>NC_068938.1:108551175-108893309 GCF_016801865.2 Culex pipiens pallens
CGCAAATCGAAGAGGGGTCGGGGCAACTGCTGTGTGAGTTAGCGGAGAATAACCCAGAGCATAAGCATGAGCATGAGCATGAGCATGGTTGACTGCCAATGAGCTGCTACTCCGTTATTGACAGATCAGCTGAAGTTAAACAATGAATCAAAAATGATCAGTGGGAGCCAACCATCCGTTCACTGTTTAACCCCTGAAGACCCCGACTTTATTAGTCAATACCGGCGCCCTCCCAAGAAGCCTGCAGTTCAACAAAAGGGAGGAATGTTAGTCCGATAGTTGAAGTTGTAGACTCATCAAGCACATAGTTTTTCGCTATATACTTGTTGATACCGCTTGAGACCGTTGAATCCACAGCATCTCCTTCAAGCATCACGTGATTTTTTTTTGGTTAGTAGGATAAGGTATTGGCTTTTCGATGCCTCCCGAGCTACGAAGCTATGGGGAGGACTTTCATAACAAACCCGTCGGCGAGCCTTCCGAGCAACGATGCTATGGGAAGGTCTTTCTAATTAGCACACCAAAACACTCGCGCACAGGTATTTAAATACTGAATAGGGTAGGGTAGTCATCAATGAGACACTTTTGGTTTTCAACTTTCAACGATTTTTCTAATTTTTTCATCAGCATGTTTTAATGAGCTTTTAGTTGCATTATCATTCTTTTAATGTGTTCTAACATTGACAAAAATATGAGATCGATCCGACATCTACAGCCAGAGTTATTCAACTGTCTCATTGTAGACGCACTTGGCAGGAACAATGAGACAGCTGGGGAACAATGAGACACACTACGAAAATCAACATTTTTCCAGCAAAACATCATGTTTTTGTATTGTTCCATTGCAGGTGACTTACCTTGAACATTTTAGAGCATTTTGCCAACATGAAACTTTTAATAACAAAAGTTACACTAAAAAGTATTTCAATTTTGTAAAATCCATATATTAATACCAAATAACTTTGTATTTTTGGTTAAATGAAGTTTAAACTCTATAAATATGCCAAAAATCACTTTTAATTCAAGTTTTGAAAGATTTCCATCGATTTTGAAAAGTTTATTGAAGAAAAATCAAAGTGTCTCATTGTTACCCATGGGCTGAAATGAGTGGGGAACAATGAGACAGCCCTGGATTCTGAGTATATTCTGAATTTTGGCCAAATCTAATGAAAGGACATTGTAGACCAACTTAATCCCTATAAAACGTCGAAAGAAATTTGAAGAAATATTAGTTTTGGTGTAAATGGCAGCCTACGAGCGAAAAAGTTTTGTTTTTCCATAATTTACTTTTACACCCCAGAATCAAACATTTATGAATTACTTTTCTAGGGAGCGTCCATAACCAAAGCCACTAATATGGCAGACGTGTATCTAGTAGACACACCTTTCCCCCAAATATGAGCCTGATTGGTTGAAACTACGACTTGTGAGAGCCATTTTATCATTGTTCCCCGTGTCTCATTGATGACTACTCTACCCTAAATGTTATTTTTCATCACGATTACCCAGACGACATTGATGATATAGGAAGGACTTTTTTACAGTCATTTACAGTAATAATTAAACTTATTTTAATGCAACAATTCACACGACGTCGTGCCTCCCGATCAACGATGATGTAGGAAGGACTTGAGCAAGCCAATCAGGATGAAACACGAAATAAAATTCTCTTCTTTTCACACACAATGCCACATAATTGACCGCGCGTCACCACCCAACAAATTGAACTGATTTTCTTCTGCTTGTGGGCAAGCCAACCAGGATGAAACACGAAATAAAATTCTTTTCTTTTCACACACAATGCCACATAATTGACCGCGCGTCACCACCCAACAAATTGAACTGATTTTTTTCTGCTTGTGGGCAAGCCAACCAGGATGGAACACGAAGCAAAATTCTCTTCTTTTCACACACAATGCCACATAATTGACCGCGCGTCACCACCCAACAAATTGAACTGATTTTTTCTGCTTGTGGGCAAGCCAATCAGGATGAAACATGAAATAAAATTCTTTTCTTTTCACACACAATGCCACATAATTGACCGCGCGTCACCACCCAACAAATTGAACTGATTTTTTTCTGCTTGTGGGCAAGCCAACCAGGATGGAACACGAAGCAAAATTCTCTTCTTTTCACACACAATGCCACATAATTGACCGCGCGTCACCACCCAACAAATTGAACTGATTTTTTCTGCTTGTGGGCAAGCCAATCAGGATGAAACATGAAATAAAATTCTTTTCTTTTCACACACAATGCCACATAATTGACCGCGCGTCACCACCCAACAAATTGAACTGATTTTTTTCTGCTTGTGGGCAAGCCAACCAGGATGGAACACGAAGCAAAATTCTCTTCTTTTCACACACAATGCCACATAATTGACCGCGCGTCACCACCCAACAAATTGAACTGATTTTTTCTGCTTGTGGGCAAGCCAATCAGGATGAAACATGAAATAAAATTCTTTTCTTTTCACACACAATGCCACATAATTGACCGCGCGTCACCACCCAACAAATTGAACTGATTTTTTTCTGCTTGTGGGCAAGCCAACCAGGATGGAACACGAAGCAAAATTCTCTTCTTTTCACACACAATGCCACATAATTGACCGCGCGTCACCACCCAACAAATTGAACTGATTTTTTCTGCTTGTGGGCAAGCCAATCAGGATGAAACATGAAATAAAATTCTTTTCTTTTCACACACAATGCCACATAATTGACCGCGCGTCACCACCCAACAAATTGAACTGATTTTTTTCTGCTTGTGGGCAAGCCAACCAGGATGGAACACGAAGCAAAATTCTCTTCTTGTCACACACAATGCCACATAATTGACCGCGCGTCACCACCCAACAAATTGAACTGATTTTCTTCTGCTTGTCTTAGCGGAGAATAACCCAGATGCTTAAAAACTGGGTGATGAATAGAGCGAATGCGTAGCGTGATTTCCGAATGATCCCACTTTGTTTACACCTACAAATTTGGAAGCTGTTCAAGCACAAGCATGACTTTTTTCTTACTGATAAATGAGCTGTTTTATGTTTAGTTGTTTGTGTTTCATTTTGGTTAGTTTTTGATATTTTTTGCTGGAAAATTGTGTGTGTGTGTGTGAATCAAATCAAGATTAAGACAGCTTCTGGATAGATATAACTGCATCGACTCCATAAACAATTTCAATTCACAATTTTAAAAAATGACGATCTCGCCTTCAACTTTGTAAAGATTTCTTAACTTCAATTTCAAGTCCTCAAAAGCCAACAAAAAATCATTCTTGAACAAAAAAACTTTTTTTAAAATGATCGATAACAATACTCTCTACTTCTAGCGAACAGTAAATTGGTTCCACTTTGACAGTTCAAAATTGAGGCCGTTTTGCGAACCACTATTCAGCAGCCAGCTTAAAATTTTTTAGAAGTCTAATTATTTCTCAAATGACTATTAAATGAGTTGCTTATGCTTAAAAGGTCAAAATAATTTAAGCAAAACCTATACTTTTGGGTACTAAAATTTTCGTAATTCAAAGACGAAACTTTTGGTACCGGCGCCGAAAAATCCAGTTTTTATTTTCAGAAAATCATAACTCGGAATCCTGTTGATGACCTCCTACCATTTTTGAGTGTGTTTCGTAAAATTTCCCAGGGAACCGGATAAAAAAAAGTTTTAGTCATGAGCTCTTTGGTCATACATCGTCCAATCAGAATTTTTAAGTTTCATACGACCTTTTCAAAAGTTAGACTAGACTTTTCGGTCCTATAACTATTTTTCTTAGAAATGCCAGCAAATCAAATTTCATTTGACTTGTAAAATCGGACAAAATTGCGCGGAGTTTTTTTGCTAGATTTTTTTTGAAAAATGTTATGTTTGCGAAAATTTACGAAAAGTGATCATCCATAAACCACGCAAACTTTTTTTTTGAAATCAATCGCCAACGATCGCCACAATCGCCACGTGGTTTATGGATGGCCCCAATTGATTTTTTTAATGAATGCACTTTTCGCAAGCCGAAATCATAGATAGTAAATAGATTGAAAATATGAAGATTTGTAAAATTCTTGGAACTCAGCTAGAAAGAAATAGTCAATGAAGCCGCAACAATTTTTTTTATCAAATTGATCAAGCTTAACAGTGTTATTTGATATCGCTTGAAAGAGTTTTTCCCATGAACAATTTTTAATCTAATCCATTACACGCCACCATGTTGATTAACCTTGACGATAGAACGAAATATCAATGATACACTAAAAACGTGTTTATGCTTTAGTCTTCTGCTATGACTATCCATCATGTGCCATATTAGTGGTCATAGGCACATATCAAAGTCAAAGTTGAGATGACGAGCAGCACTCAGCGCAATGATCTATCATTCTAGACTAGCGGTGATTGATGAACATGCAACTGTGCAGCATTAGTTGACTGCGAGATACTTTGTAATTTGGCCAACATGATCATCCTCTTAATTGTTAGCTCCACGTACTTACCTTAATCAGAGCAGCTCCAGCGATCGCTCCCACGCACTGGGACACGATGTAGAAGGCACCCTTCAGTATGCTGATGTCGGCCGTTACCATCAGTCCGATGGTGACCGCGGGGTTGATGTGGCAGCCGCTCACGTGGCCAAATGCCTGTGGTGTGGACAAGACAAATAAACGGAACGAAAACGTTAAAGCTATATGCTGGGGCTATTAAAGGGCTTTGATGGCTTTCAGGGGGGTTTAATTTTGGCTGCCGGTGGTGGTGATGCGATTAACAAATTGTTTACGCGTGCTTCGAATTTATGACCGGCGGTGGGAACCGTGGCGAAGTGATCGCCATTTGGTTGATTTTCTCGTGTTGATAATTGTGATGACCGTAATTATTGGGATGATTGATACGAACGGAACGGAATTTTTGGCTTTGAACCCTAATCAAGGGCAACGTTAGAGGTTGAAAGATTCCATAAGAAACTCGAACGTTGCATAAAAGCTATACGTCATTGTTGTTGGCAAATTTTCGGGAATTCCTGCTCCCGACTAGAAAGTGACCCAAGGTCTTTGTAGCCCCTAACTCATGCTGAGTTGCGTGATTTGCAAAATTTTATTGCTCAGGATGACAGTAACGAAAATGGCGAGAGAGGTGAAATTGAAACGTGAGACGTCAATCAAAGGCGGGTTCCGGTTAACGCCCGGTCATTAGGCGTCAAAGCCAGGAACCGCGACGAAAAGAATAAATACCATCATCTAAAACACGACATGTAAACAACCTGTTTCTTTTGAGACCCGCTGGCTTTTGATGGGGGAAATCCCGGTCAGGTTAAAGTTGTTTACGATCGTCAAAAGGGGAAAATGACGCAGCGATTTTTGCTGCACTTTTTTTGGGACTGTTATTGAGAAGATGAATAGAAATTGATAGTGCTGGCCATGAACAAATAAAAAAAAAAAACCCTCAGACCAAACAATTACCACACTGTTCTACTTAAAGCTAATAACCTTTTCCGGTTTCCGGTTGGGATTCCATCCAAACGCGCAAAGTTTCAAAAGGTTCAACAATTTAATATTTTTAATTTGCGAGCTCTTGATTCGCGGAAGCATTCCACAAACTAAATACTTATTGAAATTCCAGTGCGGCCACCGGCACGATGTGTGTGAACTTGACCTGAAGGTGCTGAAATTCCACTCACAGGTTGAGACTGAGACTGAAACGCACGTGTGAGCCTTAACTTTACTTAATAGACAAATCAGCGCAAATTTTCCAATATCCTCTCATTCATCATTCAATAAGTGTGAACATTATAGTAATGGGAATCAGCAAAAATGCACGATTTTGGTGCTGCTGGTGGTGCCCTACGGATGGTTTGCTGAGGGAAGTCGTGATCTGGAACAATTAAGGCTGAATGCACTCAATGAAGATGTTTGTGGAGTTAAATTTGAACTACACTAAACAACAAATCTCTAGCTTGCGTTTCCCGAATGGAAAAATCCAGAGAGATGATTCTTTAAATATGTTTATTTTTATCGAACTTAATAGATTTATAGAGGGATAAAGCAAGTTTCGTTACCAGTTTAAGAATTTTTTGTACATAAAATAATTATTTTGCGAAATATTTGATTGATTTTTTTTACTTCTGAGCTTCTTATTAGAAAAAGGCGAGGCAAATGTTAAAGCAAAGAAAAGGCTCGAGAAAAAATTTACTAAAATTGTTACATTTTGTATGAGCTACGTACATCAACCACAAAACGGCCAAACAATGCCGATAATAAGGCGATAGATCAACGGAAGATCAATGCCGCTACTTACGGCGATTGAAGGATCACTTCATGTCAAATGAGCAGAGGTAAACGATCGACGCCGCCACCATCATTCGCCGGAGAGGTCACTAATAAGTTAATTGACTGATTGTTCCAAGGATGGTGGGTGGCCCACTGCCACGGTCTAGGTGGTCACCTACTGCCTCCTAGTTCTCGACATTCTTCACAGCGGCTAGCTGACTGGCATAGCCGCAGAAGAGGCCAATGAGTTAAAACACTGACTTCAAGTGAGTCGTGCCAACCGACAACAACCAGTACCGCACGACCAGCCAAATCTTGAACACAATACGGCTGATTGATTGGGCCGAAGGTGACTTTGTACTTGGCGCGACGCCGCGGGTTCCCCCCAATCCGAGGGGGAGAGAACCATATGGTTTTTGAAATTCTGGGGCACATCGCGAAAAGTGCGTCATGAATCGGTAACATTTACACGCGTTTTATCTGTTAATTAAAAATCTGCGAGCATCACTGCTGGTTGCTAAATCTGAGACTTACGCATCATAATAAAGTGATTGTCTCACCCCCTGTCGTGGTTTGGTTAGCCTATTTTTTTGCTGTTGTTACAAAGTGCCAACGTGCTCAACAAGTTCAGCAAGGTTGTGCCTTAGAACTGGCAGCCGTAAACTGTTTGCGAATAGATACCGACCGTACCAATTAATTCAAATGCTGGTCGAGAGCATACCGAAAGGAGCAAAAAAAACCTCTGCCATGTGTCTGCCCCCTAACTCAAGCTTGTGAAATATTAAAACAAATAAACAAATGATTAATTTTCATTAATTTGCATCTTTGCCCGCCAAAAGAACCAGAACGCGTGTAAATTAAGACGCCAAACCAGTTATTTCCAATTCATTTATGCTCGGTAATTGGCATGTTTCGCGTGCTCTTCATCATCCTATTTAAAGAGAAGTCCGCAAACCGATCCTCTCCGAACCCCCTTCAGACCACTAAGTAACTTGTAAGTAAGTGCACACACACACACTCTCATTGCTTTCATGCATCCAATCATTAGCCACCCAACAACAACACCAACAATGACGTTTCTTTACAATTGCATTGAAGAGAGTCGAGAGAAAAAAAAGGTGACGCACTCAAACCAAGACGCATTCGAGGGTTGAATGAAAAGTACCTACTTCATTATTAACTGCGAGATACAAAAAAAAAAATCAGCGCTCGCCGATGGAACAAATTGGGCATCGCGAGCAGTTCCATCGTGGTCGTGGTTGATGGCAATGCGTTAATGAGTAAATGGATTAATTTCCTCGTGGTATTTAGTTGGCAATTTGTGTGACTAAGAAAAGCTGAAGTATCCAAGTTTTGAAAGATTTAACCGAACATGTTAGGAAAAAAAAACAACTTTTTCTCTTCGAGCTCTTTCGATGAAAGCCAATCTATTTACCAAACTTTTTTTGTAGATTACACAAGCCATTAAAAATGTTAAAAAATAACTGCACAATACGGTAACAAAAAATTGATTTCTGCGACACCCAATTTTGAACCAAATCGGTTCAGGTTAAGGGTCACTGTTAAACGTTAAAGTTGGTAAAAAAATCTGTTCATACAAAGTGTCATTTTTTTATATCGCAAATAACTTTTCAGGATCAACATGGATCGATTTGCTTTCTTCGACATAATTGTAAAGTGTTAAATTCCACATGAGAATCTCACTCTCGATAAAAAATTACAGACAAAAAACATCACCTGCTGGGAATTAATCGAAAATTTTGCCTTTCTCCTTACAGTTTTTCAAAAATTTCCATACTAACTTAAACTAATAACAGCGACCCCTAAACCATAACCAACCTGGCTCACAATTAATGGCCTATCTACAATCACTTAGCTTAGAAAATTTCACTTAGCTTAGGAATTTGAATCAATGGAAATGGAGCCGAGCTTCTACAATGGAAAAGTAATCAAATTAGAAACTGACGTATGGTTTGAAAAATTTCAAAATCTACGGTAAGTTGACGTTTCAATATCAAAGGTAAACAAACAACTGCATAGCAACGTATATCAGCCCAGCAAAATTTCTAAGTTGATTGTGGATGACGGCCGTAAGTTGCGTACTTTCCTAAGTAACTACTTTACTTAGATGTTCTAAGCTAAGTGATTGTAGATAGCCCATAACGCAGATTTTTTGCCTAAGAAATCGAGCCAAGGAGTGTCACCAATATTTTTTCAAAATTTTCTATATTGTTGTTACCCTTCAGCACAATTCTCGAGTTTTTTTTAAAGGACCCATAAACATGTGAAAGACAATAGCTTATAGGTCCTTCTCACAAAAAGGCCTAAAATTTCAGTTCAGTGAGAAGCATAATCATTTTCATGCCTTATTTTCAACACTTTGTAACATAAACATTTCAAGTCTTTTTTTATAACTTTATGCATGATTAAAATACAGTCAATCCAAAGAGTATTGAAAATAGAGCGCGGACTCGGAGCAAATTTCCGCTAAATTTATGGTACCAACCAAAGGTACAACCGTAACGCCTTCGATGAGGTGTTACGAGTTTGAGGCGTTATGCTTTTTTTTTTGTTGTGACTTTTTTGATCACAGCAATCCCTCTTGATTTTTTTAAGTTGACAGTTCGATTGGATTCAAGGAAAGAAAACATCAACATGGAAAATCTTTCTACAGGATTTTCAGGACCGGGCCCCGGGAACAGTGGTGTTGGTGGTCGATCCAGTCTCTCCCGTCTCTCCCCTTCATTAAGGGTCATTCTGTCGCAATCTTTTAGGATCGGGTTGCGACCGCATTTCCGAGACAGAAAGCCTAACCCAGACTCTAGATGACCAACGAAACAGCTGTTCAATCCGGCCTTTGTGATAAACAGTCCACTAGGTGCCAACAGACTTACAATCAGGTAAGCTCAATATTTTGACGTACGCTAAACGGAAGCAGCTTTTAATTAAATTTTGCGATTTTTTACAGATCCTGCTGTTTGATGTGAATCTTATTACGAATCCGATCCGATCCCGTTAAGCCTGGCAAAACTCCTGCTTCCGTGAACGAACTTGAACATTATTGAATGATCGGTGCAGAAAAAACAGGTGGTGCTGGACATATTTTTTTCAACGGCAGCACCGGAATCAAATCTATAATGAACCTAAGGACAGCAAGTTGACGCAGCTTTTAGCGTCCCTCCTCTTTTCGCTATCGAGAAATTAAAAGTGAGAGTGTGTGCGTACAACATGGAGTTAAATTTTTCAAAGTGCCATGGGAACCTTCACACCAACTGCACAGAAAGTTTAACTCCATGTTGCACACACTCTCACTTTTAATTTCTCGATACCTATACATGCTTTTTACGAGATTTTCCTGTTCATATTCAAATTTTCAGTTATCGAATAAAACAGTTGTATGCACGTTATTCATTTATTGATGTTTGTTTTTTGAAGACTTGGTCACAAAGACCTGTCTGAGTCACATCTTGGTCCGTTTCTTCAGAAGAAAGATCGACTTGCACAAACGCTGCAAGCGCCGATGTCCTCCGAGTTCTCCTGTTCCAGATTCGGCGCAATTCTATTGTCGCTGGTACACTCCTTCCGGTGACGAGTCGCTTTGCCCTGTAGCTCAGCATTGCCACACGGTGTTCTCTAGCAGAAGCTTCTGCAAAACAGTAGAGACATCAACGACAAGCTCGTCAAACAGATCCCCTCTTTGCCTTACCCTGCATTTTGTCCGAGATGGTCTCCTGCACCAAAACATCAGGTTCCGGATGAGGATCAAGATGAAGATGCCGAGACCCACGAATAAACGGCTGCAGCTAGTCCGAGCAACCAGCCAGGGTAGGGTGATTTTCATCTAGCTACACGCTGATCCTGGCCGGAGTGGACAGCACGAGATCGTACATTTACTGCATAAATCCACACGGTTCGACGCTCAAGCGGCCGTATGTGATGATGGGTTCGGGAAATTTGACCGACATTTCCGTGTTTGAGCCCCGCTGGAAGCCGGACATGGAAGAGGAGGAGGGCAAGAAGCTGGTCTGGAACTGCTTAATTAGTTATCCAAAATAAATCGCACCAGTACGGTTGAACTAGACAAAACAGCTGAATCGAGCTGTCAAATCGCAACATGGAGTTAAACTTTCTGTGCAGTTGCTGTGAAGCTTACCAAGGCTTTTCAAAAAGTTTAACTCCATGTTGCACGCACACACTCTCACTTTTAATTTCTCGATAAGGTTAGTTTGCATTATTTTCCCTGATTAACAAAAACACTCTATTTGACAGTTTATTTTGCAAAGAGGTGAAAATATTTGACAGCAGAAACTGTCACCAAAAAAGTTACCCTGACAGCCGGACCGGGCCGACAACGGCCCGAAAACCGCCGGACGGCTCGACAAAACGGCCCGAATTCCGTCAGTTTGTCCGACGGAATTCGGGCCCTTTTCGTGCGTATATGCAACACTTTGTCCGACGATCGTCGAAATCGACGTTTGAGAAAATCGACGTTGACGGGCCGTTGTCGGGCCGTTTTCGGGCGACTTTGTTATTTAGATTGTCCTGCCATTGTCGGGTGCTCTCGTTTTGGATTTTTGGGTTATTTAAATGAAAATAATTAAATGTTGATCAATACATTTTTATTATCCTGTTTTTACAACAAATAATCCACAATCTTGGCCATACTGGAAGAAAAAGTTCATGAAAAAGTTGGTAATCAGAGGTGCCAAAAACTTTTTGGATGTTGGATGATGGAAGTTTGATGCGTTGCTTGGAAATTTAGATTCCTGAAACAAGGATTCGAGTCAGCAATAGATGAGAACCAAAAAGCTATTCTGAATTTACCTCTTGCATTTTACCGTTTTCCTGGTTCAGAAAGTCCCTGAATTTGAAACCTTTGTATTTGAGCATCGAGCCCATCGCTCAACAGCACCGCCTTCCGGATTGACGCATCGGAATCTGCACAAACAATGCTTTTTGTTTTAATTATTTCTATTTTTAACTTATTAAATAACCTTTTCGTGGTGGACTTTGAAAAAAAATTAACTGTCATCCAATTGCGTAGCCTACTAGTACCAACACGAACTGCAGATGTCACCTTTGACATTCGATGAAATGCACGACAAATGCTCGAAAATGGCAGGACACAATCGACATCGAGGGATAACGCTTCGAATCGCACGACCACCGGACTTCAGTCTAACAGGGTATGCTGAAGGGCTGTGTACCTGTGTACCGCGTTACGGGGTCAAAAATAAATCGCCAGTGTACCCTCTCATTTCCCTTCTCTCTGGTCAATCCCCGGTGTTTGATCACTTTTTCG
The DNA here is from genome assembly GCF_016801865.2 of Culex pipiens pallens. NCBI lineage: Eukaryota > Metazoa > Arthropoda > Insecta > Diptera > Culicidae > Culex > Culex pipiens. The sequence goes on from NC_068938.1 coordinate 108,562,734, forward strand.
TTTGACACTTTTTTAGTTTGTACTCGGTTGTTTGGTCAAAGTCAAACTAAAAAGTGACGCTACAGCGCTGCACAGGGTGTGAAACTAAAAAGTGACCCCGTTCGTTTGACTACAATGGTGTCAAACCATAGGGGTTTCAGTGTAATGCTACTATCAAATAAAAGCAATAAATCCATGAATTCATAACATGTTTTTTCATCCTAAGAAAGGGGTGACTTAAGAGGCAGTATTTGTAAATATTGCTCGGTTTGTTCTAGAGGTCGAATCGAGGTGCTCTGATTTGGATGAAACTTTCAGCGTTTGTTTGTCTATGCATAAGATGAACTCATGCCAAATATGAGCCCTCTACGACAAAGGGAAGTGGGGTAAAACGGGCTTTGAATTTTGAGGTCGAAAAAACATTAAAAATCTTAAAATTGCTCACATTTCACTTCAAAATGTACCGTAGACATCCAGGATTGGTTTGATTTTTTCTCATAGCTTTTGCAAATAACTGTTAAAAAATGATTTTTTAAAACCTTAATATCTTTTTCCAACAGCCTCCAACACCCATACTCCCATAGGTCAAAAGATAGGTGATTTCATGCACTATAAGCCTACGGAAATAACTTTTTGGCCAATCGCAGTTTTTTTTCATAGTTTTTCGATTTTTCTATAACAAACATTTTACAACGTTAGTTTTTGCCCTGTAGGCCGCCATAGCGGCACTTTTTGGTCTCAATTTTGTCATATTCGGAATCCTTGGAAAATTTCACGTAAGTTAGAAGTATTTTAAGATTTTTAATGTTTTTTCCTTAATCTCATGAGATAAGGAATTTTTAAGCTTGCAGTTGAATTGTTTCAAACTTTAAAAAGGGCTTAAAGGGAGGGGATCCCGTGGTCAGAATTAGCTCAAATTTGGAATTTGGTTCCGTGATGGGTCAATCATTGATTTCAGAGGGTAGCACCGGAGGGTACCCGAATTTGGACCACTCTAGGGTGTAGTAATGTGTCTAGCAGGGAAGTATTTTCGGTGATTGATTCCAATCAAAATGAAAACTAGATATTAACCCATTTATATTGTATGCTTGAAATTTAAAATCGTCCATAATAGTCACTCTCAACAATAGTACCCTCTACCCTAGACTAGACCAAGAACCGAGCCTTCCCTCTTCACACGGAGGTCGGTTAACCAGCGGCAACTGCAAAAGCGTTTCCCCAGCAGCCGCCGCGATCGCGATCTCTACCCAGCCAGAGTTCAACTCGGCCTGGGTGCTTGGCGATCTTGGCCGCCCGAAGGTAATTGGTTCACGGAGGCACTTACGGTATTGGCGGGGCAGTCTTGTGTAGTATAGGGTACCGTTTTGTTTGTCATTTTTCCCCCCACGTTCTCTCAAACATTTCTCCGCCGCGCGCGCCTTCCGCCCCCCGGAGCTCTTGCGGGGTCTTAACAACTTGTTTCGCGCGCGCCCTCCTAGTTGCCACCCTCTTGGACTTCCAGCAGGCCGACCGGCCGGCAGGCCACTGAAATTGCATAATCCCTTTTTGGTGGTCAGCCACGACCGGACCCAGTACACATTGTAACCTTGACATCTCGCGGACTTGTGGTTCACGAACTGTGTGCGGCCTGTGTCTTGACGGGGCCACGGAACGCGCACACACACACGGGTTGTTGTTGTGTTATACATGTGACCGCGGAGCAGGGGGAGAGGGACCTCTGGGACAGTTGGCAATTATTTATCCGATTCGCCATTCTTGAGCGAGTGGCGATTCCGAAAGTCTTTAAAATTAACATGACTGATTCGAGCCTGCACCCTGGAGCCAAAGTGAGCGGAGACAGTTTGGAACCGACGACGAGGACCGTGTGGGACAACAAAGCCGCATTGGTCGCATTAATTGATCAATTTTAATTTGGCAACAATCAGGGCCACCGAAGGTTTCTCACTCTCGTTGACTTTGTCCACATTGTATCTGCTGCTAAGCCGGCAGAACTTATATCTAGCGATGGATTATATTTTTTCGCGCGACTCGCGACTCTAATGATGATGATGATGGCTTCAAGGATGGCCAAAAAATGGCAGATTTAAATTTAACATAATATGTCAAAGCAGTTTGTGGTACAATTATTGTGATTTCCTGTTTGCTCATAATTCTATTCGTCCATCGTGGGAAAACAACGATAATTTTACCAGCTGTTGGTTCGCCACCATAATGGGAATGATGTTACACGCGACTGTAAGTGCCAAAGTGATTCATCATGCTGGGCTCTACAATTGCCTTTCAAAAAAAAAGAAATCTAAGCCACAGTGGATTAAATTAGGATAAAACAATAGTAACGATGTTTTAGGGAGCTAAATTTTGCAAAATTTTGTGGAAAATCTTACTAAGGTATCCTACCATTCTACGTTTAATTGTCACCGGGTTTTTTTCATTGACTTCTGATTATTTTTAAAATTTTCAGAAAAGTTTACTGATAAAATCATAAAGTAGGTCTTGAAATTGAAAAAAAAAATGCAATGCCTGGGTGTAAAATAAATGTTGCATTAGGTATTTAATGAAATTTTATGTTATATTACACCCTCAAATATGTAGCCTATCAGTATGGGAAACCCACTTGATCGAAATGTCAAGCTCATTTTTAACCTTTCTGATGGCTGAGCGGGCTAAGGTATTAGTTTTTATTGTTGATGCTGGGTATGAATCCTGTCAATTGCAACTTTTTTTTGTTTAAAAAAATTGTACATGCTCTGTGTAATATTAGGTGTCCTTTGAGCAATCTTTCGCATGCGATTTTATCGCCGGATTTTTTACTGTGTATTTTTTTTCAAAATGCTCAGAATTTTTATGCAAAACCGACGCAAACTTCAAGTGCATTAAATTTTCACAGCAATCTTTATCTGGAGATATTCACATTTTTAACCATACTCTTAACTAATATGGAACTTCTATTATGTATTGCCATTTGGTTATTTATGGGAGAACTGTCATTTCTATCACTCGAGATAGCTTGGACCCGGCGTGGACCCCCTTATGCCCTGGGCTGTATTACACACTCATCAAAAGATGAAGACATGGTATCTCCCGTGTTGGACTATTGTTCCGGATGAGGGTCTAACACAACCATACCAAACAGTGGGATAAGCGTTGTGGAGCCTTCCGGTGGTGGGGCGTCCTCCAAATGCTAATGCTAATGCTAACTGTCATTTCTATCACTCGAATCCGGTGCTCTATTAAACCAGGATGTTTACTCGCTTAATTCTACAGTAGTTCATAAGATTATTTTTATTCCTTTTTGAGTTTGATTTATTATTTTGAGAAAAATCGTTACATTTTCACACAAACATAACATTTCACGAGATTTCGCGGAAAAAGCCAAATTTCGCGGATTTCACTAACCCTACCCGGGCAGACGGTAATAACAAAATTAATAATGTTTCAATAACAAATCCTGTTAAAATAACAAAAAGTGTTATTATTTTATCCTGAAGTTAAACTTCAAGAAGAAAAAATAATAACAGTTTCTGATAAAATAACAAAATTTGGTATTGAAGTGATATCATATTGAAAATGTTTAATAACACGCTAATATGAGGAAATGTTATACATTTCAAAAACTCTCCTAATAACAAAATTTGTAATTCGTTCGGTATCCAGGTTTTTAAGCGAAGATGGCGTTCGAATTGTGAACGTCCGAAATGTCAAAATCGCTCAGTAGCACCAACATTAGAAAAACAATGTGGCTGTCATGCCATGGCACACTTTTTTGTAATGTTGGTAACACTGCATGATTTTGACATTTCGGGCGTTCACAAATCGAACGCCATCTTCGCTTAAAAATCTGGATACTGACTTAAACATAAAATTACCATAAATCGCACAAATGGAAATGTTTCTAAGTGTCCATAACACAATCTGTTATTATTTTTTTCTTTTGTTAAATATGTTTATATATTTGGGATAATTTTGACCAATTTCATCAGGGTCATTATTTTGGCCATGAAATGGGGTCCTTAAGCTAAAATTATTCCAAAAGTTGAAATTTTGAAAATTGTTTTTTTTTATTATTTGATATAGCCCCTAAAGGACTTTGTTTAAAATGGTTAGAACTATGGGATAATTTTGACCAATTTCGTCAGGGTCATTATTTTGGCCATGAAATGGGGTCCTTAAGCTAAAATTATTCCAAAAAGTTGAAATTTTAAAAATTGTTTTTTTTTTTTAATTATTTGATATGGTGTCCTTAAGCCAAAATTATCTAATCTAATCTAATCTAATCTAACACAAACGCAGCCAGTCCGATGAAAGCATGCTGGAAAGTCTTGTGATTAGATTACGCCCCAAGCACTTTTCTTGTCATTATTAATAATTGCAGTACATCCGAGAACACCCGAAAATGTATTGCAAAAATTAAAGCGGCCAGCCCTACTGCGTTGTGTTTGCCGCAGAGAGGATTCTGAGAACGGATCACATTTCAAAGAATCTACAGGGGAGGAAGGATGCGTGGACATACCGTACCAAACGCTCCGATTTATGATTGCATTGATGTTGTGTAGGGTGTGTTCAATGTTATAATACATAATTATTCATTTATATTCAATGTATGATGAGTTGTATAGTAAATTACCTGCATACCCTGCTGAAAACAATATTTGGTTATGAAAGGAGGCGCTTAAAGTTCAGAAGCAGGCAGATAAAGATAGTAGAAGACTTTAAAATAGGAAAAACTGCGTGGAAGAATTGAATAAGGATTTCACAAGATAGATATTCAATAAATATAACGAAGAAAAAAGTGAACGGAAATTAAGAGTAGTAGGAGAAAAGTCAAATAATTCGAAACAATGTTTTAAATTCATAAATTCTTTGAAAAGGATGAAAGCTCAGGATTTCCCGGACGCACAAAATCGTGAAACCGAGTCTCAATATATCTATTGTCGCGCAGAAAACTGGACTAAACTAGAAGCGGCTTATTCAGGATAATCCTTCGCCGACAAAATATCACAGCAACAGCATCCACTTTTGATAACGATTTACCTAACGCTCACTTTTTCTCACGATTTTCCATTTATCGCGTTGAACGGTCCGAATTTCACTACTACAAGATCGAAGCTTTAATATCTACCCCCTGTGACAAAACGAGATGGCGATCCCCTGCGATGAAAAGAGGTACGATTTTGACTTGCAGTTATCGCAGAAAGTTTTATGCAACCTATGCCCATTGAAAAAAATGTCTCCGGAACAACGGAAAATGGAACAGCGCTGCAGCAAATGTCAAATGGCATGAAAACCCAAATGAAAACTTTTTTTTTAATTCGATTTTTTTGTGGATAATCGTCAAAATTAGGCAAAAACTTCACTTGATATCCAAAATATGAACTTTAAATAAAATGCTAACACCAAATTTACACCGCAGAGTCACACCAACTTCGCAAAAATCGTATCGAAATGTAGAGCAATAAATTATCGAACCGACGCGTTTTCGTAAACAAAGAATCTCCTGAAATGGTGTCCTTAAGCCAAAATTATTCTAAAAAGTTGAAATTTTGAAAGTAGATTTTTTAAATTATTTGGTATACCCCCTAAGGGATTTTACTAAAATTGGCTAGAATTTCATAATAATTTTGACCAATTTCATCGGGGTCATTTATTTCACCATGAAATGGGATTTCAAGCTAAAATTAATCCGATAAAATTAACTTTTGAGAGTTCATTTTTTTTTATTTTGTTATATTCCCTAACGGAATTGATTTATTTATTGAGAATTTTTGAAGTGTGAATAACAAAAACTGTTATTATTTTCACAGAGCCAGGGAGTCGGAGCTGACGTTGAAGTTCGAGCTGGAGTGAGACCTCGGAGACTGCATCGGATTCAGCAAATTTTCAGCAACTTTAACTTCGAGTCGGAATCTGTGAAGTCGGGTATTTTTGGAGAGCTGAAGTCGTCATTGACGTCATATCCTGCATCCATAGTCGGAGTTGTCTTCAAAGTATGGATTCAAAGTCGCTTGGAGGTACCCGACTCTGCAGCCCTGACTAGTACAGAGGAGTTATGGCAACTGCAGGTTTATTTGCAAATTACAAATAAACCAAAACAATAACTTTTTTTGTTATGGAGACATACCAGTTCAATAACATTTTTTGTTATTATGCTGCTCCACCTCTCCGCACAAAATAACAAATTCTGTTATTCCTTCATGATTCCTTCTGTGTTATTGGTTTGTTATTGCAATAACAACATAATAACAGTTTAAGTTATTCTTCGAACAAATCTTTGTTTTATAATTTTTGTTATTTTAACAACTAATCCGATCATCCCAATAACATATTTCGATCTTCTCACAATATCAAAAACTGACCTTCCCAAGTTATTTCCTTCTGCTCGGGTAGTTATTTTCCTAGGTTTTAAGTTCGAATGGAGTTGCACCGTATGATTCTGACCTTTTTTTTTAATTTATAACCACCCGCAAATCCCACAATGCTGCAATTCGCCTATCTGAAGCTCACGTGACGAAGCACTTGAAAAATCAATAAAAGACAATAATCACAGTTACGATTGCGGTTAACCGCGTGGCACTTGCATGGGTATAAACACCACCACCGCCGTTGAATCGCAATTTGCCCGCGCGAGAGTGTTGAACGATTTAATAAATAATTAATTTTACTAGACATGTACGAGTGCGAGTCACACAATTACCGCGCGCGCGGGTCTAGACTATGACTGCCCTGGCCCAAGTCTCGCCATATGGCGGCGGTGCTGGTATAGGACACATGTGTCTGATCGGTGGCTCGCTAATAACAGTACCTGTTGTTGGTTCAAGCTATGACCAGGCGGCGGCGGCGATCATCAGCCCCAGCACCCGCCGGTTGTCGCCGGTTCAACCAAAGAAAGGTTCATTCAACTCACTCTGCACCAGCAAGAGGTGCAGCGACTATTCAGCTATTCAACTCCCATTGACCGCTGAGTGGACGGACAGGTGCTCCACTAACGTGTTATAAATGATGCTGTTGATCGTGTGCTGAAACGCATTCTTCGAACCCCCCCGACTCCCTTCCCCCTAGTGTATACGAACGCTGTTTAGTCCCTTTTCTAGGTTGCGCTCCAAGTTCTTAGAGTTCTGAACAACGCCGCCGCACCACTCTTGACGGTGCGTGTGCCTGATCCCCGCAGGGTACAGTAATTAGCACTGCTCTACGCATTAATGCATTTTTTTTTCTAATCGAAACCTGTTGCCCACCACCGACCATCGGATGCAAGTACACTCTGGTGTTTGAAAATACCCCAATGGAAACAAATTTTCTTTTATAAAAAAGTATTAACTTATCAAATCTATTTTTTCCTTACTCCCATGGCTGAGGAGTCGGAGCCTTTGCGGGAACTACATTTTGGAAGCTCGAATTCGACTTATTTTTTATAATATTTTTTGGTAATTGTTGTGTGAAGTAAATTAATAGTTTTACGAGTAAATAGAAACTAGAACCTAATTTTTTGGAATGTACAAATCCCTTTCAAATAACGTTTAACGTTGCACATGCACACGTTTCATCTAACTTCTGGGCAGTTCTCTAGAATTTCTTTAAAAAATCTGTTTTGATTTTTTGTATATTCAACCTTTATGATTAATTGGTTTCTTCATACTTATTTTAGGGCTGTCCATAGCAAAGTGCTATAAAATTTTTCAAAAATCTTTATTTTGTTAAGGGATTTTATAATCGATTTGATGTCTTTGCCAACATTGTTATGCTGAGGACTATTCAGAAAAAAGGTTCACGCAAAAATAGCCTTTTTATCAACTATTTATCAACATTCGATTAAGACTAAATTTACACCCTTAGTTTTTTTACATTTTTTGATATGTGTTAGTTGACAAAAAGAGACATTTTTTGCTATGAAGAATGGCTGACGTTTTGTTTCTTGTCAAGTTAGGCCGTTGTAAATATTTTTTTGAAGTTTATGTCCCTCGACTCTGATCAAAGTCGAGTCATAAACTTTGAAAAATATTTGCAGCGGTTTACGAATTTTTAGTGGTGGTTTTGATAGATTCGAAAATGTCCTCAAATTAAATTCCTAAAATCCTGTTTTATTATGTGCATTTTTGATAAAATACACTGTTTCATAGTTAACAGTCCGAACCTGGTTTCTGCAATTCCCGTTACAGTATAGATATGAAATTCCAATAAGGTTGTAACGGATAACTCAGGCATCGGGACCATTGGCATTGTGATGAAGTCCGTATTAGGTTAAAATTTTAAGAAACCCTGTATTTTTAATTTGAATGTCTGAAAAAAAAATGAATTGGACTGGATTTTGGACATTGTTGATCTGACTTTTGGTAAATGATGTATGGGCCTTGCAAATATTTAATATTACGAAAAAATATGTTCTCAAAAGCTTGGTTGTTGCAAATATTTTTCAAAGTTTTTGGCAGTTTTTAAAAAAAAATATTTGCAGAATCTCGTTAGAAATTTTCGGAATTTTTAATTCAAAAGATCCGAATAATTTGACTTAAGCCCTTTAAACAAATTTTTGAAGATTAAAAAATTGAACATAATTTCAACAAAATGACATCCTGGACACTGCCAATACTGGCCAGTTGAGGGTTAATTTTTCATAAATTGCAAAATGAGTACCAAACAAGGCAAAATGGACACAAAATACTGTACTTCCTTGAACATTATTTTCCAACTCCCACATGAATGCTATAATGAACTTTTCAGCACTGTAGCCCATTTCACCAGTTTAGAATGACAGTATAGCTAGGTGTTTTTAAACGGAATTGCAGTTGTTGTTTATGGCACATGTTGCAAAAAGAAGTTTCTTTCAGCACAAGACATATTTAATACCTTTTTTCCAACGAATTACCCAAGTAGCCGCGAAGCACTAAATAGCGGCATTAAATCAGCATTATATTGGCATTTAATACCAGCAAATAATGCTTCAAAACATTTAATCAGCACTTTTCCCTTGAGAAATATTTCAAGTGGCGCACAGTGATGCTGATTTAATACTTCACCGAAAGCTCGAACAAAAACAAACTGCTTTATCGACGTCAAGGCTGGGGGGAAAAAAGAACAGCTGCTCCACACACACACACTTGGTGGTGTGCCTACTTTGTTTTTATTTTCTCCTGCTGCGTTTCATGTGTGTGGATGTTTTTCTTGCATTTTTCTCGTCGATCTCCAGGATGCGCGCCAGCCATCTGATGTATTCTGAAATGAGTGTTTGTTTTGAAACTTTTAATCGATGTGGTTGATGCATCGAATAATGATGAAGACTTTCTTTCTGCTGTTTAGAGATTCTGGTTCTTAGTTCTGGTTCAAAAACCCGTTGTCATTTCGTTGGACGGAAATTATTTACGAGTCACTCAGCAAATTGCGGCCAGCCAGTAAGTACAGTGCAATCAATTACGGAAAGCTTGAGGTTATTAGGGACAAGTACTGGCTAACGGCTAACGGGAACTGTTTTTCCGAGGACTGCTTGGTCCACGGTTGGCAAAATTTCGCAAAGTGTATCAGACTTCCGGAAAGCAGCTTTTTGCTTGCGAGAAAAGTAATTCAATTTACCAGAGAACTTTTGATAATGTCCTTTGTGCTATAGGCATATGTTTTGCAAAATTTGGCTTCATTACAGGCTGCAGTTTTCCACAAAAAAAACACTTCAATCAGCGGGAATTGAACCCAGTTCACGCAAAAATAAAGCTGATGCACACTGGGGGAATTGCGCCTTAGCCCGCACGCTTACTGCAACGGTATGACGGGAGAAGGATAAAAGTCAATAAGAGCGTGCCAGGCTGAAATGTTTCCCGTATCGATGGGTTACTTGTTGATAAACATCAAATGCTTTGAAGCACATTTTCAAGGTCGTAAATGGTGATTTAATGCCAGTTGTAATGCTGCGAAGTCTTGGTACTTTGAGGCACTCGCAAAGCTTATTTACTACTTCAAAACATTCCAGTGCTGATTTAGTACTGAATTAATACTTTAATTTAGTGCTTGTGGTTACTTGGGTATACTGAGTTGGTTGAATACGTAGACGACAAGAGCTGTAAAAATCAAGTTTTGCAACTATTGAACGCCATTTTTTTTGCAATTCCAGAAAAAACCCTTTGAATTGGATTTTTCCTGTGTAACGTTTGTTTCTGCCTTGAATATTGTTTCCCGCCAAGATAAGTGTCACAATACACAACTATATCGAAAAGTGGTACTTTTCGATGCGCTCAATAGTTGAACTTTTCCGTACTGATATTTTTTAGCGATGACAGGAAAACAGGTAGTTTCTCAGGAAAATGGCAAAAACCAGTTATTTTTGAAAGCCAACGCAACAAATAAAAACTAACTTAATCCACCTATGTGGTTGTTGCCTTCCTCACTTTTTACCAACATTTGGTGATATCAAAGAGTGATATGATGGGTTTGGATATAAATTCTATCAATCTTCTATATATATACAAAATTTCGACGGTTTTGTTCGAACGCGAATCAATTCAACACGGAACGTCCGATCGTGTTGATCTTTGTTGCGTTGGGTTCGTATGGTAAGTTCGTGAGTCCAAGGAAGGTTCTTACGCCAAAAAGTTACAAACTTGGCCACTCTGGAACCGATTCCGGGAAATTTGCAGATTGTATGGGAAAGGTTAAAATCAAGTTTTGATCACAGGAGGCTGAAGAAGCAAAAAAGTCAAAAACGTCAAAACACGAAAAAAGGCAGAACGAAGTTTGTCAGGCAAGGCTTGTTTCTCAATAAGGAAATACACAAATGTCACTTAAGTGGTCATAACTTGAGACTGAGTTGTCAGATCTTCAATATTTTGGACTCATTGGAAAGTTCTTTTGATGACCTATCCAACGATGGGTTGGATAATGGATCCGGACATAGTTTACATACATTTAAGTGAGATCAGGCATTAAAAAAGTACATAAATATCACTTAAGTGCTCATAACTTGAGACAGGGTTGCCAGATCTTCAATGTATTGGACTCATTGGAAAGGTCTTTTGTTGACCTATCCGACGATGGGTTGGATGATGGATCCGGACATTGTTTACATACATTTAAGTGAGATCTGGCTTCAAAAAAGTACATAAATATCACTTAAGTGCTCATAACTTGAGACAGGGTTGCCAGATCTTCAATGTATTGGACTCATTGGAAAGGTCTTTTGTTGACCTATCCAACGATGGGTTGGATGATGGATCCGGACATAGTTTACATACATTTAAGTGAGATCAGGCATTAAAAAAGTACATAAATATCACTTAAGTGGTCATAACTTGAGACAGGGTTGTCAGATCTTCAATGTTTTGGACTCATTGGAAAGGTCTTTTGATTACCTATCCAACGATGGGTTGAATGATAGATCCGGACATAGTTTACATACACTTAAGTGAGATCCGGCTTCAAAAAAGTAAATAAATATCACTTAAGTGCTCATAACTCGAGACAGGGTTGCCAGATCTTCAATGTTTTGGACTCATTGGAAAGGTCTTTTGATTACCTATCCAACGATGGGTTGAATGATAGATCCGGACATAGTTTACATACACTTAAGTGAGATCCGGCTTCAAAAAAGTAAATAAATATCACTTAAGTGCTCATAACTCGAGACAGGGTTGCCAGATCTTCAATGTTTTGGACTCATTGGAAAGGTCTTTTGATAACCTATCCAACGATGGGTTGAATGATGGATCCGGACAAAGTTTACATACATTTAAGTGAGATCCGGCATCAAAAATGTACATAAATATCACTTAAGTGGTCATAACTTGAGACAGGGTTGCCAGAACTTCAATGTTTTGGACTCGTTGGAAAGGTCTTTTGATAACCTATCCAACGATGGGTCGGGTGATGGGTCTGGACATTGTTCACATGCATTTATGTGAGATCCGATTCGCAACTCTGACACTTTTTTATACGTAACTTTTGAACTACTTATCGGATCTTCAAACAATTCAATAGTGCAGTATGAGGCACCAAACCGGATCGAATGCAACTTATTTGACTCAAATCGGATCAGCCAGTGCCGAGAAAACTTGGCAAGAATTTTTAGCACCAAAGGGAATACGCACACACATACACACACACACACACAGACATTTGTTCAGTTTTCGATTCTGAGTCGATAGGTATACATTAATATAGGTCTACGAGCTGTTTTTCAAAAGTTCATTTTTCGAGCAGGATTATAGCCTTACCTCAGTGAGGAAGGCAAAACAAGTCCAACAAGTATAGTCAACTGTTAAAGAAATTTCGCATCGTTCAAATTCAGTTTTTAAAAATGAAATTCGATTCATTTTATAGTTCAACGCAGTGTACACTACTCAGACTTGGTCTGAAAATGAATGAATGAACGAGTTGACATTCATAAATAAGCGCATTTCAAACGCGATTGAAGCGTACTAGACGACATCAGGCGAAAGGAACTTTTGCGAATAATATTTAGAAGATGAAAAAAAAAACAATCATGACTGAATCAAAGTGTGACTGGCTGATGCTGCTGCGCCCGTTGTGACCCGCAAGCAATGTTGTTGCGGTGGATTCCTGCGGCTAGATGACCATCACCAGTAGTATATCTACTACTGCCAGATTTGGATTCCGTTCACTGAGCACACCGCAGCAGTCGGTAGCCGGGCTTATCTTCGTTTCGCTCTCGGCAGAGTGTTAATTAAGATTTACACTGTACTCTACACTATGGTCATCAGGTCTCGGGGCTGTCAACGGAGCAAATCCTTGTTTTTATATGACGGAATTATCTCGAAACGCTTAGACTTGATGGCGTGGAGTGTCGGCGCGCGGATGTCACGTCGGGGGTCGACTTTGCGAAAAAATAAAACTGTTTAACACTAATCTGGTGAACTGTTTTAGATGCAAGCCAAGAACGGACGTGACGTTTTTTGGGACGGGTTGAAGGTTCGGAAGAGCGTAATGATTTTTACACCTTGGAAGTATACAATTTGCTGTCGTCATACACATTAGATTTTTGTATGAGCAATTAAAAATTATTGCTAGTTGCTGACTTTTCGACTAGAACTGCTCAGAAGCTCAAGGCAAAATTCTAGCAAATTCCGTAACTAACGATCAATCGGAAAACAACTTGGTGCAAATTTAGATTTTTAAACAGTTTTTCTTTAAATTCAATCCATCTGATTCTTTGCAACAAAAAATTGACTAAAACAAATAGATCCACAATGGACCACCCACCAACATCAAACGCCTAGCGTCGTGGTCACAATCGAATCAATCTTTTTCGTTCATATTTCGCACACCAAGCAAAACAAAAACAAACACCTGAATTCAAAGTCAACATGAGGTCAGGTCAGTTCAAAGGTTCGCATGCACCACCAGATCACCAACTCTGATCATCCAACTACATAACATCACCCCCGAAACTGGTTCCATTCGTGAGCAAGAAGTGTGTGGTTTCAGAAGCTGCTGTTGCCAAAAAGAACTCCTCAAACATTTGCGATAGGCCATCGTTTTTTTTGGCTCTGGTAAATAAATTTGTTTTGCAAACACACACACCATCAGATCGGGCGAGATCTCTGTGCTTGAGAGATGTTGTTGTTCAAAGTATATCACGGTGAGATCGGCTCAAGTCACGACGCACTCTCGAACATTGAATGACAACGATCTGGGTAAAAGGATGAGTAATGATTTTGGTTGAAGTGTGGCCCTGGGATCTGGGAGAACAATTCAGAGTTGCTCCATATTTTGGTGAATGGCGATTTTTTATCTTCAACTCCATGATTGGTAAAGAATAGGGCAGTGGTTCTTTAAATGGTTTCAACGGGCATTTTTTTATTGCCAAGAATTTCTAAAGGTGAAAAAACTTTTTTCTGTACTTTTTTATTTGACTGATACATTACATAAATATTGAGCAATTCCAGCCCAAAACAGGACTTTTCTAGGCTCTTTTTTCTCGACCCTCTCCGATTCCAATGAAACTTTGTAGACATGTAATCCTACGCTTATGTAAGCAATTTTTGTGTATATGGAGTCAGTTTCACTCGATAATGGCATTTGAGAAGGACGTAAGTGTTTTAAATATTTTTGTATTTCGTATTTTACGAGGTTTTTCGATTTTTAAGTTTAAAAGACAAATTTGAAGGTGAGCAAACCTCTTTTTACACAGAATATTTTTTTTACTACACTAGTTCAGTGGGTGGTACACCCAAAGTTAAAGAACGAGGGGATAGTCCTCACGAAAAGAAACGTGAGGAAAGTGCTATTTTGCGAGAGTATAGTCCTCTCGCGTGTTCATTCGTTCATTGGAACAGTTCATCCTATTGAGTGGCTTATATGGACAAATGACCGCCACTTAATCACCGAATCGTGGTGGCCCATACGGCAAAGGCACGGTTCAATATGCCGAAGGTCTTGGGTTCGAGTCTCGGTACCGGTACTTTTTTTGATGGATGAACTTTTTTGAAGATGAACCCATGAGTAAAGTACTCTCGGTAATTTTGGGATTTATCCTCTCAGTCCGCACACAGTATCATTTTACTACCGAATCGTGCTCTTTATCCTCTCGTATGCCGATGCCCAGTTCTGGGTGTAGTAACCTGGATAGTAAATTAGCTTAAATCATTAAAAAACGAGTTATTTTGAAAAGTGGTCAAAGACAATCTAATGGGAAATTGGACGAGCTTTTCGGTAAAAATATATACGAGACTGAAAAGCCTGTCATATAAAAATTGTCAAAAACCATCAAAAAACAATTTTATCAACACTTTTATTTTTAAAACCGCTGTAATTTCACAAGAATTGAACTTAGGACAGTGCTCAATGTGGAGACTTTTATGTAAAATTATCTACAGAATCGTTTCCCGTATTCCTTTTTTGAAAATTTTGAGGTTTAGAGCACTTTAAAAAAACAGGTACAGTTAATGATTTTTGTGTTTTTTTTTTAAGGTGAGTTGCTCCATCCTGCATTTTTCTTGAGTCTTTTTGTAACATCTTAGGCTATTTTCACAAAAAGTGGAACAAAGATAAATCGTGGGCTCACCTTGACTTTTAAACTTAAAAATCGAAAAATCTCATAAAAGTGGCGTGTTTTTTCTTTCAGCGTATTTTTTTGAAATGCCCCTTCAAATTTTCTAGAAGTTTGTCTTTGACCACTTTTTGATACGATGCAACGGCTTTGAGATAAAGCAATATTTAAAATACGAATCACAAAAATATTGAAAACACTTACGCCTTCTCAAATGTCATTATCGAGTGAAACTGGCTCCATATACACACAAATTGCTTACATAAACGTGGGATTACATGTCTACAAAATTTCATTGAAATCGGAGAGGGTCCGGTACAACCGATCACCTATATTTGACATGGAATTGCTCTATTGAGAAAAATGTGTACCCTGGATGAAATGATCATTATGATGTCTTTAGCAAAAATGTAGGTTATGATGAGAACATTTGAGAAGAGAAAGTTATCCTTTTAATAAAAACTAGTTTTTTTTTGTTACAAATAGTGAAATACCCAAAAACAGTTTCATTATTTTGGATAATTTTGAGGAATTCAAAAAAGTTACTTTTGAGTAAAGCAAAAGAATAAGCATTTTTCACGGACTTACAGTTAAAAAAAAAAGAAAATTTTCACAAAAAAATTGCAAAACAAAATCATTCAAAAAACATTTGCTATTGAAATAGTAGTTTATGCAGTCGTACATTTATTTAACGAGGCTTACCGATTTCTTGAACGATGAAACGGCCTACCAAAAGTATAAGATTCGAAAATGAATACTGAAATGGGTGCTGAAAAGCAATACTTTTCAAAATGCTATTGATTTGAACGGTTAATTGATAACGCATAAGGAAATTTGGCTTAAAATTCCGTTCCAAAGGTGTTTTTTCGAAATTGCAAATAATGTGCAGCTCGTGGCAAAACTTGATTTTTTCAGCACTCGTCGTATTTATCCAACTTGGTAAACCTCGTTGGATGAATGCACGAAAAAAAATCTTATTTATGCAACTTTTTTCATAAACTACGATTATTCAGGTCAAGGGTGCCAGATGCACAGATTTTTCTGCGCCAGGCATTTTTTGAAGTGCACAGACTTTTAAAAATCTTCATTCATAAAAATATCAACCGAAACTTATTTCGTTAGTCTTCAAATGCTTGAAAACGCAATTTGTGATGGATTTCTATAACTGTAAATTGATTTATTTTAATTTTCAACAAACGCACAGACATACAAAGACTTTTTTACAGACATTAAAAAAAACATATGGCATCCAGTGATGTCAACCATCGCGGCTCTCATTTTTGGTTCGCGGCACATTTTTCGTTTGTGGTGCTTTTCAGTTACGGAATTCGACAAAATGGTGTTCGAAGCATTTGTAGAACTCATCAACAGCAACATTTCTTCAGAACATTGTATAGCTGTAAAATTCATACGCAAAAAGTTACAAGAAGATTTCAGACCTCAGGACCAATGGTTCGCGATGCTTTTGTTTGCCTAACGCATTTTTGGTTGTAACTTTTTTTGTATTCATCAAAAATTAACACTATGTTCAGCAAAGTTGTACGATTTGTTGTGTTCTACAAGTCCTTCATACACAACTTTGTCAAATTCCGTAACTGAAAAGCACTATAAACAAAAAATGTGCCGCGAACCAAAAATGAGCGTCGCGATGGTTGACATCACTGATGGCATCCCAAAAAATAAAAAAAATTGATAAAATATGTATTGAATCCAGGCCAATTTCCAGCCGGCCTCTATTTTTCAACGCAGGATAGCTCGACAACTGATGGTTGGATTTTCAATAATTTAAACATAATTCTTTGTGAAATTTTCTAATCTTACTTATAAACATATTTTCAAACAATCTAAATTAAGCAACGAAAGGTTTAAATCTCAAATGTAGGGCATGCTTTTGCATTTTAAAACCCAAGTTTGGAGGCAATTTCACCAAGATTTGAAATCGGAAGCATCAAATAAAAATTAATGTAAATTTTCCGAGCTACTTAAAATGTCTCTCAGTTATTTTACTCAGACCTACGAGGACACTTTAAAAAAGAGGTACTGGAAAATTGCTATGTTGAAGAAACTATGTAGATTTACACCCAAATGTAACACGTGAAAATTAAAAAAAAAATAGAAACCACTGGACCAGCTTGTTACAATACCTCCCAGCTAATACCAATTTATGAATACACTCTACTATCTGCTTGACATATCTGAACCAAATCTATACACGATCGTACAAAGATTCTTTCTCACATTCATTCGGGGGGCGACGACAAGGGTGCGAAGAGAGCAACAAAAAAAAAAATCTCCATCACCATGTTATACTAAATTGAAAATGATTTATTTTCACGCTTTTGCGGGGTCCACAACGGGGTGGTTTTTGGTCGGGATGAATGAAACGCTTTTCGAATGAATGGACGGAGGCAAAGTGGGTCGTCGTCGTCGGGCAGGGCAGGGCGGTTTCGCCGCGGCACTTTGAGAACAAATAATCATAAAGCGGTGCACGCGTGTTGAAGAGGGCAAAACAGCAAATATAAAAATTAAGTTATCGAGCTATAAAAATCTGCACTACTGGTTTGAAGTTCTGACTTGCGCACTCCTCTCAACGTAACCAGTACAGTTCAGTTCAGTTGAACTGACTGAGTTGTAGTCAATGACTGAACGGAACGAACGCATTAATCGGCTTGTAAAAGCGCACTTTGAATCGATTCACCAAACAGTGTTGTGCATCTAAATTGCACAACTATACCTTTTCGGGTATATTCCTTAGCGTAGCTGCAATCAATGATTGCACAAAGCACGCGTTGCAGCTGTCGCTAAGGGAATGACAATAAATTAAGTCTCGATCTCGAAATCTTCACGCATTGATGCGTGGGCCAACCAAAATAGATGACCCATATTCATAGACAACGATGCGTGGATAATACAAGAAGGGACGTAGGTTTGCGCAGGTTAGTTTGGAGACTGGTTAGAGATAGTTTGAGAATAAAGGGGCTGCGCGTGATGCACAGTCAGTCTGTTCTGGGAAACCAGCAAGAGTAGATCATTTAATATCACATCCTGGGTAGTCTCGAGATATAACACTGGTGTCGGAAAAAAATGTGAAAGTAGTGAAAACAAAACGCAGTGTATTAAAGATGCCGACCTCGCGATGACAATGGACACGAATGGTGAGTAGAAAATAAATAATCATAAGAAAACAAAAATTATACATTTTCAGCAATAATTTTAAAAAGATGGAAAATTGGTTCAAATTAGAACACATCGAACTGTTTGACGGTTCGGTGCAAAAATTAAAACCGTTTATTGAAATGGTAGATCTATTCCACAAAATTACTAAAACGGAAGCCACAAATGAGAAACAATTCCTTACAGTGATTAAACACTGTAAGCTCTCTGAAAAAATTCAATCAGAAATAAAGAACCATTTTTTCCAAACTTGGAATGATCTCAAACTATTTTTACAGGAGAGATACAAACCAAGCTTGAAACAAATGCTTGAGCTGCTCGACTCTGTTAATTCAATATCAGTCAGGCAAAATGAAACGCTTTCTGAATTTATTTTCAGATTAGACCAAAAACTAATAAAAATTAAGCAAAATTGTGGCCATGAGTATGAGTTATTTTACGACCATGCTATGGACAAATCCGTATGGAAAGTAAAAGATTTGCTGTCCACAAATGCGATTTTGATTTTAGGTTCGGCTTCTACTTTAGAAGAAGTTGAAATTATATTGAAAAAGTTTAATCTCCACAATTTAAAAATGTTTGGAAAAATTCAACCAATTATGTATAGAGCCCAAAACGAATGGGTGAATAAACAAAACATCTTTCACAATTGGTATCAAAAAAGTCAAGATCTCAGAAAAAACAACCCTAGTTACAAGGGCAAATATTACAATCGGTTTTCTACTGGAAAAAGATCAAATTTTTATGGTTATAAAAGTTATAAGTGGAATAATAACAACCATTATAATGAAAACAGTATATACAAACTAATCGAAAAAACTGAAACATATAAGAATGATTTAGAAAAAAGCAAATACAATAATTACTATATACAAACACGTGAAAAACGACAAGCGACACAACAAAAAGAATGTAATGACATAAAAGAGGAGTCAAAAATTATTACGAACAACAAAATGCTATCAAATGAAGCTCAACATAAAATAAGTACAACAAAAAAAGGAAACAATGAAACATCTAACAATTTTAAATTAAAAGAATTCCAAACTCATGAAAGTCAAGATGGCATATCGGAAAATATTATAAATGATAAATCGTATAAAAATGTTACTGAAAACAAAGAAAACATTAAAAGTTTTGAAATTAGAACGCACCAAATTCTAAACGAAAATCAAAATAAAAACAAATCCAATAAAAATGATTGTAATAGAAAAAATAATCTTGAAAATTATGACGGAAAAAATGAAGTTCAAGGGAAATCAAAAAATTTCATAGAAACTGAAAAATATAAGAATAAACTGAATTACGTTCAAAACAATGATAAATACTTGTATAAACAATATGTTGACTTTATTGAAAATTTAGAAAACATGTATCGTTAAAAAAAAAAATTCAACAACTACATTCATAACACAGTACATCTTAACTATACATTGTGTTTATATCTGGCCAATATAAACATTTAATGATGAAGATCTACTATGTATTGATCGTAAGAACATAATACTTGAAATTACATTTACTTTTCTTGGAAGTAAATCTGATTCAAAATTATGTCCAGTGAAATGATTAAATTGATCTTTAAAATGGAAATTTAAACTAGTATAAAAATACAATTTTTGAATAATAATAGAACTCTATTATTATTTTCCAATTCTATTTTTTCTCCTACAGATTAGGTATTGAGTAATTTCGTGTGATGAACATGTCAATCGAATGTTTAAGATATCAGAAGCCTTGTTTAATGCTAAAACAAATATATTTCGACAAAACAAAATGATAAAAGAAAGTTTATTTCAGTTATTTAACAAATATGTTTTTTTTTATATAATTAAAATAAGTAAGCAGAAGAAAATAATACTATTGCCATCGAATTCAATTAAAAATAAAATATAATCAAATTATGTTAATTTTTCGAAATTTAAAAATAAATGGAATAAAATCCGTAATTCATGTAAACATAAATTTATTGTTAAAAAAGATAATACAAAAAAGTGAGTCAACAAAACCTTAAAAACCATTTTATCAATATTAGATTAGATAATAATTTAATATTAATAACAACAATAGAAATAACTAAAAAAAAATTAAAAATTAAAGTCCAGTAATTTCATTTGCATGACATTTAAAATATTTTAAATAATTTTCTATAATTATAAACCAACAACATTTCCGTGCCCTAATATGACGTATAAAAAAACAAAAAGGGTAAAAATAAGAAACAGTTCAATAAAATTTATCATAAGAATAAAAAAAAAAAACTCTTAAAAATAATGATAAAATAAGATAAGAAACATAGAAAAAATAGATTAAAATAAATTCAAGCATTATTCAGTAAAGCTCTTCTTACACAGTCTTAAATTTATAATTCAAATATTATAAAAATATACATTTGATAAAAGTATTGATAAACAAAACAAATAAAAATTTCAAATATAACCAAAATTTATTTAAAATTTATTTAAATTTTATTAATTATTTAAATATTATAGTCAGTCATTTGTAAGCATAAAATTTAAAAATCTAAACATATTGTTTAAACTTCGAAAATGCATCGAAATAATAACCATTAAAATAAAAAAAATAAATGAACAAATCAAATCTACACTTTAAAAATATTTTTTTTAACCCTTATAAAAACATAAAAACTTGTTAACATTAAAAAAAAAATTGTTTGATTCCAATGAGAGTAAATAATCTTACAAATAAAAACACATTTTTTAATGTAATCAAAGCTATATAAGAGATTCGAACGTAAAACTACATATTTAAATAATAATAATTCACATCTCATATAAGAGAATAAAACATAACATGATAAAATTTGATCACAAACTTTAAATTATAACATAAACATGCAAATAAATAAGAACATAAAATTATTAGCACTAATAATAGTTAATAAATATTTTAATACACGCAATAAAATGATTTGTTCGATCAGCCTGTACGTGGTTTGATTCAGCTTTTTTTTTTGTAGAAGAGAGTCAATAAAGAATTGCCATGAAACAAACCTTGATTTTCTCAATTCCACAAAACTCTCTTGTAGTTTTGAGAAAGTTGCTTTGACGTTCAGCGTTGATTCAACAAGAATCTTGTTGTTCAAAATAACAAAACATTTTGTTGATTCAATGACTTATTTTTTTATTTGCGTGTAATAAAGTGGTAAGATCAATTAATAGAAGAACCAATCGTATTATTATGGTAGAAGCAATAATGAACAAATTTATACATTGATATGAAAAAAAAACAACAGTTGAGTTATAAATATTTGGTCTGATAAGATATATTTTCTATGCTGCATTATGGTATAAAATTGAGTTATGTTAAGGTAAGCAATATATTTTGTTTAACAAATCGCTTTATTAAACTTCCAGACGATGATCAAATCATTCAAATTAATCCATTTAATACATTTTAGATGAGGCAAATTCAGATACATAGATTTTTAGTACCTGGTAATTTATCCCAATTTTGTTTTCCTTCTTCAACTTGGTAAGTAACTTAGTAACTTGATTTTAGTTCTCATATACACAAATCTTGACTTTTGTCATTAATTCAATATCATATGATTTTTCTTTTCTCTTTGATTATCCATCCAGATTTTCTTTTTTCTATACATTCATTCAGTTAAAATATTATTGAACATTCAATCAAAATCGATTATTTACGTGTTCAAAACTTAATTTTCATTTCATAAATCGATAAATGAAATTAACTATAAAAAAATAAAGTTCGTAAAATTAAAAAGCAATCTAATAATTTAGTTTCTTTAGAAATTTGTAATATGGATTTGTATCATGGAAATAATTAAAAAATCATTAAAAAGTTTACTCTTATTTGTTACAAACAATGAAAAAATATATATGTATTATTTATTGCCAACGATGTTTCAAAATTGAAAACCGAACTAAACATATTAAAAAAATCTTTTATTAAGAAAAATAATATGAAAATTCATAGGTTCAAAATTCAGCAATTCAATATACAACATCATGCAAAACATTAAGTTAAATCGAATAGAAATTGTAAATATAGACTAACTCATTTGATTTAATTTAGATGTTTCAAGCAGTAAAGTAAAAGCATCACAATTTAAAAAAATGCTTCATTAAACTAATGTAATCACTAGTGTTAGAGACTTTTCACGATTTCGCGGACAGCATGAAATTCACGAAATTCCACATTTTCCGCGAAATCCCGCTTAATTAAGCATTTTTTTAACGCTCCGTGAAATTTTGTGTTTTTGAATAGTGGTTCCCGCGAAAATTGCATTTTTTTTAACGTGAAAGATTACTAAGCATAGTAATCACATGTTTAAACAGACACTTTGCATAATCTAGCATAAAAAAATAAAATGTTTCATAATTGTTAAAAAATATTTATTTTCATTTACTGTATTTGAACTAAGGTACCTCTATCCATTTTAGAAGAAAAGCAGTTTCATCATTTTTTTTTCAAGTTTTTGTCAACTATTTCAAAAAGGTAAATGTTTGTTTATATATTTCAATAAATTTTAAAATCATGATTTTCTATTACACTCATTTTTCACATCATATTAACACAAATAATTCATACATTCAATACTAAAAAATTACAGACTAACAATTTATTTGAAACAATAGTAATGATAACTTTATAGTTGAGTACAATGACAAATTGTATTATTTCAATTTAATTTTATTTCAACATTTTAGTTGACTATTTTAGTCAATTTATCAAAAATTCTAATAAAATTGCATGACCCCAAAAAAAATGGCTAATAAAAAACATTAAAATGATTCAAATAACGATTTATAAGATTTCAATTTCACGCTTGAAAAATGTTTTAAAAAAATAGATAATATTTAAATAACATCATATAATATTACTTGCAAATAATATGTGAAAATAATCACCTGTCTCACTAACATATTAAGGTTTTATATATTGGAACAAGGATTTGTAAACAAATTCATTCTTTTAACTTTCTAAATCATCTGATGCTAAAAAACTCTTTCATACGTTTAACCAAAAAATAACTACAATAAAAAAGAAGAAACTATTTTAATAAAACATACTCAATTAAAAAAAATGTATAATGACATTTAAATCACTTTTTTTTGATAATTGACAGCATGCTAAGAATTTAACATTTTACCTGAATTTAAATAATACCAAGAAGGAAAAAAGCAAAAGATCTATTATTCAAATTGAAAACTTGATTCTACAAAAATTGACGTGGATGATAATTGTAAAGTAGTTTCGGAAAATTTAAAATAATATTCAGCTTAGACAGAACAAATATCTTAAAAATAATTATCAATTTCCATAAAAAATCATAATGTAAAAAAAAGCAAATCATGGTAAATAAATAGACATGCTTAAAAAAAAAAGAAAGAACTACCAAGTTTTGATAAACAAAATGGAAGCGATTTTAATATTTAAATTAGCAGCACTATTTTTATTTTGAATTTTTAGCTATCTTATTTTTGATAAATGTGTGAGAAGAAAACACTACACTTCATGTACGCACGATATCATTGTACGTACGTATAAAAATCATTGATACCATCTATACCAGCCATTCTCAACTTTCTTCTAGACTGGTACCCCCTACCGTGTAAATCAAGTAGGCTCGGTACCCCCGTTGAGAATCGCTGATCTATACGAAGGAAATAGCATAATTTTATTTTGTTTTCTCCTTATACACAAATAAAAACAATTTCAATTTTTATTAATTATTCCGAAACAATAATAATTATAAAAAATGAATACATTATTTAGGATAATATTAAAGGGTTTGAAACTTTTTAGACAGAGCTCACTCTAAAAAGTTTGAAACATAAAAAATATTGAAATATTCCTAAGCATATACATAGAATTACACTCTAGTTAATTGTCATGAGAAAAATATATATTTCAATGAAGAATTAAATCAAACATAGACAAATATACATATTCAGTAATAAATGGAATTCTAAAAATAGACATTTGAAATAAAATAATAAGCATTGCAAAAATCTGTAAGTAATATTAAAAAGAGGTCTAACGGAGAAAGATAAAGTCTTTTTGTTAGGTTAGTTCAAGGTTATTTTAAAAATATTTTATTTTTAAAGGATTTTAGAATTTTTATTTATGAAAACTTAAATGATAAAGTTCGTAATTATTAATACGATTTCCAAAACAAAGAAATTATTAATCTACACTTATTGTGAAATCCACATAGCATCGATAGACAAAAAAAAGAAAAAGCAATGATCTGTTATCTAATAAATAATTTCATTTTGCAAATAAAAATAATTCGCAGTTAATTTTCAAGAAAAAATAAATAAAAATAAATAACGTTAACAAATTGAGTTCAATGTTATCTAATTCAATGTTCATGATACTTGTTTTTTTTTGTACTTCGCTTTAAATAACATATATTACTGCATAATGAAATCAAATAAAACAAAAATGAATGTAATTATATTTTAAAACAGATAATTTATTTTGGTTATTAAACTTTACGAGGTTAATAAAAAATCATTAATAATTTGAATAGTAGCAAACAAAAGGAAAAGAATTCAATATTTGGATTTAAAAAAATTAAACTGATTCTATTATACACTTTTTTAAATAAAAAAAAAAAGTTTCACCAAAACGATACATATATATTTCATTGTCACAAGCAAAAATAAAATCAGCAAAAAAAAAACAGAAAATAAAAATATCGTCAAAATGTATAAAGCAGTATAAAGCACATTTACAAAGTTTATAAAATTAAAAGCTAATAACATTATATTTTAAATCATTATAAGTAATAGATCGACAATTGTAAGAAATTCAGTATACAACTAATAGCATTAGAAAAACACAAAATAATAGAAACATTCAAAAGACTTTTTGCTGAAAATTTAATTATTTTTCAAAAATACATTTTTTCACACTAAGTAAGACAATATTTTTATAATTTTCTTTCAAACAATGTATCCTTCTCAAAAGAATGATAGTTAACATGGTTGATTATTTTATTCTAAAAAAATCTGAAAAAGTATGTTGTAAATGTACACATTGATAAGGTTAAAGAGATAACATTCATTATGTGAAAAGTTTTTTTTTTTGTTAGGGGGAAGGAAATCCCCTCGTCGTCAAACACATCAACAGTGTAACTATAACACATCATCGCAATCGGTAAATCAACAACAGGACCGAGGCCAAGACCAACAACTGCAACAAAATCATAACAGTTGAAAAACCGTCGTCGGACAACTTCGGAGAGTTAACGCACTTTCAACGCCTACAAACAGCCATCCTGAATATTGATCTAGAAACATTCAATAGTTTCAATATAATATATTCAAAATATTCGAATTAATAAGCACAAACAACATTATTATATAAATTATAATTTATGCCTGTAGTCATCCTGCACATCATATCTACTTAGCTATACAAAAAATATTCAAATTGATTGGAAAAAATAAAAGAAATAAGCTAAATCATTGACAAACATAATATATCAAAACAATGACAATATATTTTTTATTATCTATCAATTTCATAAAACGAGAAAAAATAAGAACAAAACAAAACAAAATAAAAATACAATCACATGCAACATTTATGATAATTTAAGGACAATGCAGAATAATAAATGGGTTTTTACTAGATTCCTTTTTCAAAACAACCAATGCGTCATGGGTTTCCTATGTACATAGATCTTTTGAAAAAGTAAGCGAGATTAACTCAATAAGCTTAAAATCCTTTCCTTATTACCTTTCCCAAACAAATTGTGTCCTACTAACCCCGAGTCAACCGCGGGTAATCGGTTTACTGCATTAACATTTATTTTTAATAATAGGTAATTAGTTTAAGGAAATAAATTGAAAATTGTAGAAAAAATATATATACAAAGTAACGAGAAAAAATGTACGTCCCAAAAAACAACCAGGTTTAGATATTGAGCCAAGAAAAATAACACTCAAGTAGAAAACAGATTTTGTTCTAAGTCAGCTGACATAAACAAAAAGCATATTATGAGGAAAAGAGCAAAATGTTATACTGGAAAGACCAACAGAAACAGATACACAAACAAAATGTAATGTATGTAACTCAAATGACATTTATAAAGGTGTAATTAAACAGCTTTCCGGAAGGGGTAGTGATGTTGTGCATCTAAATTGCACAACTATACCTTTTCGGGTATATTCCTTAGCGTAGCTGCAATCAATGATTGCACAAAGCACGCGTTGCAGCTGTCGCTAAGGGAATGACAATAAATTAAGTCTCGATCTCGAAATCTTCACGCATTGATGCGTGGGCCAACCAAAATAGATGACCCATATTCATAGACAACGATGCGTGGATAATACAAGAAGGGACGTAGGTTTGCGCAGGTTAGTTTGGAGACTGGTTAGAGATAGTTTGAGAATAAAGGGGCTGCGCGTGATGCACAGTCAGTCTGTTCTGGGAAACCAGCAAGAGTAGATCATTTAATATCACATCCTGGGTAGTCTCGAGATATAACAACAGGTTGGTACTTTGGCCAGTTCTTTTTTTTTGCAGGTTCAACGGTGATAGCAATGATAGACGGGGAAGGGAAGGGGTGCGGGGAACTTGGAAATCGTCCAGGGTCAGTGGCTGTGAAAAGTTGCTCCGGACTGAACGAGACTCTGAATGGCCGACCAGCTTGATATGACGTTCTGAGCGGTCACGTCACAGTGTGGTGGTGTGGTGCTGTGACCGCACATGATGCCTTAATGATACAGTATTTGGGCCAAAATGAAGTCACTTAAATGTTTGATGGGTATTACGAGACACGGAGACAATATTGATATTTTGTTCTACGATAAACTCTAGAGTTTTTTTTAAAGGTCCTATACACATAATATGGAACACAATAGCTTATTGAACATTTACAAAAAAAAACTGTAGAGCTTTACCTCTCTTGTTTTATGTTTGGCTAGTTTCATTTTTAGTTTAGGGCTAAACATTGAATATTACGCCCATTTAAAATGCTAGTCTTGATTGAAAAATTTTCAAAATATTTTTTTCGAAAAGATCGGAAAATTTCACGAATGTTTCATGTTTTAACATTGAGAATCGGACCATTAGTTGCTGAGATATCGTCATTGGATAATGGTGGGTTGTTTTCGTGAGATTTAGAAAACTTCAATTTTTCCTGTTTCTTTTTCTTAAAGCGGTTCTATCTCAGCAACCCGGGGTCCAATTTTCAATGTCTCTTAGACAATTTTATAGATTTTTTTTTTGAACTTTTCAAAAAAAATATTTTTAGAAGTGGTAAAACTGCTAAAATCAATTTTTTGGTGGCTATATCTTGAAAAACGGACCCCTTTATCAAAAAATCTGTAAAGTACTTTTCGATTGCAAATTGAATTTTGCATTAAAAAATAATGTCAAACTTGTTTTTGCATGAAACTTCGATTTTTTTCCAAAAATCACTATTTTTCAAAAATTCATAACTCGGTGGCAGATTTTTTGACCATGTTTCTCTATGGCTCAAAAGTTGTGGATTTTTGTCCCCTAAAACATATCAAAAAATCTCGAAAATAAAAAAAATATGTATTTTGGAAAATTGAGTTTTAGTGAAAAAAAAGTTGATTAAAAAATCTGCATGTTTTTCCGTGTACCTATTTTTTCAACAGTCCTCAACAATACCTACAACTTTGCCGAAGACACCAAATTGATCAGAAAATTCACTCAAAAGTTACAGCTGTTTGAATATTTACATACAATTTTTGTATGGACAGCCAAAATTGTAAGGAGACTTGTATGGGTGAATCAATGACACAAAATAGCTTATTTGGTCATAGGGAAGGCCCCCACAAAGTTTGAGCCAAACCAAAAAATACAAATAAAATCAATTTCCGGTTTTGGTAGAGAATTGTTCAACGGTGAACTCACTTAAAACATGGATGTTTGACATAAAATTCCATTCAAAAAGGGTTTTCAGGAATTGCTATAAATGTTGTAGGCATGTCATTGCAAAACCTGATTTTTTTCAGTACTCGTCGTTTAGTACTGTACATTTAGTACAGTATGTAAAAAAAAGTATAAACACCCCTTAGGCACTATGCACATTTTGTGATGAAACATGTCTGGAGTTTTTTTTAAAAAAAGGTCCAATAAACCAAATTTTCAGTTTTCTGCTTTTTGGGTGATTTTAATACCCCTGACTCAAGGCGGTTTCAAAACACTCAAAAAGCAAAAAACTGGAAATTTGGTTTATTGGACCTTTTTTTAAAAAAAACTCCAGAATGAAAACAATTTAAAGTTCGACAGAAACCTAGTACTACGTTTTGTTCAGAAACTCATGGCGAACGTTTTGCCACAAAAAGCTCATTAAAAGATGATTTCCATAAAAAGTTATATAACAAATACTATTACAAAAATAAAAAAAGATCCAAAAAAAGTATGTACACCTTTCGAAAAATTCACATTAATAAAGTTATTTGTTGAAAAATCACCATAAATCCAGTCTCCCAACTCCAAATATGCATCCTTGACTGATTAAAAAAATAATTTAGATTGAATATAAAGTTTACTAACTACTTAGTGTAAAAGTTTATGTAATTCTGGAAATTCTATGTAAAACTTATCTAAACTAAATTTTTCAAACTTTTAATTTAACTAAATGTCAATATATTACCATAGAATAGTTAAACCAGGGCTGTGGAGTCGGGTCATATTTCAAACGACTCCGACTCCGACTCCGACTCCGGCTTTCTCAGATTAGCTGACTCCGACTCCGACTCCGGCTCCGGCTTTGAACAAATGGTTGGCTCCGACTCCGACTCCGACTCCGGCCTACCAACTCTAGCCGACTCCGACTCCGACTCCGACTCCAGCTTTCAACAAATGGTTGGCTCCGACTCCGACTCCGACTCCACATATTTTAAATGTTTCAAAAGTTAGTTAACTATTATTGGTTAATTATATTTAATACATTGATAAATAGGATTATTTAAATACTCTCTAAGCGTCATGTTTTTCTCAAGAAAAATAAGTTAATTAAAAGTAAAATAAAGCAAATAAACAGGAAAAAAGTTTCTAGGTTATAAGTTTTATACGTTATGGAAACAGAAATCAAAAAATATCTTCAGTTTTAGAGGCATTTTGAGAAGAACAGTTTTGTAAGTAAATTTGGATTTATTTGCTTAACCTCAAATTTCAAAATATTTTTTTCAAAGCTAATAAATTTAAATATTAAATTGTTATTTTTGAATGAATAACTTAAAGAAACCTGGCCTTGATGATCTATTGAACATTAAAATTCAATTTGCCCACTTTCAGGCTGACATTTGTAAGAAGGACAGTGACAGGCACCTTGTTTTTTAAATGACAATTTTAAACGAAACATTTTTTTTTGTTTTTTTTAAATGCGTACATAGACATCACGCTATGGCTGAAGGAGATTATTATTGCAAATCAATGTATCTAAACAATTTCTTCGTGGAAAGGACGCTTAAGATGTCCTTTTCAAATATCTGTGACATGGAAAATATTTTAACCTTGAAATTTTTAATTTATTTTAATTTTAAAATTTTATATAGTTTAAAAAGAGGTGCACGATACTTCGTGAATCTTCGCCTAAAACGAAGCTTTATGGATGATCTTTCGCCTCCATCAAAATATATGAAAATACTTAAAATATAATAAAAAACAAATATCCACAAGTAAAATATTTTCTAGGTCACAAATATTTCATTTTTTTAAGGTACATTGATTTGCAATGATTATCACCTTCCGTCATATTGGCGTAAGACATACAGTATGAGAAAATTCGTATCAGTTGATAAATTTTGATTCTGTTTTTTTTTTATAATATTTGAAAAATAAATTTAAATCCTTTATTTTGTTCTATACATTTTTTATTAGTTCATTTTTGTACTGAATTCTTGAGATTTGTTCAACGATAATTTGCAACGATATCAAAATAGTTTACCTAAAATCAACATCAAAATCAACAATCAATGAATATTTCAAATTTGTTGCAACTTCTTTTGACATTTTTTGTTAGTTTCAATTATTTATTATAAACAAAATGCGCATGTTGAGTTTCAAGTAAGAGATTGTTATTATCGTTGATTATTTGTTACAAAAGTTAAACTGTCAGTGACGCTTTTTCGATATGCAAAAACAGTGATTACTATTTATGATCTTTTTATGTACCTCGTAATTTTTTCCTAAAAAATGATTTAACTTAAAACCTCTAAGACATTCGCTGTCGGGGTAAAAGATGACTTTGTGTCAGAAATATCTGGATGAAATTTGGTCAAATTTGAATTGAAAAGGCACATAAATGTAGTCTGACTACATAACCAATATTTTTTTTAAATTATTTTTTGAATTATGATACTACCAGGATACTACATACTTGGGTAAGAGGTTATCATTTAGTGATTATAGTGTAATAACCCAATTAGAGCTTTTCAATCACAATAAAAAGCTTCAAATACATAATGGCATCTGATAAATCAATTAAAAATATAAGTTGTTTTGTAAATTAAACTGTTATATAGGAAATACTGAACAATAAAAAAACATATTTTTTCTTGAATTTAAGATAACTCCGGCTCCGACTCCGACTCCGGGTTATCAGAAATCTTCGGCTCCGACTCCGACTCCGACTCCAGCTCATAAAAATTAGCCGACTCCGGCTCCGACTCCGACTCCAGCTGTTCGAGTTTTGACGACTCCGACTCCGACTCCGACTCCAGGTCCCCAAAAAGACCCGACTCCACCGACTCCGGCTCCGACTCCGACTCCGACTCCACAGCCCTGAGTTAAACAAGCATTTTGGAGTGGGTACAACACCGATTTGGGGGTCTTCGTATCGATAGAATAGATTTTTCGTAGGAATTTTGTACCAACCCGGAATTACGTCGACGGAAAATCCACCGGCACCCGAACCAACCTATGTGGCATCTTTTGATACCCAAACATCTAGGTTTTCTATAAAACCCACCCCAATTAGGAAGTTAATTTTTCGAGTGATTTTATAGCCATTCTGTAGAGGGTTTATCCACCTATGTGGTTGGAACCTTCCACACTCCTAACTGAAATGGGTTTAACCAGAGATCCGGAAATTAATTTCAACTGAATGATCATCTATTTTGAAACCAAGTACTCAGAAAACACACTTTTTGGTATGGAATCAACTTCTATCTTCTTCTATATATACACAATTTTTTGATGGTTTTGTTCGAACGCGAATCATGGCCTATCTACAATCACTTAGCTTAGACAATTTCACTTAGCTTAGGAATTTGAATCAATGGAAATGAAGCCGAGCTTCTACAATGGAAAAGTAATCAAATTAGAAACTGACGTATGGTTTGAAAAATTTCAAAATCTACGGTAAGTTGACGTTTCAATATCAAAGGTAAACAAACAACTGCATAGCAACGTATATCAGCCCAGCAAAATTTCTAAGTTTATTGTGGATGACGGCCGTAAGTTGCGTACTTTCCTAAGTAACTACTTTACTTAGATGTTCTAAGCTAAGTGATTGTAGATAGCCCATCAGTTCAATACGGAGCGCATTTTGTTGCGTTGGGTTCGTATAAGTTTGACCACTCTGGATCCGATTCCGGAGCATCAGCAAATTGTATGGAAAAAGTTACGTAAAATCAAATTTTGATCACAGGAGGCTGAATAAGCAAAAAGGCTTAAACGTCAACAAACGAAAAAGGCAGAACGAAGTTTGTCGGGTAAGACTTGTAGTCTATAAACTACATTAAACTTAGTCAATTTCAGAAAGTATATAAATATCAAATTGGTGGTCATTCGTTTTATTCAAAAGGTAGTGAAACTTGTTTGTTTGAATTTCCTATTTGCAAAATAGTTTAAATCAAGCGTGTCAAAATGACTGAAAAGGTAGGTTTATATGTTGCCTACTACAGATCTACCATTGCTTTGGAAATTAGGAAAAACCTTCGGTGAAAGTATTTCCTTACTTGACGTTCCATTATAGTTACAAGCGAAACGAGGCGCATCAGAAAATTAGCCCTAATTACTGAACATTGAGCATAACATAAACCCAATATTTACTCTGTCTAACGTTCAAAGCTGATTTGTGATGATCTCAACCGATATTCTCATATTTGATCAAGATTAGTAGTCGAGCAGAAAATCAAGTTAAAATTTAATTTAATTACGTTAACGCCTTTTAAGCACGTCGTGCAACGCAAAGTAGAGTTCCTCTATAACTGACCAGTAATTGTGCGGTCGGTGGCCGAGAAAATCTCAGAAGATGGTATCTCACCTCACGGCCTGGTGCGATGCTCGTTTAAACGGTCGACCCAGTCGGATAGCGATCTACACACTGCCACCGGGTAGGGTAGGTTGTCCCGGGCCAAAGTGCAACTTTGTGTGAGCTTTGGAGCTAATTATTTCTCCGGGGACCAATTAATTTGGTGGCACGAAATTCCCTCAAGAGAGACTAGTCGCGTTCGTTGCGTTCTTGACGCTGAGCTTGACACGCGGGCATGGCATAGAACATCTGAGTACATTTGTACTTTAGTTTGAACACCGCAAATCGTGCATCTGACAAAAAAACTAATTCGATTATCGAAACAGGTGCTGCTTTATGGTGGTTAAATCTGCGCTTAATAAAACATCAGTCGGAACTCGTGTTGGTACTCTTCAATCACAAACAGTTAACCTCGATTGACTGAAGCAAAACAAAAAAAGTAGATTTGAAACTCAAGATAAAGTCGGTAATGATTTTGTAAACATGAGTTATCGATTGAATTTGCGCAACTCGTAGATAATTTGATGGCGTGCCAATGCACTATTGTCGCGAGCGATGACGTGAGTTAAATTCTGCCTCATGTCTTGTGACGGAGTGTTATGAACACAGAAAAAAATAATGTAAATTTGGAAGCTGTCATTTTGGAAGGTTGAATATTACTTCTTTTATGATGTAATTTTTCCTCAATTTAGACTGAAAAAGTGGTAAAATTACACATTTCCAGAGGAAAAATTACACCTTTTTTTCTGACATAAAAGATGTACCCCTTCCCAGATGTAATATTACCATTTTTTTTTCTGTGAAGGCAGCAGCAACTTGGTGAAAAACAATGAATGAAAGATGGTTGTTCACGATGGCCTATATCATTGTAGTAGGTTTTAGATGCCATGTAGTATAGATACTTTGTTTGAAATAAAGTTCATTTGGCCCTAGCATAAGTTCTTTAAACCAAATGCATATCTGAATTTCTTCATTGCAAAGGTCTTATGTAGTGTGATAAAATGGCAGAAAGGATTTAAGTTAGTCATGTTGATTTTGTTTCAAATAATTCTGGATAGAAATAGTTTTCCTCCGGAACAACTTTCTTAACCCAATAAAACCACACAACCAACAGCCACTTCGGATGCCGGCAAATATTGACCAACGTGCTCGGGCAATTGAAACTCCGGTAATCCGTATGTTTAACCAGAAGGCCATTTGCCGCGGCACTTGGGGTGTTTATCAAACAACTAGCAAGAGCTTTAGTTCTGTTATCTTTATGACGCCAGCCACCATGCAACTACTTGAGGATGGCGCTGCCGGTCCCGGCCATGATCTAGTTGGAACTAGATGAAATTGGACGGCAATTAAGAGTGATAAGGTTACTTTCATTGAGTAGTTTTTTTTTGGTGGGTCAGATTGTTGTTCAAGTTCAATTTCAATTAGCCGTTACAAATTCAAGGAAAGGCCTGCCGAACATAATTCAACAAGTTTTGATTGAACCAATTTGGACGTATTACGCACGCACACCGTTTGTTGTCGGCCGAAACACGTTTTCCAAATACATCGAGATTTATAACTCAATCATAAAACGGTCCTATGCTTCAGTACCAACAGAAGAACGGCATGGTGTGCGAAATGTTTGTGACACGTGTGACGTACAAAAACAAAGTCGCCAGTCATTCAAACTTTGATGAAAATGATCGTGATTTTAGCATATTTTCAAGTTTAAAGCCACATGAATTTCAAATTTATACCCGAATTCAAATTCAAAGACCGTAAAACCGTTCAAGGAGGGGTCTCTCTTTCCGGCCTCGGCCACCCCAATCACCCCAAACAATCACCCGCGCGCGTGTCGATCTCGATTCCTATGACAAATTGACCCACACGCCGCCGTTCGCTCTATTCTGGCGCGCGGACCCCAGTGAATTAAATATAAAGATCAAACGCCTAACCTGTTGACCTTAGAAAGCAGCACAACTTGGCTGTTTATCTTTTTTCGGTGTGTGAGCTGGTCCTGCTTGTAGAGCTGCCGTTCTAGTGTAGAGATTTGACGGTTCAACCTCCAACTAAGTCAAAACGTGGAACGGGTGAGAAATTCTTTGGAAAATGGTTTGATCAATTTTTCACAGCAATAAATATCATTGATGAAAAATGCAATTTAAATTCATTTTTTTTTTCATTCTCAAATAATATTTGAATATAATGATTAATGGTAAATTAATCATTATATTCAATTGAGATATCTTCAAAGTTGTATTTTATTATCCAGACAAGTGAACGTTTTAATATTTGATATAAATATTGAACAACAAATCCGATCTTCGTTAAATTTATTTTTTATTTTTTTCATTTTCTACAAATTCTACAATTAGATTTGAAAACAATTTTGAAGTTTAACATGTATATTGCCCTTTTTACTGGACCAAAGTGGCCAATTCTTACCCCGGGGTACCTGGAACCGGTCACAACAGATCAGAATTGATTGTTTTACTAGTTGGAAACTAGAAGAAGTCTACTTTGATGAAACAAACAACATGCCAAAATAACTGGACCGTTCTGGTCAATCTTCTACCGGGGTTCCGGAACATGGCTCCTGTGGCCAATTATGTACTGAGCAGTTCTCTGAGATTTTGGTGATTCGATTTTTTTTTGTATTTTTTATTCCGGCTGAAACTTTTTTGGTGCCTATGATATGCCCAAAAAAGCCATTTTGCTTCATCAGTTTGTCCATATTATTTTCCATACAAATTTGGCCCATACAAAAATGATATATGAAAATTCAAAAATCTGTATCTTTTGAAGGATTTTTGATCGATTTGGTGTCTTGGGCAAAGTTGTAGGTATGAATTTCACTTTTTGTCACCAAAACTTAATTTGCAAAAACACCATTTTTATTTTTTTTTCTGATATGTTTTAGAGGACATCAATTGCCAACTTTTCAGAAATTTCCAGAACGGGCAAAAAATCTTTGACCGAGGTATGATTTTATGAATCAACACTGATTTTTTCAAAAAATCGAAATATTGTTCGTTAAAAAAATTTAACTTAATTTTTCGAAGTAAAGTCGAAATTGCAATCAAAAATTAGTTTAGTGAAATTTTGATAAAGTTCACCGTTTTCAAGTTACAGCCATTTTTAGGTTACTTTTAAGAAAATAGTCGCAGTTATTATTATTTTTTAAATTAGTGCCCATGATGCCCACTTTTGAAAGAAATATTTTTGAAAAGCTGAGAAAGGTTTCTATACAGTAGTTGTTCGGTAACGTTGTTTAACTGGGCTACTTTTTAACTGGACGCTCGATAACTGGGTCGTAGCTTAGTTAAAAAGCAGACAAACGTCAAAAAACCAAAACAAACCGAAATGACCTAGGGGTTCATGGATGCCAAAAGTTTTTTCAATACAAAAAAAAACTTTTTTTCAAACTTTTATATAATTTCAAGTCACAATCAAAGAAATATAATATGCAAGCATTGTAAATACATTTCAGTAACTTTTATTTTGATATTTTATCAGGAAAATATTAAGCATCGGTGGTCCCCTCGTTATTTTTCATTCAGCCCAGTTATCGAGCAGCATTCGGAGACAGGGCTACGTTCTCAGCCCAGTTACCGAACAAGTACTGTATTTTGCTTTTATGAACTTTGTTGATACGTTCCTTAGTTGCTGAGATATTACCATCCAAAGATTAAAACAGACAAATTGATGTTTTCTAAGTTTCACCCAAACAACCCACCATTTTTTAATGTCGAGATCTCATCAACTAATTGTCCGATTTTCAATGTTAAAATATGAAACATTCGTGAAATTTTCCGATCGTTTCGAAAACAATATTTACATTTTTTTATAAAATCAAGACAATCATTTCAAAAGGGCGTAATATTGAATGTTTCGTTTTAAAAAAATAAAACTTTTAAATTTCAAGAGAATTACTGCTCCTGTTGCTGCGTAGACACGCTGTCGACTTTGAGAGTTGCACGGAAACCAACCAATAAATGCATGCACAACAATCTGACTGTTAAAAAAATCACCCCGAGGGTTCTGTCGATTCATTCATGAAAACGTTCGTAATTCCACTTTTTTGTTGTCGCTGCTGCTGCTGTCATTGTGGTCCTACAAACGTCGTTAGATTTGAGCAGCCCGATTAATCAACGCTCGTTGGGAGTGATCGAGTTGATTATTTTGACTGTCGATTTCAATAAATTGGCATTGAAACTTTAACAAATTGTCCAACGATAAATTAATTTTAAACGTACATCCTCTTTCGGAAGATCATCGATAGAGTGATCCATCGCCAGGGAGGTTACAACTCCACAATGCTAATCGCTTGATTACAGACTCTGACTTGTGAATGGCCACGTTAACACCTCTGTCAAGACCACCCCAAAACCATAATCATCATCACACACACAGGAGGTGAGAGGCGGTTCATTCATTCAAAAGTTGCTCCGGGGCAAGTCATAAATTAGTCTAGCACCACAAAACCAGCAGGCACACCAAGTCGTCAAGTCACGTGTTTGTGCGTCACTACCACCATAGCCCAGATCAACCAACTCACCTGAGCGAGAGTGGCCACCACCAGGCCGAAGGTGAAGGCAATCTGTGTCATCGTCGGCTTGGACGCGTCGTCCCCAGCCCAGCCCATCGTGCTACCGATGCCGATCGACACCAGCAGGAAGGTGCCGAGGAACTCCGCGATCAGCATGCGCCATATGTTGCGGTTCTCGGTGATGTCCGACACGCCCACGATCTGCTTCACACCTGCCAAAGGGAAAGGAGAAAATTGTAGTTAGTTCAGAATAATGATTATTTGGTCTTAATGTATATAATAAAATGTGTTGAACTAATTCAATCCGAACCGTTTAAATCAATAGTTCACTTAATAAGCAGCGGGACCAGGTGATAGAAACTATGCAACATATTTGTAACTTCCATCGACAAAAAAAAACACGATGCTAAAACCAAATTCCAGATGTTTAAAATTCTTGACAGTAACATAACTTTGATTGTGAAGTGAATTTTGTGACAATTTCGCTTCAATATTTTAAGAAAAGTAAAATATTTAACTATTCTATATATTAAATATTTTCAGAAAACTAAACTAGTTGTAATTGCTACGAATTTTTTCAATGAGTATTTAGGAATAAAAAAAAGACATAAACAAAACAAATAACACAAAAGACCTAACACGTTAAAAAAACCAAGTTAAAAATTTATTATTGCCAAATTGTAAAATTATAACATAACCAATCCAAAAATATTGACAGAGTGAACCCATTCTAAAGGTACTATAAAACTAGTTCAAACTATTATTGTTATTATTTACAAAAAAATATTGTTATAGTTTTAATAAAACCTACTTTTTAAAGCTTCAGAGCCGAAAAATTAAACATTTAACACTAAATGAAGTCATTGCCTTCTTATTCTAAAGTAGAATAACTTCGGCTCCAATCCCAATAAGATTACTTTGCTTGTGAAAAGCAAACATTTTTTTTGTAAATTCGGATGATAATCTAGTTATAAAAATTATAAATGTGTATGTTGAAAAAAAAAGCAAAATCAAAATAAACCTTGATCCACTCTCTAACTTTCTACTGTATTTAGAACAAACAAACAAACTGAAAACAACTCTATCGACAAGCAACACAAGCAGCAACAACAAAAATAGCAAATACCTGCTCCGTTCATAATACGGACACGAAAGCCCCTCAGCACCACCACCACCACCACCACCACCTACACCTACACCTTCACCACCAACGACCATTTAGGAGTCATCCACACATAAACACACTACCTTCTTTGAACTCGAACTTGCTAAACATTGGGATCATTGCCAAATGTCCACGTCTTTTACAAACAATTTTGCAGGATATCACCACGCCTAGGCGGCCACCGCTCAACTGATCTCAACTCCACACGATCTAGTACGGTCCAAGATCCACAACCACCGAGGTTCTGTAATCAATTAGCAAGCACCCTAGCAGAGCACACGAGCCCAACAGAAACGGCACGACGATGGTCACGGTCAGCCCCGGATCCCGAGAGAGCGCACTCGCGAACGGTAGATTTTACACTGTGAAGTTCAGACTGGAAAACGTCCTCCAGATATTGATCAAACACGTGACGTTCGGTGTGCTCATGGGACGACGAGGAGCATGAGGATACACAGGATGGGCTTTCCGATGCTCGTGCCCGAGGCTGATAATGAAAATTGAAAGCGAAACGTTGGCCGCAGCACGGGCCTTCGTCCCAGGATCAAACCCACTTAACAGCTGGACTACCAAGCAGAAAATTAATCACTTATTCAACATATTGCACTGCAATTATGCCCTCGAGTTCATTTTCAAATAAAGTTCATCCGTCAATACATTTTCCAAACAATGGCAAAGCCACATGAAGCAAATCAAAAGAACAACCAATTAAATTAAAATAAAATCTTGCTGGTGCAAAAATAACAACAATTGGGTCCTAAAATGAAGCTTAGATTGCTGATATTATTGTTTACAGCGATAAAGCTTATTTTTCTGAGTACAATGACCCTTTGTACGAGCACAAAGAGTTTAAAATGGATTTTTAAATCAATGTTGAAAAATTAACCTCGCGGTCCTTCTTGACAGAAATGCTCCTACTTGACAGCTCGTTCCAAGGGGACCATAGTTGATCCATCGGAAAAATGTTGTCCTGTCAAAAAAAAATTTTGCATTAAAATGAAAAAAAGTGATCAGAAATGGTTTTTTATCGTGTTTTTTACCGTTGTACATAAAAATTGACATAGGGTTTTAGTACCCAATTAAAATAATTCCATAACAACTAAATGGTCAAAACGAAATCCTTAAACATACTCAACGCCTAATTTTTTTATAAGTTTCTAAAAAACTAATCCATGCATTTGTCAATAAATTTTTTTTTTTTTTGAATTAAATATACTTTATTGAATCTTTCTTATAATAATTACATTTGGTTTACATAATAAGTGGTCAGCTGTGGCTCTTCAGCTTTAGTTTGCTTTTCGTGATTTAAACACTGTTCATATTCATAACTTTAAAAGTATATGATTTATCATTTTTGTAACACTAGGTACAATGAAGAAAAAAAAAATAAAGAAAACATAACCTAACCTAAAACTAACTTAATCTTACCATAAACTAAACCAATCCTTGAATCAAGGGGTATTCAGATATAGCACATTTTTCCCTGAATTTCAAACATTTTTCTTGAATCTTCTGATCCAACATTTTTACTTCTGCTAATTCATGAACCTCACTTGATCTAGTCCAGCCAGGAACATTCAAAACCATTTTGAGTACCTTGTTTTGGACACGCTGGAGCTTCAATTTATGAGTTCTAGCGCAACACTCCCAAACAGGTACTGCATACTCAATAACGGGGTAAATTATTTGTTTGTAAACTGCTAGCTTATTTTTCAAAGATAACTTTGATTTTCTGTTAATTAAAGGATACAAACACCTGATGAGAATGCTGCACTTGTTCAATATTTTATCTACATGCTGTCGAAACAATAGTTTCGAGTCAAGTATGAGACCTAAATATACAACTTCCTTTGACCAGGGTATTGAAACATCATTCATTTTAATCAAAACATCATCCTTTGGGACAAATCGGGCCGATTTGGAAAGTGGAAAAATGATGGTTTGAGTTTTGGCTGCATTTATGCGAATTTTCCAGTCGCCAAAGTATTCGGAAAGAACGTCAAGACCCTTCTGAAGACGGCCGACTAAATATCTGGTTATTTTACCCTTATAAATAACGGCAGTGTCATCAGCAAAAAGTGACAACACACCATTACCAGGAAGAGTAGGCAAATCAGATGTAAAAATATTGTATAGAAGTGGGCCAAGAATACTTCCTTGGGGAACCCCAGCATCAATGTTGAATAATCCAGAAGCAATCCCATTCAGAAAAACCCTGAACGATCTCTCCGAAAGATAGTGCTGGATAATTTTGATAAGATACATTGGAAAACCGTATAAATACAGTTTATGTATCAAACCATCATGCCAAACATTGTCAAAAGCCTTCTCAACATCCAACAAAGCCATAGCAGTTGATTTAGACTCAAGCTTGTTCTGCTTGATGATTTTAGTTACTCTCGTAAGCTGATGAGCAGTATTATGTCCCTTTCGGAAGCCAAACTGCTCATTCAAAATTATATTATTATCGTTGGTAAAATCCAAAAGCCTTGAATAGATGACCTTCTCAAAGAGTTTGGACAGACTACTCAAAAGACTAATGGGACGATAACTTGTTGGCGATGTTGGATCTTTTTGAGGCTTCAAAATTGGTATGACTTTGCCCAGCTTCCAATTGGTGGGGAAGTAAGCAAGTTGCAAACATTTATTGAAAATATTGGCTAGATGTTGAAAGAACTGATCACTCTGTTTTTTCAACACTAGATTAAAAATGTTATCAAAGCCAGGAGCTTTCATATTTTTCATTTGTTTAACTGCAACTTTGACTTCCTCACCAGAAACATGGGAATCTGCAGGAAATTCAAAGGTAGAGTCATTGATTGTTGAAATACTATTGGCAACTGATGTTTCTTTACGGCTGGTCATGGAAGCGCCAAGATTATGTGAACTAACAAAATGAAGCCCAAGTGCATTTGCCTTTTCCTCGGATGTAATCAAAGGAGAATCCTCAACAATAAGAGGAGGAATAGGCTTTGGTTTGTTTTTAAGAACTTTTGAAAGTTTCCAAAATGGTTTTGAATAATTCCCAAGCTGGCTTACATGTTTTGAAAATTCTTGATTTCTAATATTGTCAAGTCGGTCTTGTATGATTTTGTTCAAATTGTTAACTGAAATCTTTTTGTCATAGTCCCCAGTCCGTTGATATTGTCTCCTATAAACATTCCTAAGTCTAATCAAGTGTTTAGTATCTACGTCAATATCAGTTACCTTAAAATTAACAGGAACCTCCCGAACGTTGGCAGCCTCTGCTTGGTTGATAGCCTGCTGGATCACCTCCAGCGAACGATCAATATCAGCAGAAGTTTCCGGGTGTTGATCATAGTCGATGTTGCTGTCTACCACTTGCTGAAACTGCTGCCAGTCAACGTTGTGGTAATCTTTCCGGGTTGGTTGCCGCTGCGGAGTAACGGAAGCTCCAACCTCCACAACCACCGGATAGTGATCAGAACTCAACTCTTCAAACACCTCAGGATGAGCCACGTTCTCAGCCATATTGGTAATGAAGAAATCGATGATTGAGTGATTCCCAGACCGAGCCACCCTCGTTGGACGATCCGGACTCACAACGTTGTAGTATCCGTTTTGCAGATCGTTGTGCAGAATCACTCCGTTCCGATTCCTCCTGCTGTTGCCCCAAACTTCATGCTTCGCGTTGAGGTCACCAGCGATGATGTACTTTGCGCTCCGCCGTGTCAGCTTCTGGATATCGCCCTTCAGTTTTGCTGCTGAACCATCTCTGGCATTCACCTGACGTGGGCAGTATGCAGCAATGAAGAGTACTGGGCCAACCGAAGTGGGAATTTCCACTCCAACGGCCTCGATGATGTCCAGCTTAAAGTGTGGCAGCCGGCGTGGCTTGAGATCACGATGAACAGCGACAAGCACACCTCCTCCTCCAGACGTGGTCCTGTCGAGCTGCGTCGCAATCTTGTAGTTTTGCAGATAAACTTTTTCACCGGGCTTCAGATGAGTTTCCGTGATGGCAGCTACGTCGATCTCCTTCTCGCGAAGAAAATCCACCAGCTCTAAGTT
Organism: Culex pipiens pallens; assembly: GCF_016801865.2. Taxonomy (NCBI): domain Eukaryota; kingdom Metazoa; phylum Arthropoda; class Insecta; order Diptera; family Culicidae; genus Culex; species Culex pipiens. Next base: position 108,604,831 of record NC_068938.1, read on the forward strand.
CTTCCTCCTAATGGAGCAAGCGTTCCAATTCAGCAGCTTGAGGGACCTACGATCCATACTGGATGACGAACGAGGTCAGCACTTCAATCTGCTGGGTCTTGGTTTTGCATCCACGCAGTGCAGCGGACATCTGTTTGAAAATATTGAGGAGTTCGGTTGAGGTGTAAAGATCATTACCATTTTCCTCAACTGCTGGTTCTTGGGTTGGTCTTGGCTCCTGGCTGAAGCCCGGTGGTGGCGGTCTCGGCTCCTGGCTGGAACCCGGCCGTGGATGATTCATCTCAGCTCTCTTCCTGGGATCCAACGGTAACGGTGCCAAGTTCGGGACCTGGCGTCGCGGTTGAAGAGGTGGAAAATTTTGCTCCACCAGGGCTGGAGGAGTTCTACGACGCTGAGGCTGATTCTTCGTCGATGCTTGCTGCCGAATTTTCACGAACTCAGCTCTCTTGGGGCACTTTCGGTCGGTTGACGAATGCTCACCGTTGCAGTTGAGGCACTTCACCAGCGAATCTTGGATGCACTGGGACGTGATGTGCGCATCAGTACCACATTTGGCGCAACGACGCTTCAGGTGGCAGTTCTTACCTCCGTGCCCGAAGCCCAGGCAGTTGAAGCATTGTGTGACGTCACGATGCACTGGTCGGTATCGCTCCCACGACACGATAATGTTGAAAACCGCTCGGATTGCCTTCAGCTCAGGAAGCGTCGTCGATCCCTTAGCCAAATGCAGCAGGTAGAGCTGGTCACGGTACTTGATGTCTTTGTTGCGTCGGCTCATTTTGTGCACGGCCAACACATCCAGTTTCAAAACTTTTAGCTCGGCAGCTAATTCCTCCACTGGCATGTCGTACAGACCTCTGACGACGATTTTGAACGGCTTATCCATGACGACATCATGGGTAAAGTACTCCGCCTCGTTTTCGGTCAAGTAATCCTTGACCAGTTGATAGTGCTGCCTGGATTGCACCAGCACCTTAAATCCGTCCTGACACAGACGAATGTTGCCTTGGACTTTCCCAGACTTGATGAGTTCAACCAGCCCCGCTCGAAAGTCGATCGTAGCTGCTGATTGCCGCACATAAAAAGGAGGCAGTTTCTCCTTTCGCTGTTTCACTTCATTCTCCTTTGCTTCCGCTACCTGGTTCTCGTCAGGCAGTCCAGCAAACTTGTTGTTCTTCAAAAGCTGCTCCTCGTGCGATGAAGAGTTCTCCTCCTCCTCATCCATCGGTACAGTACCGTCGCTCTTTTTCGTCTTTTTGCTGTTCGATGTCACTTCCAAAAGCACCTTCCTTTTGGAAATTCCCGGTTTTTGGCCATCAGTTGAGGCCTCAACCTTCCTTTTGGAAATTCCCACTTTTTTGCCTGCTTGAGCCGCAGGTAGGGCAATATTGCCGGCGTTTTGCGCCGGGACGCGACGAGTCATGTTGATTCAGACAACCTTCACCAACGAATGCTCGGATAACAATGCATTTGTCAATATATTTTACATTAAAACAAACACTTCAAAAGATGTGTATGATACACTATATACACACATGCGGAATATGTTATGTTCATTAGCAGGCCAAGTGATTTTACACGCTGAAAATTTTGAAATAATCACGGTATCCATTATTTTGATGTGGACACTTTTTTGTAGCCTCAGGACCAGAGCTGAAAATGACGCGAAAATCAGCGACGCATACACGATTTTTTCAGATCCATTCACTGAACCGCAAAACCGTGACATAAACAAACCCGACTCAGTCGTGAGTGCCCTAGCTCACTGAGCAGCTGCAATGCGAGGCAGTAGTCGACCAACGCTCATTCGACGTTGCACGCACACACATAAAGAAACAAGTTTTTACACAAAAAGTTGGTATTTATGCGTGGAAATGTAATTTTGAACATAAGTTATATAAGTTTAAAGTGTTTTGCCCATTCAATTGTTTAAAAATAGTCAAAATAGTGTTTAGAGAGGATTTTACGGGTCAGTCATACGACAACGAATTAAGTGGGTGTAGCTCATTTTTTCACGTCTCTCATTCTCCTGCAGCCGACCGGCACGAGTCAGGCGGCAGTGGTTGAACGGACACAGTAGGCTTACAGTCACATGATAGCAATAAACTGACATTTTGGTTTGCTTCATGTGTACGCTGGGTCGGAAACATTTTGCCGGCCTGCTCAGGACCCAACCCCTTCCCCCCCCCCCCCCTCGTGGATGATTTCCATACAAAACTTTTTTTTTGTATGGAGCGTGGACAACCGCTGAATCCCCTCCCCCCTAAGGTTTCCACGTGGATGGATGATCCCTATATCGCAATACCAAATCACTTGGAAATTTCATGGATCTCAGAAATTATCAAAATATACGGAAATATAAAAATATATATATACAAACAGCTGTTTTGCTTAAACATTGTAGTTAATGTATTTCAAATAACTTTCGAATAATTTAGTTTTCTTGGTTAATAAATAAAAACTAATTTCAACCATCTTATTTATTAGGAGCAAAAGGCATCACAATATACAGATTTGCAGTTACGCTTTTGACTATAACAGCTTATTATTTAATTTATTAATGAAGGAAACTGTCTCAACATGAAAAATAAGAAAAATATTAGCATCAGTGTCTCATTTGATTGAAAAAGTATACAATAACGTCATGATTCGAAATCCGGACACTTAGTAGCATATCATTTTTGTTATAGCTGGCAAAAAATCATGCAATAAGTTGGAAATGTAGAAATATCATCAGGATATAGTATAAACAGTCAGTTTCAAGAAAATCCAGGCAAAATATGTCTTTTCTATCAATTTTTCGTCAAAATTTTAAAATTAAAATGACTTGTTGTGCTTCGAATCCCGGACACTGATAAAAGCTGATTCGAAATCCGGACACTTTTGCTTCGAATTCCGGACACTCGATTTTACTTATGAATCGCACAAATTTGGACTGAAATTTTAGTGAATGGCATTCTTTAGGTCTCAAATAAGCTGTTAACATCAAAACAATCGATAGTTTATTTACAAATTTGCTAGAATTCAAGGAAATCATAAACATAAATTTCTGCTTTGCCTTCCCGGTGCTTCGGACTCCTATGAAATATTTCAGTTGAAATGTTTCGCATTTTTGGTAAACTTATAATTTTATTTTATTTAATTGTTTTGGCATTAACTACAGCGTTCAAACAAACTTTAAATAAAAGTTGATGTTAGAATTCATCAAATAACACAGTTTTGACATTCATAATGCGAACTTATTTCCAAATAATTGATAAAACAAGATGAAGTGTCCGGGTTTCGAAGCGTCCGGGAATTCGAATCATGACGTTATGTATCCCATTTTTTACATGATAATTTTGATTTTTTTGTCATATATTTTTGCCTTACAATTTTTTGGAAAAGTATTAACCAAAACTTCAAATGTAATTAGTTCCAAATATATTTCATACAAATATTTATTACAAAATTTGCAACATATCTTGTTTGATTTTAATTGATTAAGTTTATAAAACAAAATTTATTTATATTTATTTTTTCCTGTGTGTCACTCCCCAGACCCAATTTCACCCCCACTAGTGGTGCTCCAAAGTTAAAACTAGGAAAAAAGTGCTCTTCAGTAAGCAGCTCATAAACTCAGGTTCACACTTTTTATACTGTGCACTCTGACAGAATAAGTCACGCATTTTCGTTTAAAAAATTTCGTCTTATTTCAAATTATTCTACATATATTATTTTTCTTGCTTGGTATTCGAAGTGTTAAAGTGAATTTAATGGGCTTCCTTTCCGCACAAAAAGGCAACAAACCTCCAGGCACGAAACTGTTGCTTGTTTTTCCTTGGGTAAACTTTTACTAACAAACTTACTGACGGCGATGATTTATAAAATTAACCCCCACCAAAGAGAGCAGTCAATAGTTTCCGCGCGCGCGAATTTTCCCGAACCAACAACGTCTCTGACTCTGAACGGCTCAAATGAAAGAGTCAAACTGACTCACGCACGGCTCCCTGAGTCACGCGAGATCAATCAACGACGAACCCAACGAATCCGCCAACAACGGTTGCAGCAGCGCCAAAGAGGGGAAAGTAACTGCGACCCAGAGAGAACAACCCCGAAAGTCAAAGAAGGTGGGGACAAAACTGGCTTTGCTGCAGCGGTCTTCGGAACTGGCACTGATCAAGCACTGAACCGTCGCGGTGGAAGGAAACTTATCTACTGAAAGCGAAAATCGAGAGTGATTTTGATAAAAAAAAAGTCCACGAGCGAACGAAACCAAACAAACCACCAACGTATACAACAATCTATAGATACTCTGGAGAGACTTCAACGGGTAAGCACATGGAGCCCTACCGAATCGACACCCGACTGCGGCTCAGAGTGCAAGCAAGGTGGTAAGTGGTCGAAGGAGAGTGAGAGCAGCCTAACCTAGCCCAGCCGCCTATCAGACTTTCAAATAGACACGTTGGAGGTTGGAGGTTGAAACATTGTGCACCCCCCCTTGCTTTAGAATGGTACACCAGTGTGGATTGGTTCAATGTTGCTATAGTTATAATCAAATTCATGTATTTAAGCGAGCGAGCCAGCAGAGCTTAATTTATTGGTGTTTTATTGATAAACGACCCTTCGTTGTCCTCATCTCATGCTATAAATAAAGTTATCATAATCAAAATATGTACCCCTAATCAATATCGACTACAATATTCTGCATCAGGTTTTTTTTTAATTATTCTTTCAGTTTCTCAATTTTCAAAACGCAAATGCACATGGACAAAAATAAATCTTGCTCTTGCCGGGATTCGAACTGACGACCTTTGGATTGTGAGTCCAGCAGCCTACCAGCGACTCCACCAAGGCAGGACCCAGGGAGACGACTCCTACACCTGGATTGAGCTAACGACCTAACCCTCTAGGTTAGACCAGGGCCAACATTTATTTCCCCGTCCGACGGAAGGCATGGTCAAAAATCTCTTCTCGAAAAAAGCAATCACGCTTACCCCTACTCCACGGGTCCCGGTAAATCTTACTATATGTTACACACTAAAAATGATACTTTTTTAAGATGTAACTTTACCTAAATTACGACTGAAAGTTAATAAGCTTTTTTTGCAATTTTACCAAAATCACCAAATCGATATAAAAAATCATACTCGAAGACTACTGTTATTGCTTTTTGTCATATTTTACCTGGCTGTTTTTTGTGAAACAATTCATATTCATAGTAAAAATCCTAAGGAAACGTTAGTTATAACGGAATTTTTGTAGCTGTTGGCAATACTACAATCGCTCACATTCATCTAAGCGTAAACATCAATAAAAATGTCCCGTAAATCTCCAGTTTTGCCATTGCTATCTCCAATTCATCACGAAGTCAACGCGAGTGTCTGAATCAACAGAAAGTGGCATAAATTCCCACCAGCTACTTGTGGCTATTTGTAGGCTAAGCTGGCTCACAGCAAGCATACACACCTCACACGGCTGTAAAACTAACCTTCGAAGATCGGTTCAAGATTCGCTCAAGATTCAATCCAACTCCACACTGACTAATCAAGGGATAACCCACCTAACTGCACCGAGTATGCGGAAATCTCTTGCGGCCCGGCCAAAGTCAGGGTAAAAAGTGTTGTTTATGCAAGAAATTGACTGGGCCGGCGAAACGAAACGCCGGCGTCACGAGAGACGCCGCTTGGAACAGGTTCGCCGCTGGAGACGTCTCGAACCTAGAGGTGGCTTGTACGGGTACAACAAAACGCGATTCAGCGGTACAGGTTCGGTGCGGTTAAGGAGGATGAAGCACGTGTTGATGCAGATGTTGTTTGTTGACATTCGGAGTGATTCACGTGGCGTGGCGTACAAGTGTGTACAAGAAAAGGGAAATATTGCACCTGAGCGAGGAAAGTTAAATTTTCTGGCAAGATTGGTAGTACTTTTGATTCTGATGAACCAAAATATAAATCTGCAATCATTCGATGTTAGAGTACGTTAGAGGTACTCAAAACTTGTTTCAAAATCAAATCAAAAATCAAAATCAAATTATTCGCTCTAGAGCGTTGCCTTGACGTTCTCGATTACGAGATTCCTACTCCTACTGCCTACCAGCGACTCCACCGAGGCAGGACTCAGAGAGACGACTCCTACACTGCCGCTCGAAGCTAGTCCGTCCCATATGTAATTTCGTCAATTTTGAGATAATTATGCAGTTTGGTTCAAAATCATGTAAACTATCAGAAAAACCAATAAAATGTAGTACTTTGTTCTAGAAATCTGGAGAAAATCTACTTTTTCGTGAAATTCTAACACGTAGCCTTATGGGCGGGACAACTTTGACACGCGTTTTTCTCGGCTTGCTGTTTTTACATATGGGACGGACACGATTAGAGCGGCAGTACACCTGTTTTATAGAATTGAATATTTTGAACTAAGAATAATTTCACTTCACAAATCTTGAAACAAAGCATTTCTTAGATTATGTCAGTTATGGCATTTCATACTTGATTTATCTAGATTTTTATTTTCATCTAATTTAGATAAAATTATTCAGAGATTTTAGTGCAAAAACACGTTTTAGACGAGTCTTGAGGACGCTGTATCTTATTTAGGGGTAAGCTAGCACCATACTCTCTTCGGAGAAGTTACAGAGCACCTTCTAGAGCAACCGAATATGAGTCCGGTCTTGGTTTAACGTGAAACATGGATTTTATAGATATCAAAATCCAAAAAATGCTTTCTCCTATACAAATTCCAATAGAAAATTAAATCGCTTTGTGCAAAAGGAGGATTAAACCAATCGGGAACTAAAAAATTGCTGTGCTGGAAAATCGGTTCTGATATTACACCCTAATGACTCATGCTGAAAAGTGTTTGATAAATCGGTGTTTTTGAAATATTTTTTTAGTTGTCATATAGAATACAGATTCGATTACACTGGCTTACAAAAATTGAAATAAATGACAGTGCAGGCTTATAACTCGAGGGGAAGCATAAACATTGGGGTTTCCAGAAACACGTGTACTTTGATTTTTTCTACTCTGCAGTGATTTGATTTTTCAAATCCATGATCTGCCCATGTTCGCATAAATGTCCCATATGCAAAAACAGCAAGCTGAGAAAAACGGATTTGGACTGTGTCGCACTCATAAGGCAACGTGTTAAGATTTCGTGAAAAAACAGGATTTCCTCCTGATTTCTAGAAAAAAGTACTGCATGTTATAGGCTTTTCTGAAAGAGCAAACGATTTTGAACCAAACTACATCATTAACTCTAAAACGATGAAAATGTATATGGGACATTTATGCGATCATGGGCAGTGATGGCGTCCAAAATGGTGGTGATGAAATATTGAGAAAATGTATCCAGCTTTTCAAGCAAAGATGGCGTTCGAATGGTGAACGCCCGAAATGTCAAAATCGCGCAGTAGCACCAACATTAGAAAAAAAGTATGGCTGTCATGTCGTGTCACACTTGTTTCGCAATTTTGGTACCACTGCGTGATTTTGACATTTCGGGCGTTCACCATTCGAACGCCATCTTTGCTTAAAAATCTGGATTTGGTAATTCAAAAGACAACCAAACAAATTTGACTCGAAAGGGATCGCAGAACTCGAATTCGATGTCCTTTGGGTAATCGAGTTTGGACTGTAACACTAAACACAATGTAAAGCTGAATTGACAGATGTTTAACTGTTTTTTAAGTGAGTATCCATGTTTTAGAAAATGACAAAACTTGTGATCTTTTGAGCCAGAACCATTCCATATCAGTCAGGTATGCAAGCCGAATGAAGTTGTTTAAATTCCCAAGTCTGTTGGTCGTGACATCGCAAACCTTTTATCTACCTAATGATAAATAATTGGCAGCAAGTAGTAGTGTGCAATTGTACGTTTGCAAGATATATTGGAGACAGGAAATGCACCCGCCCCGAGAGGCTCTTACGCTATCAGCTATCAGTACGTACGTGAATTTGATTAGCAAATTCCTGAGAAATGTTTTTGCCCCGATCACGAGAACGTATCGGCGTATCGGAGCTTCCATTTCTGCACATAACAGCGTGCAAATTACTTCTAAACAGGTAATTACCGCCATGATCGATACGGTACCCATTTAGCAGCTCTCTCGCGCGCGCTCAGCGTACAACAACAACGTTCTGGTATGCTGAACACCGGCAATAACTGCGCTTGTTGTTTTCATTCTCAAACATCCGATTCTATAGCTATGTCGAAAGCAATTTGCAAGAATTGGGCGAGAAATCAATCAAGCGGAGAAAACCACCTCCGACGCCAAGAACGGCCTCTCTTCTTTTTTTCCCCCTATCGTAGATACAAGAAAACGAAAGTGAAAACCGCTTGTGTCTTACATAACCTCACCACAGTCTGGGGGTCGCGCGTTGAAGTTTCCCTGAATGCGGTAGGAAAAGTTCACTCACACGGCGTCGTAACATCGTGCTGCGTTCACAGATGCTTCGAAAAACGTCCAGGAAAATTGCATATTTTTTTCCACCGCCTTCAATTTCCCATAACGGTGTTGGCACAAGGTGAGAAAAAAATGTATGAAAAACAATTCAAATTTTCCTGCTCGCGGCAGCAGATTTGAATCGTTTTCCGAGACAGGGGCGGGTTTCTCTTTCAATAGGCCCACCTTCTCGTCACACTCCAGTTAGCTTAGATTCTATGATGATTTACTGCTGGCAGACAACCCAATATTGGAAACGAGCGAGCGCGCGCGCGTTGAAATCACTTTACGCGCCACGCCGAAAGAGGCCGGAAGACACGTGTGTGAAAAGCCTACGTGGAGTAGGGAAGTACCTCACTTGAGACAATAATTGACAAACGTGTGTAAAACAATAGCTCACACACACATACTAAAACACTCAATTTGCGGGACTGATTGATGAGTACGAGTACCCGTGTTACGCCCGCGGCGGTGAATCGTCGTCGATAAAATCGTTGATTAGTGCGGTGTGATTAGTGAACATGACGAAACTAATCGTGAAACTTCATCGGGTATGCACGAGTGCATTATTTACGCTTATCTTATTTTAATTTCGCAATAGATTTACACAGGTAGGAAACTATGTGTACGCAACACGTCTAGTATTTATGTACTAGGATGTAACAAATTAATCAATTTTGCAGACATTTCAGGTGTACAATGTACATAGCTTGAATCTCAAATATGAGGATGATTAGTTGAAATAGGATCTGATGCTCTAGATTTAAAGTTTGAATGCGATTCAACCTGTAAACTCGGTATTTTTTTAGTCTGTTTACGATTTTTAGAGTTTACAATAACTTCAGTTAATGTTGTGAAGTAAATCTTTCCCTGTTCCTGAGGGGAACACCCGTGAAGAGTATCGGGGCCGGCATTTACAAAGTGGATTCAGTGACAGTTTATTAAGGAGTTACATACATGTAATTCGGCAAAAATTTCAGAGGTTGGTTTGAGCACACGCTTAAACTTTTTTTTTTAATCTGTTTTCAGGGCATTAAAATATAAATTTTCATCTATCAATCAAATGAATTTGAACACATTTGGTTGTATATTTTCCGAGATATAGTATTTGAAGTTAGCAGTTTCAAAAAACAGGTGCCACGATATCTCAACACTGCTTTGACCAAATCGGCTCAAATTTTGGTGAAGACTCATTAAACCGGTCCCGTGTGCATGACGAAGGCCGATTTAAAAAAAAGTTTATTTTAAAAAAAGATAAAAATATTTTTGTGTTTTTCATACAAAAATTCGTCAGTTTTTGATTTTTGTATTAAAAAATAAAAACAAAATTTAGAAATCGGGCTTCGTCATGCACACGGATTATGTCTTGAGAGTCTTCACCTCAAATTTCAGCCAATTTGGTCTATCCCATCTCGAGATATCGTGGCACCCGGAAATCAACTCCGTGTTCCGAGAAAAACGCTCACAAAGTTTGACAGTCCGCTTTGCACATGGCAAAAGTTTAAACTTAGATCGTCTTCTGCTAACTTAAATCATGACATATCTCCATGACACATTCAGGAGTGATTGGAATTCATCTTTGTAAAGGATTTAATAAATATTCGGAATTATGAAATATAGAGATTTCCTACATGTATGTAACCCCTTAATCATCTTAATGTTGTTAAAGTTAATGTTAACATTCCCGTTTTTTTGCGAAAACTTTACACGTAGCCTTATGTATGGGACAAACTTCAAATGCGTTTTTCTCAGCTTGCTGTTTTTGCATATGGGACATTTATGCGAACATGGGCAGTTTAGCTGATGTTGCTCCTTTTTATATTTTCTGTAAAAAAAATCAGGCTGCAAAAAATATACTCAAAAAACATAAAAAATATATGCGAAATATACGTACAATGTACTTAAAAAACAATTTTAAATGCATTTTCCTGCGTTAGAAATAATTTTTAGCACTATGAACCAGTTAGAAAATATTTGGATTTTAATTTGATATTTTGGTATAGTTAACTCACAAGCAATGATCCTGATTTTCGGTTCAAAAATCAGAAATCACTCACTCATCGCTAGTGGGTGACGATTCTCGAGATTTAAAATTTCCCGGGAATCGAGAGTTGAATTTGGCCATTTCCCGGGAATTCCCGGGACCCGGGAGTTTTTTTGACTATGCCAATAGTGCCAAAAATTTAAAATGAAAAGTAATAAATTAGTTTCTTTTCAATGAATTCAGTTACAATTAATTCATACTAATTCTATGAAACGTTAATTTAAGGCTCTGAAGGTATCATTCCCATTCGGCAATTTGGCGATATTTTGCAATATGCTAAACAACGACTCAAAACAACAAATTAAACTGTTTTTTTTTTGTAATTTTTAAGGTTGACTGAATATATTCATTGAAGAAATATTTATTTACAGTTATCAAGAAAACCTAAATGTTCACAAACTAGATTATAAGGATTCCTATGCTTGAGAGAAGATATGGAAATTGAAATTAACTTGAAAAAACTTTTTCCTCTTAGAAACAATTTAAAAAAATATTTGAAAATGAAACATTTGATTTAATTTCTGAGGTGTAACTGCTAAATATTTATTAAAGTAAATTTTGGGGTCCCCATTTTTTTGTGCTTCTCTCAATTATAGTTATTGGAATTTTTGACAAGTAAAAATTTACACTTTCTGAATAAGAAGATTAGAGAAGCATTGGTTTATTCGAACTTGAACTTTCAATGTTCAAATCAATTTTGAATTTTTCAAATGTTTTTTTCTGATTCGTTTTTATAATTTTGCTTCGATACTAATTAGTTTAAAATTTCCCGGGAGTCTTGACCGAATTTTCCGGGAATCGAGAGGTCGAAAAATGATCGATTTACCGGGAATTTGTTCCCGGAAATTCCCGCTCGCCACCCTCTACTCATCGCCGAGCGAATCTTTGCCGACTGGAGCTCGCAACCATTCGCGAGCGAACACGACACTCAGGCTGCCAGCGACTTGCTCAATCGCTTCTCCCAGCGACACAAATACTTCGTGAATTTATTTGCCTACTCCGTCCGTCGACCCGAGTCACACACAAATACGTTCAGAGAGGAGAGAATCTAACAACATGCCAGCTCGGCGCTCTTTTGGCCTGCACTACCACAGTTTGCCGTGAATTTGTATTTGGCATTATGTAAATCGCCTTTAAATGTGTCTTTGATGTTGTGTTATCCACAAAACTGCTAAACATTTTTGATAACATTGGGTTTAAGCAGTTTAATAAATGAGCAAAACAAACCCGATCGCAAACTATTTTGACTCAGTTTTGAACGCAATAACGCAATCGGTCTCTCTGAACCAATCGCTGTTCTACCCGAATAGAGTGAGCGCCAGCAAAGAGAGATTATTCTGTAGCGATCGGTGTGGAAGTGAGAAACGGTAGTAAACGGTCAGAGCAGGCAGTGTTTCGTCGCATTCGATTTGTGGTCGCGAGTGAATGAGTCTTTTTAGAGCAATCAGAACCCTTGCTCATAAGTGATTATAACTATTGATAGGGCTGCAAGTTTTTTTCATTCTTTTGGGCCAATTGGCGAAGTCTTCTGATAACCAATACAACAATGAGTCGCATGATTTTTAAATCATCCTCTCTCTTTGAAATGGTTCAAAAACACAATATTGCCCCTAATCACTCTCTACTTCTAAAAAGAACACAAATCGATATCTAAAATGTGCTTCCAGTTGCTTAGACGCCACCCTGCTACGCAACTGATAACATTTCCTCCGCTCATTTGTCACTCTGGTCAAGGTAACGCCGCGGTGATTGAAAGGTTTATTCCCCCTGTGCGCGAATATTTTCGCACAAGCAATCTCCACCGAATTCCTAATTGACATAAATGGGTTAAGGTTAGGCGATAAAGGTGGTCAGTAATTGTTCTGCAACGTCATCCAAGTGCGATGATGGCCCCTTTCTGCACTGGGTTTCGCACCTAGGCCTAATCACACACAGGATACTGGCCTGATGCAAAAAATAAAACCGGTGTGCGGTGTGTGGGGCAGTGTGATTAGTGTGACAGGTGCTTATTACGCAAAATCGCACGCGGGTAATAATACCATCATGGAAGGTAACAATTGCAAAAGGATGGTACTTGAGCTCGTGTGGTGAATGGTTAAAATGTGCTGAAGAATAGATGTTAGGAAAAGTTTCACAAAATGATGTATTTAAAAAATGTTTGGGCTTCAAAAAGGAAAGTAATTCAGCTACCAGTGGATGTAATTCTACTCATATATCTAATAAAAAATTAAAGCTTAACAATTTGCGTGTTCATCTTCCATAGATGACATCGTTACTAGTTTTACAAACTGAACAAGTAGTCCTCTTCAATCGCTTTTCAACGCTGATCACCCTATCTGTGAGCCATTCGTGTTACGGATGCGAAACAGATATTTCTGCACGCCAACGAACGCCTAATGATGCTGAGCTGCCAACGATTAATGATGATGGCTGAGGTGGTCGTCTTTCTCTTCTCTAATTGCACACGTGTAAAAACAATAAAATTACTGTTAAAAGCCGTTCGCCATTGGCGGCCGACAAACGGGTCCGATTACTCGGAATGGCGCGAAATTAGCCCTCATTGTTTGCGGCTAATACCACACAAAATGACTTGGGTACTGGTGACGACTATTTTTGTGCAGAAAAAGCAGCACAATTCAGTCACCATCAACCAGCAGCAGTCATTGGCGTAAAAGGTCACCAAAACGCGACGTACATTCTGCGAATCCGACGTCCCCACACTGGCTAAGACACGTTCTATACCATGCCTCCATTGATGAAACGCACCTTTTTCCGAGCCCCAATCTGACATGGTAAATTATACGCGACACAACCCCAAAAACACCTTAGAACAGGCAGTGTGACTCGCGTGCTATTGAGTTGAGCTAATGCCAAACGCTAAAGTGCTTTAATTCGCTACATCGTATCGAATGTCAGAGAACCAGGTGGCGAATATCAGTGCGGCTCAAGTGAGTGAATTCGCGTGAATGAATTTCAACGGAAAACCGTTTTCGTGTATTCGAAGGTAAACATAAAGTTTTGCACAAGCGGGAGGTTGCTGGAGGAAATGAGCCGTGCCGTTTTTTAGAGTAATAGAAATGAGAAGGTAATTGAGCAGCAGCAGGGTTTGGTTTCCCGCCACAATGAAGATCAAGATCAACAGGTTGTCGCACCGCTGCGGATTCGTCATCGATGACACGCAAAATGGTGGTGTGCAGTTTTTTTTAGTTTTTTAGTTGAGGGTTGACAATGATTTTAAACTGATCTTAAAAAGCAAAGCAATCCACTTTAACGACCCCCGGGTCTTTTGTGGTCTCTGTTGCAAGTTTCTGCTCATTTCTAGGCGTCCGAAGGTTATGTGTGGTGAGTCACCCAAAACCTCTTTTACGCAAATGGACCGACGTTTTACTTCCCCATCAGATAGAAGGCCAGGAGGATAAGGCGGGAATCGAACACGCGCCCCATAGCAACTTAGGGATCGGCAGCCGAAGCCGCTAACCACCGCGCCACGAGGCCCAAACTGATCTTATAGAATTTAAAACCACCAAATTATAATAAAAATCTTGATTGCTGTTAAAAAAATCATCTCCGGTATGATGTAGTGTCTACACTCTACATTGTAGATGAGTAATTCTCGCTGAAAGTGGACCACTATTTACACAAGGTGTTCAAAAATCAAAAGCAATGTACTTTTCCAATAGCCCCTACCAAGTTATGAAAGAAACCATGTTTGGTTGGTTAAATTTGTCCTCACCTCGGCGCCACGAAGCTAAAACATTTTTTTTAATTGGTAATTTTTTGACTTAGGCGCGTCTACAAAATTGCTAATAACTTTGCAAAACTTCAACGAACCCTTGATGTTTAGGGGTGTTTTGGAAAGGAAATGAGCAGAGCTTTCGAATGAACTTGTCAGAAAAATACCGTTCCATACATTTTTTAGCCACAAAAAACCAATGTATTTTTTAAGGTTATTTTTGAAGGCCGGCGCCCCGCTTTATCGAAAAACTGACAAATCCATTCGAAAGCTGAGACGATTTCACATAAAGGATCAATAAATCTAAGGTGTATGTTCCTCCTATCTTTTTTAATCTAATTTTGATTCTGAGAGCGCAGCGCTCCGTTCGTATTTCGGGTGCCCAAAATGTTGCATTTGCTTGTCCCAATTTAAGGTTTTGTCAAACAATATAGGTGCTCACTTTATAAATGATAGTTTGTTGTCCAAGGATCAAGATGCACTATCGATAATTGACCAATATTCAAGTTTTTGGGTTTTGCCAGGCAATTTAATGTCGAAAAGTTGTTTTTCTTTACTTTTTTTGTTGTTAAATGCTTACTTACAACTGGGTGGACATTTTTACAGTAAAACTAATGAATGTAGCATGTAGGAAATTTCACCTCGAACATTTTTCTCTATAAGAAAACGCCATTTCGATACTCCAACGCAAAGATATTTGAGTTTTTAGTGAGAAAAAAAAGTATCAATTTTACAAATTTCTCAGAATTAACAAGCACGGCCTATTATGCGGCATATGTTTTGGAAGCCAAAGTATGGTTTCTTATAGTTATTTAGGTCGCTGAATTCGGATCTGCAATCAAATTTTAGATAAACAGTGAACAGTGATGTTTGAGCCACGCTCAAATGTTATTTGCGTGTAGTGAAAATGGTTGGGAGCGGTTTTCCTATTCCTTGCAAAGTTATGGAAATCGTCATTAATTAATAAAAGTAAGCAAATCTTTCCCTGTTCCTGAGGGGAACACCCGTGAAGAGTATCGGGGCCGGCATTTACAAAGCGGATTCAGTGGCAGTTATTAATCAACTTAATGCTAACATGTTAAGGTTAATGTTAACATTCCATAGGTTGTCTTCCTAAGGTGTCTTGATAAGGTCCAGTTTGTGACGATACACTACCTTCCCTTTACTAAGCAATCGACGAATCCAGAAGGGAAAAGATCACCAGTTGTGTTGGTCCGAGCCGGGATTTGAACCCCGATCTACCGCTTACGAGGCGGAAGCGTTACCACTGGGCCACGTGGCTGTCATTAATTAATGACTGTCAATTTAGACGTAAACAGTCGTACCACAAAATCATATAATTTTAAGTTTGTAGTTTGTAGTTGTTTTTAGTTTGACACCCCTTTTACACGGAGTTCACACAAAAGTTTGTTTTGATAGTGTGCGTTTTCATCACTTTTTAGTTTGACTTTGACCAACCAACGGGGTACAAACTAAAAAAGTGTCAAACGAAAAAGTGACCAACCACCGGGGGTTGAGTGTATCTGAAATTTGATTGCAGATCCGAATTCAGCGACCTAAATAACTATAAGAAACCATACTTTGGCTTCCAAAACATATGCCGCATGTAAATAATAGGCCGTGCTTGTTAATTCTGAGAAATTTGTAAAATTGACACTTTTTTTTCTCACTAAAACTCAAATATCATGGCGTAGGAGTATCGAAATTACGTTATCTCCTAGAGAAAAATGTTCGTGGTGAAATTTTCTACATGCTACATTCATTAGTTTTACTTTAAAAATGTCCACCCAGTTGTAAGTAAGCATTTAACAACAAAAAAAGTAAACAAAAACAACTTTTCGACATTAAATTGCCTGGCAGAACCCAAAAACTTGAATATTGGTCAATTATCGATAGTGCATCTAGATCCTTGGACAATAAACTATCATTTAAAAAGTGAGCAACTATATTGTTTGACAAAACCTTAAATTGGGACAAGCAAATGCAACATTTTGGGCGCCCGAAATACGAACGGAACGCTGCGCTCTCAGAATCAAAATTAGATTAAAAAAGATAGGAGGAACATACACCTTAGATTTATTGGTCCTTTATGTGAAATCGTCTCAGCTTTCGAATGGATTTGTCAGTTTTTCGATAAAGCGGGGCGCCGGCCTTCAAAAATGACTTTTAAAAATACATTGGTGTTTTGTAGCTAAAAAATGTATGGAACGGTATTTTTCTGACAAGTGCATTCGAAAACTCAGCTCATTTCCATTCCAAAACACCCCTAAACATCAAGGGTTCGTTGAAGTTTTGCAAAGTTATTAGCAATTTTGTAGACGCGCCTAAGTCAAAAAATTACCAATTAAAAAAAATGTTATAGCTTCGTGGCGCCGAGGTGAGGACAAATTTAACCAACCAAACATGGCTTCTTTCATAACTTGGTAGGGGCTATTGGAAAAGTACATTGCTTTTGATTTTTGAACACCTTGTGTAAATAGTGGTCCACTTTCAGCGAGAATTACTCAGATCTATTTGAATTACAGTCAAGACTCGATTATTCGAAGGTTTCTTTGAAATTTCAAAGAATCGAATTATGGACAATTTTTTTTGTTGTATTTTTCATTTTCTCACTTGTAACATCAAATTCGAGCTCTGCAATCCCATTTTAGTGAAATTTGAGTGGTTGATTGCTTGTTACACTATCAAATGCATTTTCTCATATTTTTTAAATCACTTTATAGCATTTTTAGGAACATATCTGAGCTCAACGTGAACTTCAAATAGTTGAGTCTGGACTGTAGTTTCGATCGTCTTCCACTATCATACTATCAGTCACATGACAGCGCTCAGTTAAGTAAAGGACAGTCCAGACTCGATTATCCGAAGGCCTCGCAAAAAATTCAAGCAAACTCCTTATGTTTATATCAAAATTTTCGTAATTGTCTGCTCTACAACTTCATTTAATATTGTTACACTCTAAAAAAAGTTACAAAAAACACAAAATTATAAAATGAATGTATTGGTCCTAAATGAAAAAATGACACTTTAGGGGTTTTTTCAGATTCGAAAAGTACATTAAAATTCCCTTAAAATAACATGTCTCATTTTTTTTACAATCGAGTAACGAAAAATGGAAACTGTTTCTGTATTTTTTCGATGAAAAATAGGTTTTTTCGGAATTCTGAGTACGCCATCAAGTCGGTCGTCAAATTTTACTTAAAAGTCGCATTGACGCCAAATTTCCATCTCATCACCAAAATTCCATCTCATCACCAATTCGAATTAACGAATCCGCTCTGAACAAACCTTCGGATAATCGAAACTTCGGACAGTCGAAACCTCGGCTCCAAATTATTGAAAAACACGTCTTTTATCGTATGTTCAAAAATGGAAGGGGTTGGACCTCCCCTTCGTCACGAGGTATCGAAAATTGGAGCTCGGATTCGTGATCAGGGACAAATGTTACCTCTTAGGATAAAGTTTCACGAAAATCGAAAAGGGTTCGGGCAACTGCTGTGTGAGTTGACGGAGAATTACTCAAATTCAAGATGGCGGCCAAAATTGCGATGATGAAATTTTGAAAAAATATGCATTTTAATATTTAATATGCAATCAACTATTGAAATTCGACTAAAATGGGGTCGCAGAACTCGAATTTTATGTTGAAAACAAGACAATTTTAAAATACTTAAAACAATTTTTTCCTGCTATAATTATCCGAAGTCCTATATTAACCTTCGGACAATCAAACTTCGGAAAATCGAAACTTCGGATAGTCGAAGGTTCGGATAATCGAGCCTGGACTGTATAGGTTTTCAATTTATCGCTTCACTTCGCTCAAAGACAGTGGTTTTAGCGGATTGCATTCTGGTTTTCGTCATGTTTATGCCATGATTATCCAAGTCTTAGAAGTTGATAATTGGGAGTAGAACCAATTCAACTTAAACCAGATTCTCAATACCAGGTCAAATACACTCCACCGCACATCATGGGACACGGATAGGAGATTTGAAGGACGGGAATTGTTGGTGTTCCGTTTTTTTAAGAGGATAAGGGAAAATCTCCACGGTATCCTTAAGTAAGTTTCGCTTGAAGTTGGATGATTATAAGAAAGGTGAATGGTCCAATCCGTGTTTGTTTTTGGGATCGTGTTGGCTCATGATCGTTTCCAGAGGATTCGTTCAGCATTGCTTCATTTTAAATTCCAAAACCAAAAATCAGAATCCTTTCCTTGAGCAATGATAAAAAAATTATCAGAAGAGTTTCACTTAGCAACTCTCTGAGAGAAGTTCGACTTCGTTTGTAGTAAAATATCAATTCCTTTTTTGTCTTTTTGTATCGATCAATCGAATCTGTTTCAAACGTGGTGACACTAGTTCACACCTTCGTGGGAGTCGCGTGTTCAAATCCCACAGCTGTCACCTCCGAGCGTGTCTTCTTCCTCAGTCTCATCCACAAGCAACGCATCATCCGCGAGCTTGTTCATGCACTTAGCGGGCAGCTCCTATTTTGGGAGGCTGGTCGCGGAACCGGTTTCAGAAATCTCTCTCTTCTCCAATTTGGCACCGCCGGCGTCGTCGTCGTCATTGTTGGAGGGGGGCATCGCCAGATTTGCAGTCGACGAGAGACGAACAGGGGCCTCCAATGTCACGGTTGGCCCGTGTAAATACTTGACTCGAGCTCGAGGCGAGGGGGTGGAGGAGGGTTGTGAGCAACAGAGGAGGATGAGTCAAACTCAAACTGATCTGACCTCAACCTTGCGCAGCTCCTTGCCATAAATTTAAACTGTCACTTCCAGGACAGATTAAACGCGGTGCAGGGTGCGTGCGATGTTTTGTTTCCTTATTTTGGTGGTCTATTAATGTTCGAGTTGAAATATTGCATTTCCTTTAAATATGAACGTATGTATTTTTTTGGACTTGAGTTTAAATTTATGGAATCTAAACTCTTGTAACATTACTAGTACGCAATTATAAGAAGGCAATTTTGAAAAAAAACATTTTTTGAGACATGTTTGCACTTTTTAATGTAAATCAGAGTTTCCGTTGTAATCTACATTTATCACTTTCAGAGATTATAACTATCTTGCCAAAAGTATAAAAAATAAGCTTGTAAATAAATATGGCAAATAAATAATGTACACACCAGTGAATTTTATTACTAAATAAACTAAAATTCATGAATTTTTAACAGTCTCAGTAAAATTCACAAAATTTGAGAAATTATTTTATGGAAAAATAATTAAACACATTTAAAACATGATTCTATACTTTTCAGATCAAATTCTGAATAGTTTTTACGCAACAGCGTGTGTGGATTTCATTTATCTAAGCATTGATATCTAAGCGTGGGATTAGCACCAATTAATCCAAGTTTACGCACGAAGTTACGTGTTTTGGTAATGAACTTCATCGGTTAATCAATGGGTTCGTAGAAAATGTTATCGCACAGTGATTTTCTTATCATATTAAGGTTTTAAAATGTAATCCCCAATTCCCTCTAGAAAAGTACGATAAGGCTGAAAACAATTTCTGGCCCAATATGGGGTAAGGTCTTAGCTGATAATATCTGGTGATTTCTGGATTTTTGTTCACCTTTCATTGAACGTCAATTGGAATATGTAATCTCTTAAACCTCAAAACAATCAAGGTGCGATTTTGGATTTGTTTTATAATGGTTTAAAGATAATATTTTCCTAGTATTGCTATTGTAAAAAAGAGTCTTCATTTTAAATTACTTTTCTATGTAAACTCCACGAAGCATCAAGTCCTTGACTGTTGGTACCGCACGCCACTCAGTTTCGTCTGGGCAATATTTCTCGTTATTATCTACCGATCATTGATGGAATTTCGCGAATTCCACATGCCAAAGCCATAAACAACTTTGCGAATAAAGCGAACTGTCACTGGTGGCGCTACTTAAGAGGTGTGGAAATAGCCATATTAAATTATCCTAGCACCAACACACAACACCCCACCCCCACTTCCCAAAACAACACCCTGCGGACGAAAGCGCACACAGTAAAAATGCGACTAAATTGGTAATGTGATGTAATCGCCAATTAACAGTCGCCACAAATTAACATAAGAACCGGCGGCGGTGGCGTCCGAAAAAATCCGCCGGGACCTCGCGATGACCATAAGTGTTCATGATCATGAGCCTGTCCAGAAGAGGTGAGGGAGGGGGTCCTCTCTTGCTTTACCACCCTCATAAATGAACATGTGAATACATAGTCAGGTATCGCAAATTGAAGAAAGCAGCTGTGGAATGTGTCTCAGCTATCCCGACCTGGTCTAATAGTACAGAAGAGAAAAAGAGAGAGCTTCATAATGAAATAAACTTTACGAGCAAAGCTCGTGACTTCCACGTGGGACTTAATCACAATAAAAAGACACACTGAAATATTTTTTATTTGTGAGTAAATTTTAAATCCTAAAAAGATGCTATTATAATTATTTGTTCAATTTTTTAATTGTTCTACTTTTTGTTATTTTAACCAAATTAAAAAAAATATGCGAAATACATAACATAACAAATAATTGTATGAGTTGTTTTTAAATTAATTTTTAACTCGCTAGTTTGATATGTTTTTAAAACAAAACGATTTTCCGTGTCAATTCCTCATCGTAAAAGCTCCAAGTTGCATAAATAAAGCCGCCACAACTTTTACTCCAATTCGTCGCTCAACATCGTTTTTCTCCTTCTTCCTTAGTTTTTTTTATGCAACCATACGATAAGCGACGAAACGAAAAGATATATTGGTAGGGACGTCCGCTTTTGCTTTAGTCTCGTTTTCTTCTGCACCCAATCTTTTATTATTTTTTCGTGAACTCTACTCTGCTTCCACTTCCAGCCCCAACACACACACACCAACTTCCCGAGCCCCATTCATATTATAAGTGTGTAGGTCAAGGTCGCGTGGGGTGTTTTTCTTGTGTTCGCGCTTGTTCCTTTCGTATATTTTTTTGTTTCTTTATTTTTTTTAGTTGTTTTTATTGACATCAGCAGAGCGGTAGTATTTGGCCGTTGTTGTCGGTGGTCTCCTCGTGGTAGGTACCTGTGTTAAAGTCTCGTGAAACAAGGTTCGTTTTCATCTCGTTCACCTCCTTTTTTCTTGAGAGGGGGGAACTCTCGCACAATCAATGAGAGCAGTCGACGGCATGCACTGTTGTCGCAAGTGTCATTTGAGAGAAAGATATATCATGTTAAGTAAATTGTGTCTCTATAATAATGTAGTCAACTTTGCAAATCAAACATTGTTTGATTTATTAAGAATTTCATGCTTATTTATTTATTCCTCAACAGTCACTTTTTGCCCAAATGAACCTAATACTAAAACTGCCTACTGAAACAATCGTCTCAACACTGATAAAAACTTAGACTTCAACACATCGCGGGACAAAGTCCATTTCATATCATGGCAGCTGGAGTGGCACGTCGGCAATTTTAAAATAGGCTTTTGCAATGAAAAATCGATTTGCGAAAATGTAGAGAATTGCTCAAATGAGATTCGGTGTGTTGGATAGAAATAGAATCAACTCAAAATAAAGTTAAGATAAAGATAATCAAACAATGACGAATTAGTATCCCGTTCCACCTTAATCAAATCCCCTGAATCTTCACGAGAAAGGCTTGTATCGTTTTGTGAAATTCTAGAAATTTATTCAGATCATATTCGGACTGAAATTTATAAAGTTTTATCAAGCACTTCAATATATACATCGTTTTTATCTAATGTTTAAAAATATTGATGATCTAGCAACATTGCAATTTTTTTTTAGCTCATAGTGATTTTTTTAACTTTTCAAGACCAATGTTATTATGACATTATTAAGAAAATGACTTCTAGAACATCTTTTCTTTGCATCGTTTACAATTATAATACAATATAAGTCCACGGCATTTTAAAAATTTCTTTAAATAAAAGAAAAAAACGTGAAATTGTAAACCGAAAATTGCTGTAAAAAATAGCAATAGTCGAAGACACAAAATTTCCAGCACCGATTTTTTATGAGTTCAATTTAGTAAAAAAATTCAGAAGTTTTAAGGTACATTAACGATTTAGCATTTCTAGTTTTAATGAGATTGAATATCTCCAAGCAGCACATCTTAAGCAGCGACATATCCACCAAAAGCTATTGTTGTGAACAAAAGGGGCAATTGGGGTTTTCTGAAAAATTCAAGCCAAATTCCAGTTTGTGTATTTTTTAGTATTGATAATTCAAACATTGATTTGAATGTAAAACTTCATTGTGACAAAAATATCAAATCTATATGGATATTTTCATGTTCGTTTATATATCGTCGCTGTCGTGCTAACTTGTCGCACATGCATTTTGATCTTCACATGGTGTTCGATTTTAATTCTGAGATTCTGAGATATTTAATAAAAACCGAAAAAACCAAGTGCATTGTAATCACTTTGCAAATTAAAGAAGTTTCAATCTTGTCGTGCTATCTTGACACACCCTGAAAATTGATGTAAGTGCGACAACTGGTCAAAGGGATTTCAGGTCAGAACGCGTTTGACACACGTACATGCCATAAACATTTGTTATTATAACTCGGGACTTCAGCAACCAAACTCAACCAAACTTCAGCACAATGCACAGAATGGTCAACCAAACAAAACGTGTTTGTTATTGTTTACATAATGGGGTCTCGTTTTTGTTTATTCAAGGTCAAACATTAACACGCATTTTTGTCGAAACGTCAAAAAGCGACGATCGACAAGTAAGCAAGAAAGCGTCGATATAATATTTTTTCACAGAGATTGAAATTAAAATAACTTCACCTGCTTTGCGTTTTCTTTCAATTTAGTCTTTAATGATTTTATTTCTTATTTTATTTGGATTTTTGTAGTAGGGTCATTCTCCGCCAACTCACACAGCAGTTGCCCCGACCCCTCTTCGATTTGCGTGAAACTCAAGACTTAAGAGGTAATTTTGATCCCTGATGCTTAGAGTGCCCAGAAAAAATGACCCCCTGTCTCTCAAAACTCAAAACTCAGAACGAATATTCAAATTATGTAGAAAGATTCTTATAGATTTATGTTAGACTTTTCCGCGGAGTAATGAACTTTGATTCCCTTGCAATCTTGGGTCACTCAAGAAACTAAAAAAAAAGGTTTTATAAAGATTCTCAATACAGCCAGAATAGGCATTTATGGCCTACACAGAAAAAAAATCGTGAAAATATTACATCTGGGAAGGTTTTCATCTTTTATGTCAGAAAAAATTTGTAATTTTACCTCTGAAAATGTGTAATTTTACCACTTTTCTGTTGTAATGTCGCTTTTTCAGTCTAAATTGAGGTAAAATTACATCATAAAAGAGGTAACATTCAACCTTCCAAAATTACACCTTCAAAATTTACACAATTTTTTGCTGTGTACTTAAAACCTTAAAAATTAACTAAGAAAAAACAGTCGATCGACCTATTGGGTGCAATCTTTAAAAAAAAATGCAAGAATATCCACAATGTTGTTTGTGTTAAGAGAGCATACCATCGACGACTTGCGAGAGCCAGTTTGGCAACCTTCTTAGTGGGCACTTGCTTTAGCTGTTTTGTTCCTCACTGAGTCAATGAGTAATTCTCTATCGTGTTTATTGTAAGATTTTGATAAAAACCCATTTCCGATCAAAACAAAATGATGACCTGTTTTTTGGTGCGGCTCATCCACTCTCGACAACAAAAATATTTACGCGAAACTTTTTTGTGGCTCACTTCCCGTGTACTTCCGCGTCTACGGATCTAAACAGCCCGATAAAAAACAACGACCCGCGGCTGGCATTCAAGCCAATCATCTGAAAAGTTCATTGGTGGGCACACACTGGGCAACGGAAGTGTCTAATTTAAATATCTAACCGAAACCGCCGTGACACCCCTACGGTGGGGCAGTGGTTCTAGGTGGTGACTTGAGTTATCGAGGATATTTCGAGGTTGAGGACCACTGACCCACTAAGAATCAGCAGAGATCAACGGTTGCGATTCACAGATTTTGGAAGCAGCCATTAAACTGGTGCATTATCAACGCGAACCTCTCCCCTCCCTTCGCCGTTGATGACTTCAATTCCTCGCCACTTGGCGACGAGGCTCATTAAGGATTGTCGACCGCCGTGGGCGAATGAAAATGAGGTCCTTGAAGTCCGTCGCGTTGACTGATCAGTCAAGAACTTTCCCACGAGCTGAGTCAGAGATTGAGACGCATGCGATATTGCGGTCAACCGGCACCGACTACGACGTCGTTCAAGGTTCACATTTCGTTGAACCTGAATGTGGCTTAATTTTGGTGGTTCATAATATAAGTCCAAGTCATTAGCAAAAGGCTCGTTCCGCCGTGCTGATAGAGTTGGCAGTGGTGTTGATTGTTCGGGTCAGGTGAACGGATGCTGAACAACAAGATTGCTGGCCGAACGAAACGCAGAGGTGGTCACCGCCAAGTGGTCCTAACCGACGACCGCACAAAGTGTTGAGTCCCCTGGCATTGGCGGCTGATTGAATTCTACTAAATTCAATTTTGGCAGCTTGAACCCTACAAGCGAGTCCAAGAGAGACTCGTACACACTGCAAAGCCCCTGCACTTGTCAGCCGCTGCCGGAGGGTCGGGGCAATTTGACTTGATGAGGCAGCTCTGTTTTTTTTTTCGGAACCGTCGTCGATGTTCTATCATTGGCCCATCAGTCAATGTGAATCAAGAGATCTCAGCCAGTTGGTCAGTCGGTCAGTTTTGGCTTGGTTGGTAGATCAATCGGATGGTTGGAGGAAGAAGGTTTTGGAGGATGCTTTCAGTGTCAAGATCAACCTGTACAATACGGTACAATTTGAGTTTGGGCAACAAAAAATAAAATAAAATAAATAAACTCGCGTGCTGGGAGCGCTGCGGAGCGATTACCGATTTCGCACATTTTAAGAATCAAATAGTTGTCTTGATGTTTGCCTTTGGAAGTTTGCTACGGGCAAATAGAGAACGTTTACTGGTCAAATGGGCAACATTTGGTTTTGAGAATAATTGCTAATGGTGGAAACTTGCCACTTGTTCAAATTTTTGAGAATTTTCGTTACGCTTAGTGCCTTTTAAAATATATTTTACGCAGAATGTTATTAAGTTGTACAATATGAATCCTAACCCTGTGTTTCTTCTGGGTGTTAAATTGTGATTAAAAAACTAACTTAAACCACCTATGTGGTTGGTGCCTTCCTCACTCTTTTCCAACAATGGGTGATATGTGATACGATGGGTTTGGACACAAATTTCGTTTAATATTGTTTAGTTCCGGAATAAAAAATACATACATATCACTGATGGGCTCATAACTTTAGACAGGGTTGCCAGATCTTCAATGTTTTGGACTCGTTGGTAAGGTCTTTCGATTACCTAAACAATGGTGGGTCGGGTGATTGATCCGGATATAGTTTACATGCTTTTTAGAATGATCCAGCCTCACAAAAGTACTTAAGACACATTCTCCAGCAACAAAAACGACACGTCTTGGCTGATAGGTTGAACATTTTAATAATGTATTCGTTGTTATATTGGTCCAATCATCAATCGCAGCTGGATTAACAATTAGAAATGCGTATAACAACTAAAACATGACTTATTAATTTATATGAAACCAAAAAGGGTCGAAATTTCGCTATTTCTCACTCCGTTGCAACGTCACGGAGTGATCGATGTGGCAAATGAAAAATCCGACTTAAAATTAGTTTTCCATAGTCACTACTTGTACAAAATATAATTTCCAATCCGAATCTGTAATAATATTCTAGTTTGGGACAGGTTTTGATATCATACGAGTCATATTTCGAAAAGAAGTGAAAAATTTCGTGACGTTGTAACGCTGGAATGTGTCAACATTTCACTTAAGTGGTCATAACAGGGTTGCCAGATCTTCAATGTTTTCAACTCGTTACATACACACACACAGACATACACACACACACACACACACACACACACACACACACACACACACACACAGAGAGAGACACTTAGATATTTATTCAATTTTCAATTTTCTGAGTCGATAAGTAAACATGAAGGCGGGTTTACGAGCTTTAAATAAAAAGTCATTTTTAGAGCAGGATTATAGCCTTACCTCAGTAAGGAAGGTAAAATATGTTAATGGAAAAAGAAATCAAAGCATTTCGAAATCTCGACTAACATTTCAATTTCAATTCGGTTTTATTGGTGAATAAGACAGATACAAGGTCTTTTGCAGAACATAACAGAGTTTTGGCCTTTCAGATGTTTGTTCCATGATAATCTATTTCGGAACAATTATTTCTTTAACTAAGGCACTAACAATTGATACAAAAATTTAAAAAATAGTAACATGACTAACATTTAAAATCTGAGAAAAATAAGGTTTAAGAGCGAGTTTTTCACCAATGTGTAACAGGTTGTATCGAGGTGCTCCGATTTGGATGAAACTTTCAGCGTTTGTTTGTCTATACATGAGATGAACTCATGCCAAATATGAGCTCTACGACAAAGGGAAGTGGGGTAAAACGGGCTTTGAAGTTTGAGGTCGAAAAAACATAAAAAATCTTAAAATTGCTCGCATTTCCGTAAAACTTCATCAATTCCAACTCTCTTAGATGCATTTGAAAGGTATTTTGAAGCCCTTCAAAATGTGCTATAGGCATCCAGGATTGGTTTGACTTTTTCTCATAGCTTTTGCAAATTACTGTTAAAAATGGATTTTTTTAAAACCTTAACTGCCCATGATCGCATAAATGTCCCATATGCATTTTCAACAAGTTGAGAAAACGAGCTTGGAAGTTTGAAAAACGTTTTCTCATTAATTTTAAATATACAACCAGTATACTCAAAAATCATTCAACATAGTTCTCATACATGCTCTTGTTTATGCTTTTGATAAGTTTGTATTGAAATTAGTCTTGATTTTTCTCTTTCAATTCAAAAAAGTACGCAGGATGGGACCTGGTATGTGAACATTTTCTACATAGTGCATCAATATGTTCGCAAACCAGCCCGATCGCAGCTTGCTGCCTAGGTAACCCCAGTAGTAAACAAATTTTTCATCAGAAAATGGAGAAAATTTGCATTCTTTTAAAATGATTCAATCAGCCATTTGGGAGATTTGTGTGACCGTGAAATTGATGAAAACCCTTCAAGATGGCCGGTCTGTATAATTGCTGACTATATTTAAAAGATTGGAGTATCCGAAAGGTATGTTCAGAACATAATATTTTGTAGAGGGACTGGTTTGTGAACATTATCACGATGGGACTCATATTTGAACATTTTTCAGATGGGACAAACAAATTTGTCGTTGATTACTGAATTTCTGGAACAAAGTGGTAAATATTATTAGTTTAGCTTAAAGGAACACAAAAAATGAAGCCATTCCAATATCTAAGTCAAAATAGACAAAAATGCATATGGGACATTTATGCGAACATGGGCAGTTAATATCTTTTTGCAACAGCCTCCAACACCCATACTCCCATAGGTCAAAAGATAGGTAATTTCATGGACTATAAGCCTACGGTGTTAACTTTTTGGCCAATCGCAGTTTTTCTCATAGTTTTTCGATTTTTCTAGAACAAACATTTTACAACGTAAGTTTTTGCCCTGTAGGCCGCCATAGCGGCACTTTTTGGTCTCAATTTTGTCATATTCGGAATCCTCGGACAATTTCACGTAAGTTAGAAGTATTGGAGTTTATTTATTTATTTATTTATTTATTTATTTGTAAGTTGTAAATTTGATTGGAAAAATTGCCATTTAGAATGAATTAAAATATTTTTTAACAATTTGTTGGATTGGAGGTAAAACAGGTTTTCGCCTACTTGATACAGCATTTGACGTATTGATCACAGGGTAAATAAGATTTATTTCTTTTTTCAAAAATGTGTTATTTAATTATTTTTTAAATCAAATTTACAACTCCAATACTTCTAACTTACGTGAAATTGTCCGAGGATTCCGAATATGACAAAATTGGGACCAAAAAGTGCCGCTATGGCGGCCTACAGGGCCAAAACTTACGTTGTAAAATGTTTGTTCTAGAAAAATCGAAAAACTATGAGAAAAACTGCGATTGGCCAAAAAGTTAACACCGTAGGCTTATAGTCCATGAAATTACCTATGTTTTGACCTATGGGAGTATGGGTGTTGGAGGCTGTTGCAAAAAGATATTAAGGTTTTAAAAAATCCATTTTTTACAGTAATTTGCAAAAACTAAGAGAAAAAGTCAAACCAATCCTGGATGTCTATGCCACATTTTAAAGGGCTTCAAAAGACCTTTCAAATGCATCTAAGAGAGATGGAATTGATGAAGTTTTACGGAAATGCGAGCAATTTTAAGATTTTTTATGTTTTTTCGACCTCAAACTTCAAAGCCCGTTTTACCCCACTTCCCTTTGTCGTAGAGGGCTCAAATTTGGCATGAGTTCATCTCATGTATAGACAAACAAACGCTGAAAGTTTCATCCAAATCGGAGCACCTCGATACGACCTCTAGAACAAACCGAGCAATATTTACAAATACTGCCTCTTAAGTCCTTTTGAAAAGTTAGTCGTGATTAGAGGGTGACGATTCTCGAGATTTTCAATTTCCCGGGAATCGAGAGTTGAATTTCGGGAGTTATTTTGACTATGCCAATAGTGCCAATAATTTAAAATAAAAGTAATTAATTTGTTTCTTTTCAATGAATTTAGTTACGATTAATTCATACTTATTTGATGAAACGTTAATTTAAGTAGCCTCATTATTTTGAGGAGCTATTTCTACCCTTTGTTTTTGATCGTTTCTCGAGCTTTTTCGGACTCAAAATTGTAGTTTAAAATGTTAACGAATCTTTATTTGCACTGAGTGTTTTTCCAAAAGTTGCACAAAACTTGTTGCATGAACTTGTTATTAGATTTTTGTGAGGTAAACAAAATATTTAATATATAATTTCCCGGTATCAGAATTTTTGCAATATGATAAATAACGACTCAAAAGGTCGATATTTAAGGTCAACTGTAAATATCAATTGAAGAAATATTTACAGTTATCAGGAAAACCCGAATGTTCACAATTGGTAGATCTTAACTTTACATAGATTGCCAAAGTTTTTTTTTTTTCAAAATATAATCTTATATTTAGGTTGATGCGAAACACAAAATGGTTTATTGACATCAAAAAAGGAAATTACATACAGCGAAATTAACTAATTTAGAATTAAAAAAATACTAGATTATGAGGATTGCTATGCTCGAGAGAGGATATGAAAGTTGGACTTATCTTGAAAAGGCTTTTCCCACGCTTTTCTCTCTTAGAAAAATTGAAAAAAAAACGATTTCCTTTCTGGGGTATAACTGCTAAGAATGCTTTAAGGTAATTTTTGGGGTACATACACATTTTTATTGGCTTTCCTCAATTATAGTTATTGGATTTTTTGACACGTTAAAATTAACACTTTCTGAATTAGAAGATAAGAGAAGCATTATTTTATTCGAACTTGAACATCGAACATTGAACATGTTATGTTCAAAACAATTTCGAACTTTTCAATTGTTTTTCTGATTAATTTATATAATTTTGCTTCGATATTTATAAGTTTAAAATTTCCCGGGAGTCTCACCCAAATTTCCCGGGAATCGAGAGGTCTAAAAATTGTCAATTTCCCGGGAATTTTTTCCCGGGAATTCCCGCTCGTCACCCTCTAGTCGTGATGTTGAACGACTACCTCATATTCCAGTTACCAAAGGTCGGACCGAAAATGACAAAAAAGCAAATTGTAGGGAACTTTATTAGGCCATTCGAATTTTTTTTTTTTAATGGGTAGTGAGTAATTTTTTTTTTCAATTAAAAAAAAACAACTTTATCTACAAATTATTACTAGAAAATTGTTATACACTATACAGTCGACAATTTTTTTTTCGCGAAAAAAAAATTACAGAATTTCACAAAAAAAAATCAAAATTTTTCAAAAAAAACGCAAATGATTGATTTTGGGGAAAACTTTTAGAGAAAAATAAAATTTGCATTTGCATTAATAATTGGTGTGAATCTTCATATTTTGATTTTGCAAAACGAAAGATCTTGTTGAAATTTCTTGAAAATAAAATGACGACATAAATTTCGAATTACAATTATCAAACATTTTTTTCAAAAAAAAACGCAAATGATTGATTTTGGGGAAAACTTTTAGAGAAAAATAAAATTTGCATTTGCATTAATAATTGGTGTGAATCTTCATATTTTGATTTTGCAAAACGAAAGATCTTGTTGAAATTTCTTGAAAATAAAATGACGACATAAATTTCGAATTACATTTTAAATTGTTGGATTTGGACATATTTTTCTTCAAAGTATCTGAGATCTGGCAAATTAAATATAGAAAAATATCATTAAAGACTTAAGTAAAAGCATATCAAAATCTATTTGATGAAATTATCCACAACTAAGAAGAGTGGAAATTACATATTCCTTTTTCTATTTATACCTAATTCTCCTAGAAAAAATAAGGTACATCGACTTTGTAAGCGGAAACAATCACTCATGTGAGTGGACAATTTTAAGATGTGGCGAAACGAAAATGATTTATTCCTACAAACACCTCTTAAATTTGTCAGAGGCGGGTTACATGTTGATTCGTTCCCTTGAAATACGTCAGTTTGAAATTGAAAAATCTCTTGAAGGTTTCAAGAGATCTACCCTTCTGCAACTGTGAACAAACAGAACAGAATATTTCATATGTTTGTTTCAAATTTTAGAGGTTTTAACACAAATAACAAATCGTTGAAATAGTCATCTGTATACAGCCCACCCGTTATCACATTGCTGACCTAAATTGTTTAACTTTTATTTTCCTTCAAGCTTAACTAATCAGAGCGTGTTCTTCGTTCCACTAACCTGCACTCTCGGTCATCTTGACGCCGTACGATGCTCTCCAACAACAGCAACTTCCTCTTCTTCTTCTTCTTCGGCCAACTAAGCTTTAGTCACACCGACACACACACACAAGTCACACTTGACACGGACTGTGCCTTAATTCCGCTGCACCCAATCAACTGTGAAAAGCCAATTTTCCGCCTTCCGCCCACTATCGCTCACATGCACTAGCTCACACACAAAAAAAAACGCGACTTTTTGTTTTTCTTCCTCGCTTGAACTAGCTGCAGCAACAACTAAATTTTCTCGATTTTTCGTCGTCGTCGTCGTCGTTCGGTTCGTTCCACGGAAGCACTCCACGGAAGATGGCAGATTTTCACCTGGAAGAAAAGATGGGATGGAAAAACCTGTTTGAGATGATCGTTTCGCTTTTGTGGTGAGGGGTAATTTTGCAAACAAAACAGGTAGCTTTGCTGAACAGGCAATCTGGCAGACCTGTGTGCTCTGGAGAAGCTCGAGGAGGAGCACAATCGCGTGAAGAGCCTCTTCTTGCCGAAGGCGGGACCGTATCTGCATTTGATTATGAGTATTTAAACAGCTTTTCTTGCCTGCCGGCAGCAGTTTCCACCTGATTGTACGACCACACCGAGTTCGTTTGTGAGTGTGAGTGTGTGGAACGAGATAAATTTTCAATTAATACCTGGACGCAATTCAACGTGTATCGCGGGGCCTTCTTCCAGATCGCGATGGTTGTTACGGCAGTTCGCTCCAGCTGGATCGAATCGGCGCGCAAAACGGCTTAGAAACGGTTCTCGGGTTGCGCCAGAAGCAGACCGATAGCAGACTGCAGCAACACCAGACGCAATAAGCAATAAATGTGGGCACTAATAATAGTCTGCGAAAGTGTCGTATTGAGTTACGACCGACTTTCCGAAGAAATAATGGCAATCAACCATACGTGAAGGGTCCCTCAATTGGAGATTATTTTTTATGGTTTTGCGGATTGGTTCGCCCTAAGTCTCCGAACAGTGGTTTCGATAAGATTAGCTTCCGATTGAATGATTACTTCACCAGGAATTGCATGCGTCCGCGGTTGCGTCACGAGTGCAATCGTTTTTGAGTGCATGACATCGTTCTGTGCACGTGGGTGGTACTTGATGGTTTGCTGTTTTTTTGTAGCATAGAAAATGAGAATTTAACGACACTCATTCATTGGAAAGCTTTCTTGTCACAATCCCATTCATGTTGATTAACGAAGAACGAAAAAGTTTTGATATTTTGTTAACGAGCAATTCTCTACCAAAACCGGAAATGGATTTTATTTGTATTTTTATTTGGCTAAACTTTGTGGGGGCCTTCCCTAAGACCAAAGAAGCCATTTTGTGTCATTGGTTCACCCATACAAGTCTTCATACAATTTTGGCAGCTGTCCATACAAAAATGGTACGTAAATATTCGAAAAACTGTAACTTTTTAAGGAATATTCTGATCAATTTAGTGTCTTCGACAACGTTGTAGGAATTCAGAAAAAATATGTACTCGAAAAAAAATCTTGCTGATTTTTTTCAATAAAACACAATTTTTAAAAATCCATATTTTTTAATGTTGAGATTTTTTTATATGTTTTAGGGGACAAAACCCCGCAACTTTTTAGCCATAGAGAAGTATGGTCAAAAAAATTTCCGATGAGTTATGAATTTTTTAAAAATAGTGATTTTTGGAAGCAAGATATAGCCACCAAAAGATTTATTTCAGTGAAATATTTGAAGTTTTTCGATTTTTGAATATAGTGGCCATGAGTGACTTTTTCTGAAAATATTTTTTTAAGTTCAGAAAGTTTGCTATAAAATTGAACCTCTGGTTTCTGAGATACAGCGGCTTAGAGAAACAGAAAAATAGAAGTTTGCTACGTCCAACCCAAACATCCCTCCATTTTCTAATTCCGATGTCTCAGCAGCTAATGTCAGATTTTCAATATTAACTTTCGTTAAATTTTCCGATCATTTCGAAAACAATTTTTTTAAATTTTGGAAACAAGACTAACATTTCCAAAGAGCCAAACATTCAATATTACGCCCTTTTTAAATGTTAGTCGTGATTCAAAGAATTTGAAAATATTGTTTTCGAAAAGATCGGAAAATTTCAAGAGTGAAAAAATATTTTCAGAAATTGTCACTCATGAACACTATTTAAAAAAAATCGAAAAAATGCAAAAAAATCCCTGAAATCAAACTAGGTATCAGTGGTTATATCTTGAAAACGAGTCACTTTATCAAAAAATCTGTACAGTACTTTTCGATTGCAAATTCAAATTTTATGTATAAAATTTCGAGTTTTTTCGAAAAATTCTTTTTTTTTCAAAAGTTCATAACTCAGCGGCAACATTTTTGACCATACTTCTCTATGTTGAAGATTTTGGAACATTTCAATGTTTAAAAATCCGACAACATAGAGTTACCGGATTGACTTTAAGGTTTTTATCCCTGCATTTTTTGAATACGATGCAACGGCTTCGAGATACAGCAATATTCAAATTGCGAAGTACAACAATATTAAAATAACTCACGCCCTTCTCAAATGTAATTCTCGAATGCAACTGGCTCTATATACACAAAATTGGCTTAAATTAGCCTAGGATAACATATCTAGAGTTTTTTTTTTTAAAGATCCAACAAACTATTGTGTTTCATATGTTTATAGGACCTATTCAAACCCACTCTAGATATCTACAAAGTTTCAATGATATCCAAATCGGAGAAGGTCGATTGAAAAGATCCTGAAAAATCCTGTTTTGGGTGGATATTCTGTTGTTAAACGAATTTCTAAAAAATATCACTAAAAAAACAAAACATAGCTTTGCAATGGTATCCACGAAATTCTCTATGAGATATAATTCTACCAGAAAAATGCTAATTGATTTCAATTTAATCGATTAAAAAAAAAATATCAGCACAACTATGCATTGTCCATCATCACGCTTTGATTACACAACTCAACATTATTAAAGTTGATGTCTATAAACGCTTCTTTTCGTCAAAGTATGACAGGTTTGGGCTTAACCAATATAAATACAGATCAATTTTCAAGTGTCGACTAACTGGATTAAATCGGATAATTTGTTATTGGGCCTGGTTAGGTACCTTCTCAGATTTTATTGCAAAGCGTTAATTTGTTCTGTTTTCGACAGAATTCTGCTGTGCTCGAAAATCAAAACGCATTAGAATTAGAATATTTATTGCTTTTGTGTTCAGGTTGGTTAAAGTGCCGAGCTTATAGCTTTTTCTGCATAACAAAAACTGTGAATTGCCATTTATATTTTTCAAAACATCTGAATCCTTGTGAAATGATGTTTTCTCTCGTAAATTTTCTAATGACAAAACAAAATCATCATAACAAACGGTTTCCTCAAATCACCCCAAAAAATAGCTTGATTTCCTTCTTTTTTATGAACTTCACCATGACCTTTGATGAGTCGCAACCCATGCCACCGCATCGCATTCATCTTGCACCGATCAGTGTCGTCGATCATTGACACGTGACAGCCAGCCGTCAGTCCTCGGATGAATGGGTGATCTTGAAAATTGCCGTATATACCACTCCGTGCCAACTCTCCCTCCTCGCTGTCGGCATGGTGAAAACTGGATTAGATCTTTTCTCGCGTGCTGCCCTTTCTAGTTGGCCTGGCCTGCGTCGTTATACCGGTTCTGCCCGGCCGAACCTCGAACCACCGGCAAGCATGCAGTTTGGCACGGCACGGCAGTGACATTGGACTCTGCGACGGTGCGGACGGACCCAAATGAGACACTTTGGTGAAACTTGATCCAACGTTGAGTCGCGCGCGCTGTGCAACGACATGTGTGCCACATGAGTGAGGTTCTCGAGAAATGTGCATTTCTTCCGATTTCAGACCATTAATTTCAATATAATTTTTCAGATTTTTCATTCGCTCTATTCCACAAAATACTTTCAGCTGTATAGATTCCGCAGAGCAAGCTTTAATAAAATATTATCGTGAATATTCAGATTTATGTACATCCACAATACATAGAATTACAATTTATTAAATCATCCAAAAACGTTATGGGGAATTAATAAAAATAGCTTCTTTGGGCAAGCCAAATGAAAAAGATATTAAAATAGTAGTTTATGCAACAAGTTGCAAAAAGAAGATTTTTTCAGCACGAGTTGTACATTTATCCAACGAGGTTTACCGAGTTGGATAAATACGACGAGTGTTGAAAAAATCAAGTTTTGCAACGAGTTGCTTACAACATTTTTTGCAATTCCGAAAAACGCGTATTTAATGGAATTTTATGTCAAACATTCATGTGTTTAGTAAATTCATCGTTCAAAACAAAACAATATTGAAAAATTTTACTTTTCAATACTAGTGCTGAAAAGTTCAACTTTTCAGCACCCATTTCAGTGCTGAAAAGTAGAACTTTTCAGCACTGTTATTGAAAGGTATTAATTTTCCATTCTGTTATTTCTGGTAGGGAAAAGTAGGCCGTTTCGTTTCTCCAGAAGGGCAGGAAAAGTTGACAGTTTCACAGTGGAATTGCAAAAATAAATTATTCCTTTTTTCAAGAGAATTGCCCACTCTGTGACACGTGACTGCTGGACCTGCCAGCTGCAGCAGCGGGTTGGACAGATTTGGAGGATTGGCACTCCAACAAAACCCTCGCGATTGACACGCTCCAACGGACATCAACTCCACTCAGTGCAGTGCAGCTCAAAAGCGCGATCTTGCACACATGACTAGATTAATTGCAGCGACTAACCACACACTCACACCCGACCAAAAGGAAAAGAGAAGAAGAAAGTAGGTTGATTTATGGCCGATCTTAATACGTGCTCGTTATGTACAATTGCGGCGCTTTTTTGTACCTCGTGCCTAGTGCAAACCGTTTGAAATAGGGGAAAAAAGCCCGGACCGGACTGAAATTATGAGCCAAAACCAAAACCGGACAGCCGACGAACGGACGGAACGGTGGTCAGTGTTTTACGCGCCCCGCGAAGGCTATTTTTATCTCCCGCGGCCAGCTGCCGGTCTTTGTCGAGAAGGAGGAGCACGACCAGGTCCAAGAAAGCGCCAAGGTGCCACGGCATTTATCGAGGCATTCCATCCGACGACTTGCGAGCCACACCGTTGAAGAAGAGAAAACAGAACTTTGCATACAAGGTGGTTCCGGTGACCTCTTCACGGTGGTGAAATTTATGGTTTGCTGCATTCAGTCTAGAACACCGATGGTGCAGCAGCAGCTTAAGTTAGAACCTCTTGAACACCTATTATCCCCGTGACCCACTATTATTTGCTGACTTGTGTGTGCCGACCCGACAGTATTTGCTTTCGCTTTCGTATGCGACCAATCGTACATTCAAAATCTACTATCATAACTTTAAAATGCAAAGTGGAATAACACCGCAAAACTGCAGGTGGAACTGCAAAACGGTTCGACCCTCGGGAGAACACCACCCCAGAAAGAACGAAATTTTAAAATCACTAATAACAACTTTGCTTTAAGGAACGGCATAGGTCATAAAGTGGGTTGAGGTCAAGCTCTCTTGCCGTAAGTAAAACACATTTGACATAAATTTATCAAAAAATTACAACCTTTGACTCTCTTTTCGTTAAACATTTAACAAGAATGTCTCCTGACTTTTGATACACAAATTGTTCCCGATTCCTGGAAATACAAATGCTCAAAGAATCAAAAACATTAAAAAAGTTTGATTTAAATCAATCGATGCCTCTGTGCTCGTTTGAATTAAAATTGCTGAGAATCTTATGTAGTTATAGTAGAAGAGAGTACAGCGGAATCGTAAAATAAACGTGAGAGCAATTCTGGATTTTTTAAAGGTCATCATTTTTTTTTTATTTTTTTTGCATTAAGGGTGTTTTTCAATACCTTAAACTGGGGTGACTTTGATAAGATTCCAATTTATTTTTCAAAATTAATTCGAACGGTAAGACTTGTCTCAAAATTTATATTATATTATATGCATTTTTATAAAAAGTTATTGAACTTAGTAAAACAAAAAATGTATAGTGATTATTTCAAATAAAACATTCAAAGTATCCTTACCTTTGAAAATTTTGACATAATGAATTCAATATACACACTTTTAAGTTGAAATTTGTCCGAAACAGGGTGACTATCAAAGTCATCCCGGACTTAAAAATAACAATATCCAAAGTAACTTTTTTTAAGCACAATTGAAACTCATTTTCATTGAGAAAAACTTGACACTTTGAAAGTTTGGAAATAATGCTATTCATCAATGTTTTCCTTATTACAGTTAATTAACTTTTAAAACTTTACAAAATTTGTTTAAAAAAACAACTTATTCTGGTACTTTCAACACTTTCCTACCAAGTTCAATACGGTTCCATACCATTCAAAATCACCACGTTTTACGGTATCCCAGACTCAAGGCGGTTTCAAAAATACCCAAAAATCATGAAAAAAAAAAGTTTTAAAGCAACTCTAGAATTGAAAAAATACCCATTTCCGGAAATTTAATAGACGATTTGAGAGCTAAATGTGCTAAAGCTAATTTTTTTTAAAGATCGTTACATTTTTTTTTCGAAGGCTGAGAACATCTCCCATTTCTTTTTTATTTTATTGGCTTTGGAAATCTAACCATAAGTTACTAAAATTCAACCTTGCAAGAAATTTAGATTGAGAAAAAAATATTATTCCATAAATGTCTTCGAATTAGTCTTCAATTTCAATTGACTGTACCAAGGCAATTATCGATCTGATTTTCAATGTTGAAAAATAATCATTTTAAATAACTTTAATTAGAAATCAACTAAACATTTCCAATTTGAAACAAAAAATCCATCCTCACACCACTAAAAAAACACTGAAAAAATTGAGTTGAATTTTTTTTTCTAAAAATCTGTCATAAATTTAAAAAAAATAAACCGTCAAGAAGGCACGACATTAACGAAAGGTGACCAAAAACACCGGAAAAACGTACATCCGACAAACCAACGAACGACACGTGGCCTTCTCAATGTGAGGACTCCGTTTTAACGATTTACCATTAAACAGGAGCAAATTCAATTTCACGACTTCTAGGAAAAGGTGCACAATAGCACCGGAAGCAGGACCCCCGCACACACACGTGGAGCCCACTGGTCACTTCAAAAAGGCGGAATTTATATTGTGTTGAAAGGTGGAACTGCCGGTGGCGGTTCCGCTTCCCGTATGCAAACTAGTTGTGAAAATTGAATAATTTTGCAATTAAGCTGAAGGAAATTATGGCAGGTATTTTTTTGTTCCTTTCAGCAAAAATATGCAAGCATCAATCATTGTCGTCTAATCAGAGCACGAGTTGACAATATAACCGATGGTTTTGATTACTGCCAACTCACCTGATGGTTGCTGATGGTAAAAACCCAGGAAATTTGGCGAGACGAAACCATTTTAAACCATTATCGCAATTACGTGGTGAAGGTGTCACCATTATCGTTATGTGATATATGGCTTCACGGGCAGGCTATCACCACCCACCCAAAAAAAACTCCTCAAATACAGTGCAGGTGGCTAGACTGGAAAACCATCAGATAAATGGTTTAACGGTGCACATCAACCTTGGAATGCTTTTTAAACTGAATTTATCCATCTTCCCAGGAAGACATATACCAGTGTTTCTCAACCGGTGAAAAATTTTACCATTTGGGGGGGGGGGGGGGGGGAATGAGTTTGTGGATGGTCCCGTAAATTTCTAATGTATTGCATGATTTGTTTATTCATGGTTTGAAAATTTGTTTTATCAAATTATGTTATTCATGCATTGGTACCAACAAGTTCAAATTGGTGGGGGAGGGAAGAGGGGAATGAGGTTCTTGAAAAAATTAGTCAAGGAGGAATGGAACAAAAAAAGGTTGAGAAACGCTGATAAACGATTAACAGTGAGAATACTTATGATGGTTTAAAAAAAAGAGTTTAAAGTAGCATTTTTGTTTAACGTTGGTAGCAAGCCTAACAAAGTCTTCAACCTCCTCTACCCGTTAATTACATTTCACCACTTATTTTTAAAGCAATATATAATATATTTGTGATAATTTCTAAATATGTGAGATCTCATCAAACGAAAATCCCGCCCACAATCTGTTACTCGATTTACTTCACTGTGTTCAAGATAAATTACACGGTTAATTACACGGTTACAGAACGGTGACCCATTTTTTTTGCTAAAAAAAATGAAAAAAATATAAAGTTTTGAAAAATGAGCATATCTTCAATTGTCATCTAATACAGTAGTTGTTCTGTAACTGGGCTGAGAACGTAGCCCAGTCACCGAATGTTGCTCGTTAACTAGGCTGAACAAAAAATAACGAGGGGACCACCGATGCATAATATTTTCCAGATGAAATATAAAAATAAAAGTTACTCAAATTTATTTACAATGCTTACTTTTCATATTTCTTTAATTGTTTTAAAGAATTAACCCCTCGGTCATTTTGGTTTGTTTTGGTTTTTTGACGTTTGTCTGCTTTTTAACTGGGCTACGGCCCAGTTATCGAGCGCCCAGTTAAAAAGACCCAGTTAAACAACGCCCAGTTACCGAAAAACTACTGTATTCTAATTCTAATTCTGAACATACTAAAATCGAGTTAGCCCCGACAAATGACAAAACTAGGATTATCTATATATAGATACATTCAGAACGTTTAAAAACAATCTCCCGAAAGAGTTCCGTTGATAAAACATTTATGAAAATGGAACGAAACGAGATATGATCGAATTCGCCAAAATCTGAGCCTAATCTATGCAGGGGAACTCATCGGCCTAGGCGTTTAAAGTTTTTAACCTTGAATTCAAATTAACAAAAAGAAAGCTTATACCCAATTTTCAATCAAATAAGTTTATTTAGGGGTCAAAACATAGCCCTAATAAAAATGATAAATGATTTTCGAAGAAAATTACTTTTTTTCAAAAAGTGCTTTTTTGTTCTCCAAAATCGCTAATTCTGCACCGATTTTGCTAAAAATTTACACCAGGGCTATGTTTTGACCCCCAAAGACACCTACTTTGATTAAAAATTTAATACCCGAAAAAAATGTTTTACCGATTTTCATACTAGCTCGAAAACTTAAAACCCCTAGGCCGAAGGGTTCCCCTGCATGGATTTGTACAACTTTTCGGCCTATTTTTGCAGTCAGAATCTACCATTAAATATTTAGAACTATCCGTGGGACTTTTTTGCAAATCGGATCACGATAAAGCTACATTTATTCGTTCTTCTGGGGTGAAAACGTTTACCAAAAATTAAAAGATCATCGAGAAAAAAAGTTTTGGTAAAATGCATTTTTTACCTAAAACTGCCTAAAAGAACCAAGAACTTAAATGTTGGTAAAATATTGAAAATTAATCTTGAGCCTTATACAAAAACTATGTTCAATGTATAAATAAGCCTAATCAAAATAATGTGTGCATTGATTTCAATTGTATTTCAAAAATATGTAAAAAAAAACATTTTCTGTAAATCGAAAGGGGGTGCGAGGGAGTATTTTATTATTTAAACTTGTCTAAAAAACATTATTCCTGACAGCATATCTGTCATTTAAGAAGACAGCCTACTGTAAACCCTTTTTATTTCTTAAATGAATGTTAATCATAAATTCATAATATCTTTTAATTTTGAAATTGCGACAAATCAGCCAACAGCTCTCAACTATACTATTGTAATATTGCTTTTGATATTATATTAGGGGATTGATAAAAAAAAAAAACAAATATTTTGGATTTTTAGAAACAGTTGAATTTGTAAAACGAAAAGAAAAACATCTGTTTACGCGGAGATATTTCGCTTTGTGTATCGTCAATTTCTCGGACACCATAAAACATTTAAAACATAAGAAATCAATGAGTATTTATCAAATGAACAAACTATTTTTTGCACAAAAAATTGGCAATAAAAATTATTTTGGAAATAATAGGTGCTACCTGCCCTTATTTATAAAAGGAGAAGAGGAAATAAACTTAAACAAATAAATGAAATGTTCATAAAAGTAAAAAAATCTTCATTCCAAAACTATCATTAAAACTGATATTTTTACTTTTGTGTTTCAGTCATCAATAACACCGACGAAATCATTCATTAAATTTCCTAACTTTTGAAGATAAATCCGCTATAATTAAATCTTAAATTCATATTTTTTGTTACTAAAAATGTGTGCTACAATTATTATATGTCTTATTTTTTAAACATAGTATATCAAACGCCATCTAAACTATCAGCGCAAGATTAAAAAAATGAACATGACCGAAACCAAGAACGGCCTTCTTCGTAACGTAACGAAGAAGAATTGTGTTTAATTTTTTACCGAAAAACATCAACTAAAGCCAAGAAACAAAAAATCTCGGTGATCAAACCTATCAAACAAAAAAAAATAGAATTCATTTTAAAAATCTTGGAAATATCACTTTTATTGTCTTTAGCTGAATTCAATTTTTAAGATATGTCTGTATGGTTAGACGATGTTAATTATCACATTGATAATGTATCCTATTACTCAACAATGACGCAAAAACCATTTTAAAAGTCAAAAGCACTCGTCTAGATAACACTTAATCACGAATGCATGTCTCTTCCATGAACTCACGAAACGCAAAACAAACAAACTCCACCAAAAGCAACACCCAAAAATGTTTTCCTCCGACATAATTGATCACCTCTCCTTAACCGTACGGGAATCACCCAACAACCACGCACATCACACTCAACCAGCTCACGACAGGTGAACAAGACAAAACGTTCTCGAAAGAATCTCGGATTCTTGTACGGGAAATTGTTTCGAATTGCAGATAACGATTCTTCCAAAAGTCGTCGACGGTGGCGCCCGTCACTTTTCCTCAAACACAAACACTTTGAACAACCGGTCTTAATTCGCTTTCTAATTGTGCGATAACAGCGCCCTCCTTATCACTCTGACTCGGAAGACGACGACGACGACGACGATATCACGTCGACGTGCGGCGACCCCCACATGATTTATCCATCTCCAAGATCTTACAAACTAAACGAAACTAGAATGATGTTACGAAATCACCTTTTAAATCACGCTGTATCTTCCTTGCACAACACGTGTCCTGATTTCACCGACAGTTCGTTTCCCACGCCCGACTTGACACCACTTTGGATTGCACAATTTCCGAGTACACACGATGCAATTAGTGTCGCTAGATGGGGCACTTGAAATTTGTCTAATTTTAAAATATTTCACCGAACAGACACACAAAATCCAGAAAACGATCCCAGAGACCGAGAGGAATCGCCGGCCCGAGAGGTATGTATAGAGTCTGCAACAACCAACGGTTAAATGACAAATATCTGTAACGTACAAAATCAAATATACCTCGCGAACCAAAAGGGTGAGCTCGCGCAACTATCGACTGGATACCTCAACTAACTTCCCGCTCGCGAGAGCGCGAGAACCCGCCAATCTCACCAGATTCAGAAGCCCCACAGTCACTCAACCGTCGGCGGTTGTTGGCGTCGCGACGCGTCGTCCGTCCACGTTGATGAGGACGGGATGCTTTTTAGTTTTGGCGCGCGCGAACTCTGCCTCAGAGTCGCGCTCAGCAGGCCGCTGCGGTTCACTCACCGAAAATTGCTCTACTCCTCGCGGTCGTTGGTCTAGTAGTCTGGTTGATCTCTCTTCTACGACTCCACCAGCAGCAGCAGCCAGAACACCTCCTCAACACCTGACGTTCGCGATGCGAATGCTCTCACCGTTGTTGCGTTGCTTTGCTGCTGCGCCCGGCGATGAAGCTGTTCGATGGTTGGCGGTTCAGTTTAGTTTCAGGTGCTGGCGCTGCCAGAGGCGATGCTGAATGTTTGCTGCTAGTTGGGTGGTTCGGCTGTTATCCACGTGCGATGCGTTTTTGCGAATCGTACACAGTGGGCTGGACGTAGATAGTTGAGAGAATGTAGTTGAAAAGTATGCTGAACTGCGTTTACATATAGTTTTTAATTGATTTAATTATTTCTTTTAAAAAAAGTAAAAACGACCTCTTAAAATGCAGAGAACTGAAAATCAAGAAGGTAATGACATTTAAACATTTCAATTTCAACTCGACTTCTTTGAAGTTGATGTCAGTAAACGCTTCAGTTTCGTCAATGTATGATAGTTTTGGGCTTGAACACTCTCAATCCGACAAAATTGAATTGTAGTGAATTTCCAGCAAAAAAATATAAAATAATAAATGGTAAATAGCGACTTTCCATAATAATTATATTCTCTACTGGTCATTTTCCCAACCGAGCCAAAATTTTCGCACCAAATATTACTTCCCCAAAATAAACCATTCCCTGAAGTGAAAAAAATCGTACAAAAATTAGTTGAGACAATATGTCATAAATTTTTCGAGTATATTGCGAGTCAGGACAAACTTTATTCAAAAGTCTGGAGAATGATCTGGAGAAATTTGATCATTTCGCGGTCCAAATTGTTATGATGTATCTATTTTAAAGAGGAACTCTGTTTTGCTAATTAGTAAAAAATATTAGAGGGAAAATAATTCGAAATAATGGCAATCCAGAAAATGAATTTTCGGTAAGAATTCGTGAAAAAGAAATGGGGTAAACAACCTTTCGTGGAATGGTTATACGGGAATGTTTCACAATTTGGGGAAACTGGCCATTCAAGCAAACGGCGCACAAGAATGTAGGTCAGGGTTCAACAAACCTAGCCTGACATTTGAAAAGGTCATAAGTACCTAGGAGATTTAAGGGCAGGGGTGACCAGAGTATTTTATTTCAAATCGAAGTTTACAATACTTTACTCACTTTTTGCGTAATTCCT
The DNA here is from genome assembly GCF_016801865.2 of Culex pipiens pallens. Lineage (NCBI taxonomy): Eukaryota > Metazoa > Arthropoda > Insecta > Diptera > Culicidae > Culex > Culex pipiens. The sequence goes on from NC_068938.1 coordinate 108,648,691, forward strand.
GAACTACCACTTCAAAAAAACAATGGCTGTTTAACACGGGTGCGGGACATTTCGCCGAATGTCGTTTCGCCGACGGTCATTTCGCCGAAGGTCATTTCGCCGAATGTCGTTTCGCCGCATGGGACGTTTCGCCGAATGAGACGTTTCGCCGAATTGACAAAATTGACAAAAAGCATAATGTCCCTAAAAGATGATTTTGCAATCTTTTTAAAAAAATATATTTTTTTGTTTCTTAGTATGTTATTTTTATAAGTTTATGCATTATTATATGCATAAACAATCGCTTTAAAAATAATCTAGTTGTAAAAAAATCTGCGAGTTTTTGCATTCTTTCAAACTTAAGCAGTTATTTAATTCCAGCATATAATTTCTGTGAGTTTTTGCATCCATTTTTGTTAGTTTTTTGCATTCTTGTTCTTATATATCATTTGAATTATTTCTGTGAGTTTTTGCGTTCTGTTAACCATTAGCAGTTCTTTAAATTTTCTGCTTATAATTTTGATAAATTTCTGTTAGTTTTTGCATTCTTTGTTTTTTAAGCATATTATTTGTTGATTTTTGTAAGTTTTTCTATTCTTTCCAACATGAGCAGTTCTTTTGACTTTCAGCATAACATTTTGAAAAAATGCCGGTAGTTTTGCATTCTTTGTTTACTGAGCATATTTTTTTAAATTATTTATGAGAGTTTTTGCATTCTTTCAAACATGAACAGTTTTTTTTATTTTCTGCTTATAATTTTAAATATTTCTGTTTGTTTTTGCATTCTTTGTTTTTTAAACAAATTATTTGTATAATTTTTGTGAGTTTTTGCATTCTTTCAAACATGAGCAGTTCTTTTAATTGGCTGCTTATAATTAAGATTATTTCTGTTTGTTTTTGCATTCTTTGTTTTTCAAGCAAATTATTTGTATAATTTTTGGGAGTTTTCGCATTCTTTCAAACATGAGCAGTTCTTTTGGTTTTCAGCACAACATTTTGCAAAATTGCTGTTAGTTTTTGCATTCTATATTTTTGGCATACTTTTCAAATATTTCGGTGAGTTTATGCATTATTAGTTTTTTTAAGCATATTATTTGTATAATTTTTATGAGTTTTTGCATTCTTTCACACATGAGCAGTTTTTTTGATTTTTAGCATAACATTTTGGAATTTTTTTGTTAGTTCTCGCATTCTTTGAGCATATATTTTTTTAATTATTTCTGTGAGTTTTTGCATTCTTTCAAACATGAGACGTTCTTTACTTTTTTTAATTTATTATATTATTATCTTGCCACTCCTTCTCAAGTTTGCATGAGTGAATTACAAGGTGGCACTGACTGCAGCGAACAAAAAACATAAATTATACAAAAAAGTTAATTTTTATTCAATTCGGCGAAACGTCCATTCGGCGAAATGACTTTCGGCGAAACGTACCATTCGGCGAAACGACATTCGGCGAAATGACCGTCGGCGAAACGACATTCGGCGAAACGTACCAGATCCAACACGCTGAGCGCTTTGATTTTTTTTACAGACTTTCGTCTGATTACAATTTTTAAAAATCCAAAATTAATTCACAGGAAATTGAAGATTGCAGTTACATTACCCCCGTGTGGATCTATCGGACCGCGCACTGGACTCACAATCCAGAGGTTGCTGGTTCGAATTCCGCGGCGGACGCTCTAAAATTCTAAGTGTAAATATGAGTATCCGGCGCCGTCGCTCCGTGCCATACTCGTACACTTTAGGAGCTCAGGACGGTGAAGTTCTTGTTGATAAAAAGGAAGACACTAGTGGTTGGTACTAGCAATGGTGGCCGACAGCTATAAAGTCAACTTTGTTTTTAGTTACAATTTTAGTTAAATAACTAAGTTTTTGCGAAATGTTTCAAATTTATCTTAATTTATAATTTATCTCGCCAATTTGATGTTGATTTTGGGATTGTTTTTTCTTCGGTACATGCTTTTTGTGTACACGTTTTCGCATACAATATTACATGCTTTTGCTCACAAAGATAATGTGCATGCTTTTGCATGCGATTTTACCATCGGATTTTTTGCTATGAAGCCTTCATGAAAACGGGAACTACAAAAAAGCGTTAAAATTCCATGATACGTGTTTGAAAAGCTTACCATCTAATCTGAACACTGTGTTCGTGGTTTCCAATTTCAGGAACGCTTGTTTCACGATTTTGAATACTCATTTTAGCTCAAAATAATTTAACTAATCAAAATTAAAAATATTAATTTGCAACAATTAATGTTTTCCATCAACTATTCTAGAAAAGGTGGATACATCCCATATTAAATGAACAAGTATCTTGGGCTCGTATAAGATAACCATCCCAATTTAGAAATGAAATGTTAAATTTCCCGAAGAATTTTGTTCAAAATTATTTAAAACATGGGCTCATTGGTCAAAACGTTATTTAAATTTTTCACAAAATAATTTAAGTTGATTTTAATCTCAAATTATTATCCATAACCTTCATTTTGCATCCTTTAAAGCTAAACCGGCTAGAAATTATTATTATTTTTAAAGTGTTTTTTGAGAAAAAAAAATGTTGTAAATTTGAAGCATCGCTAAGATTGCCATTTTGGTAAAAACAAACCTTGTCTTATTTGATTGGACCGTTAACCTAAAGGATCTTAAAAAAATGTTTTAATACTTACAAAAAAAAAATGAATTTTCAGCGAAACAACAGGAAGTCGATATTTTTACCAACACTATGTAAAATTATTGTAAAAGTACTTTTCTTTTCTTTAATGCCTTTCTCCTAAAATAAGTTACTTTTTGTTGGTACAAATTAAAAACTAAATTTTTCAGATAACTTAAATGATTATTTTTCTCCGTGTACGCACGAGTGCAAGCAGCAGTCAAGTGCTCAGTGCTCCATATTTTTTTCGAAATTTTTCGCTGTAATTTACCAGGATTAGCCGCGAGTTTGCTCCACCAGCATGCCAAGGGCCGGCCGTGGCCGTGGCAGTTTGAGTGCGGCCTCGAAAAACCCGCGAAGTTCGTCTACCGGCCGTATGCAAAAAGGTAAACAAACCAACGCCGCGTCGACCGCCATCGCGCCGGGGAGTGTGTGCGCCAAAGGATTTGACCCTAATTACCGTGTCCAGGGCCGCAGCCCTATAAGGCTCCGTTCAGCTACTTCCGGCAATCTGTCGACCGATGGCGCATCAACATCCGCCAACATTCCCACCAGTAACAAGTTCGCGAGACTGAGTGACGAGGAAAGCAACAACAACAACACCGACGGTAGCACTACCGACGACGACGACGACGATGGTTGTGCACGGAAGAAAGTGATTTCGCCAAAAAAAGTAATTACTCCAAAGGAACGACGACCACCACCAATTTTCGTTTTGAACACGGCGGACGATGTTGACGAGCAGCTGGAAGGCCTCGTGTACTGCCTCAAAATAGGTAAATCGTCAGTGCAAGTGTTCACATTTGACCAAAAGAACTTCGACCTGGTTGTGGAGAAATTGAAGCGTAAAAACTTCAAATTCTACACATTCAACCCCGTGCAGAAGACCGCTGTTAAGATCGTCTTGCAGGGGTACCAAGACCGCCCGACCTCCGTCCTCAAGGAGCACCTCTCGGGTGTCGGAATAACGCCGCGAGACATAAAAGTCCTCTCGCGGAAGACAACAGTGACAGGTACACACACACTGTACCTGTTGTACTTCGATCGCGGCACCGTCAAACTTCAAGACCTGCGGCGGACTAAGGCGTTGGACGGTTTTTGGGTAAACTGGCGGTTCTACTAAAAAAATCCGACGGACGCAGCGCAATGTCACCGATGCCAGAAATTCGGCCACGGCTCGCGGAACTGCAACCTCCGGCCCCGCTGCGTGAAGTGCGGAGAGTCACACCTCTCGGAGGAGTGCGCACTGCCACGAAAGGCGGACTTGGGGGAAAATGCAGAACAAACCAAGCCACGCGTAAAGTGCGCGAACTGCGGCGGTAACCATACCGGTAATTACCGCGGATGCGTCGCGCGGAAGTCCTACCTCGAGGAGCAGGAAAAGAGGAAGAAGAAAGCAGCAGCGTCCCATCCTCCTCAGCGAAGTACGAGCGCAGCCGATCCTGCAACTGGCCAGCGTACGGTTCCAGCGGACAACCCAGCGTTCCGTCCTGGATGCGGGCAGTCGTTTGCAAGCGTGGTCGCTGCCGGTAGCGGCGATGCGACCCAGCAAGGAGTCATCGGGGAAGATCTCTTTACCCTGCCGGAGTTCTTTGCTCTCGCGGGGGAGATGATGACGCGGTTTCGGACCTGCCGTAACAAGGCGGAGCAATTTCTGGCCCTCGGGGAGCTGATGATCAAGCACATCTATAAAGGATAAAAAATTGTGATCTAGTTTTAAGCTTTCTCTATTTCTATCCCCTTTCCCTTGCAATTTTAGTAAGTTTTTTTTTCTTATCTTTTTCTTACTTTCGGTAACCCCTTAACTACAAGCAACAATTGTTCCAAAATGGATTATGATGTAACACACAGCTGAAAGGAACTCCAAAACTCTGTTATGTATTACAAAAGAACTTATTGTATATTGATAATTCACCAATAAAACCGAATTGAATTGAATAAATGATTATTTTTTTCAAATTTTCTACAAAAATAGGGCACGGTATGGAGAAATCAAAGTAGGGGCAGTGGCAGAATGGACCAGGGGGCAGAATGGCCCACCCTTGGATTTGGGCTTTAGAATGGATTTAGATCAACTATAAGAAAAGGGTCTTGTAAAAGACATCAAATAACATCACCACACCGAAAACGACGTTTCAGAAAAAATGGTTTTTTCATACTAATGGAAACGCCTGGTACAAATTAAAATTAAAAAAAATGATTAAAAAATACTTTTTTCGAAAGTTTATGCTAATCAAAGGTAAAAGAAATATAAAACATTTTTAAACATAACTTATAATAGGGTTATTACCTAATTATCGGAATATACCATGCGCCTCCTCCAATGGTACTTTATATGGCAAGCACATTTTTTTCTGAAAAACGCAATTTTCTCCGAAAGAATATTTTGAATCAAATATATTCCTAATCACTAAGAGCAATACAACTTTCTACGCATAAATCTTCCATGGATGTTTTCGATTTATAATATTTTGCTTCCTCCATACCGTGTACAAAAATCAATAACGCATTAAAAGTAGTAACATGCAACATTAATGTATGCTACGATTATCTGCAACATGTTCCAACAAAACGCGAGAAATATGTAAATCACTCTCGTGATCGGGAGAACAACATAGTTTTAATGGTCATGGTCACTCACAAACCATAACCAACATTCTCGTGCCTGCTGGTGATGTTCGTGAGTGACCAGTGTGAGAAACGAGTGCAACCACGCTAGTACGAACCCAGAGACAACAGCTGACGTGCGGACACCGGACACCGGGTACTTGTCACGCACCGGGAATGCACCACTATCAACTCCGATAAACACCGTTGGGTGGACCACCCAACCCACCATGTTCATGTTTTGCTGCAAGTTTCGCAAATTGCGTGACTCTGACGAATCGTATCGAATTAAAACGCCTCGCGTGGAGTCGTGTGGTGACGCGTCAGGAAGGGCTAAATAACCGTTTCGTGAGTTCGTCTTGCTCCCGGTTGTGGTTGGGAAGCAAATTGTGGGACAATTTTCTAGCAACAGTCATCAACTATTTATCATGGACCGGCAGCGCGGTGGCGTTCAAATGGAGAAATAATGACCGGGAGTTCTGCGAGTCAGTGAAACTAATTAATTGAATATTGTTTAAAATATTCAGTGATAATTTCCATGTTACGTCATGCAACGGAAATTAAGGATGAGTCTTTGAATGACTCAAATCCGACAAAGTTGCTGTCAATTAATATAATAAATAATGAAAACAAATTTTAACTTCAAAAATATAAAATGCTAGAAAATGGTAAAATTGCCCAAAAGTTTCATGAAACAGTATTTGTTTTTTTAATGTCCGGTCTGTTGAGAATCATAGAACAAAATCCAAAAATATGTCAAATTTGAAAAATAGTTAAAATTGTTGAGTTAGATTTTGTATTATTCGTATAAAATGTTTTTTAAATGAGGATAATGTATTAACGTGTTTTTATTGATTTATTATTACGGAAAATCAGAGCAAAAATAGAGTAAATCTCCACAATCGATAATTTCTCATCAGCAAGTTTAATGTCACCACCATCGGTAGGTACTCTCAACTCGTAGGGGAGTGTGGGGTAATTTGGACACCCTAAGGAAATTGCTCTGTCACGGGCTGTATGGATATTTTAAAGGAATGTGGATGACACCAGAGGATAATAGAGACCATATTTGATGAAAAAATGTCATTCATTTCGATAAATTTTGATGAAAAACCCATTTTTATCGCAAAAATTAAAAGGTGTCCAAATTACCCCCACATTTTTGTGTGGGGGTAATATGAACACCCCTATGGGGTAATTTGGACATGCCTTGTGGGGTAATTTGGACATGCCTTGTGGGTTAATATGGACATACCTTGTGGGGTAATGTGAACACCTTTTGTGGGGTAATTTGGACACATGTTGAAGAATAAGTTTAACATTTGATTTTTTGAGCATGTTTTTTATCCTTCAACCTGGTTTTGTAATTGCGTTATATTTTGAAGTGTTGTTTTGCTCACAATATTTCATCAAAGGTTTAAATAATGATTTTGTGATAGAACTATAATTCAAAAGGAAGATAACAAATAGTTAAGTGTAGTATACATAACATAATAATTAATACTGAAATGATTTAAACATTGATTCTGGATAAGGCACAAGTATAGTTTTTAGTGATTAAGGTATCGTTTATGTTTATATAAATCAATCTTTATATAGAATTTATTAGCCTGAAAATATCATTTATTTTTAAATTTTTCATTCTGTAGCCCTTCAAATTTAAATATTATTGTAAACCAGCATAGAAATTAGAAATGTCAAAGAAATTAATTAAAAGCAATCAACATTAGAGTCTAGTTGAACGCCAAATGTACAGTAATCAGATTTTCATCAATTCAAATATTGGAATAAATTTATCTAAATTAAAAAATAGGAGTTTTGTGAAAGTGCTCATTGCTCACATTCCTTTTTGATTGTTTTGACATATTAAATCCCTCTAAATTTATCTAAATCCCAATAAAAACTCATCCTACCATGAAAGTTACTTTTTTGTTGCCTGACAGGTAGACTTTCAGGTATGTCCAAATTACCCCACAAGCCATGTCCAAATTACCCCCATAGCATATTATATCATAACTTGCAATTTTTGATGATAAAAATGGATAAAATGCACAATTTTTATACGTACATATCTCAGGCATCGTCCAAGCAATCCCCTTAAACAAAAAATGTCCACTTTTTTGCCAAATAACCCCTGCAAAACCTTATTTCCTAACCTTCAAATATTAGAATTTAAGGCAGTGCCAACCGGCCTTTGGAAACTTTTACATATTATACCAAAACTACTTAACCTATTCCAACTTTTTTGGTTTGTCCATACTCCTAGGCCATTACTAGTACTAGCCTTATCACTTAAATTGCCGTTTTCACTTTATATCCGAAGAAAACGTGATTTTTAAAGGGGTGTCCAAATTACCCCCACTGTCCATATTACCCCAAACTCCCCTACCATCTTTGCTGACCGCGGTCAAAGGAAACAATCGCCAAGTTCAAGTTCATGCATAATTATTTTTACGAGCACAATTCTTATGCCACTTTCACGTTTTGCCAGCCACGTGGTTGGCGTTGTTTAGCATACTTTTCTCACCCTCATTAATTTCTACTACTACTAGCCAAGTTTGTTTCCTTTCGGGGACAAAGTTCAGTGCGAACAAATTGACTAAGAGCATCTCCACCGGTGCGCACATAAATGAGTGACTATTTTGTTCACCCACAGCGCTACTATTTTAGTTTAGTCACCCTTCCCACACCGGTCGTTGATAAAACGGGTTGGTAATATAGTCACTGCCAACCCCACCGGGGGTGAGTATCAGCTTATTTTGACGTTTCAAAATAAAATTTGTTTCAGTTTATTGGCATGACCAATTTGCCAAAATCTTCAAAGCCAGTAGTAATTATTTCCAAAAAAAACTGGATTGGCCGCAACCTGGATTGGTCCGGGTTCCCCGGGGAATGTTCCGTTGGAGCGACATTGGCAGCACCGTATGAATATGGGCAATATTGGTGTCAAACTTCACGATTTTCAAAATCACATATGAAAATTACGAAAACTGACATTTTAAACGGACTGGCCGGTACCCGGATGGTTCCGGGTTTCCCGGGGGATGTTCCGTTGGAGGGACATTGGCGGCTCCGATGAATATGGGCAATATTGGTGTCGAACTTCACGATTTTCAAAATCACATATGGAAATTACGAAAATGGACATTGTGAGTGGACTGGCCACAATCCGAATTGGTCCGGGTTCCCCCGGGGATGTTCCGTTGAGCGGATATTGGCGGCACCGTATGAATATGGGCAATATTGGTGTTGAACTTCACGATTTTCAATATAACATATGAAAATTACGAAAATGGAAATTTTAAACGGACTGGCCACAACCCGAATCGGATATACCGTTGAGGGGACATTTGCGGCAGCGTATAGTGTGGGCAATATTGGTGTCGAACTTCACGATTTTCAGAATCACATGTGAAAATTATGAAAATGGACATTTTTAACGAACTGGCCACAACCCGGATGGTTCCGGGTTCCCCGAGGAATGTTCCGTTGGAAGGACATTGGCCGCACCGTATGAATATGAGCAATATTGGTATCAAACTTCACAATTTTCAAAATCACATGTGAAAATTACGAAAATGGACTTTTTGAGTGAACTGGCCACATCCCAGGTAGTTTCGGGTTCCCCGGGGGAAGTTATATGTATATGTTGGTGTCAAACTTCACGGTTTTCAAAATCACCTATCGAAATTACGAAAATGAGCATATAAAGTTTATTCGTCACAAACTGCATCAGTCCGAGTTCCCCGGAGTATGTTTCGTTGAAGGGACCTTATCGGCACAAATGAATAAATAACAAATATTGAAGTTGAAAAGAAATATCAAATGATTTTTTCTAAAGTCATCCACAATCCACAATTTAAATAAATTCAAAAAATAAATTCCTTCAATGTACCTTCAACGGAACATCGCCATGGGAATCCGGACCAATTCGGATTGTGGCCAGTCCACTCACAATGTCAAATCAAATCAAATTATTCGCTCTACAGCATTGCCTTGGCGTTCTCGATTGCGAGATTCCTACTCGAAACTAGGTGTCCGAAGGCTTGATTGTTGAGGCAATTGCAAACCTCTTTTTACACCTTAGCTTCCATCCACCCCGGAATTCAAACTGACGACCTTTGGATTGTTAGTCAAACTGCCCACCAGCGACTCCACCGAGACAAGACCCAGGGAGACGACTCCTACACCTGGACTGAGCTAACGACCTAACCTTTTTAGGTTAGTCCGGGGCCAACATTTACTTCCCGTCCGACGGAAGGCGTGATCAGACAAATCTCGTCTCGAAAAATGCCACCGGGACCGTCTGGAATCGAACCCAAGCCAGCTGGGTGAGAGGCAATCACGCTTACTCCTACACCACGGTTCCGGCCCACTCACAATGTCCATTTTCGTAATTTCCATATGTGATTTTGAAAATCGTGAAGTTTGACACCAATATTGCCCATATTCATACGGTGCCGCCAATATCCGCTCAAAGGAACATCACCGGGGGAACCCGGACCAATTCAGATTGTGGCCAGTCCACTCACAATGTCCATTTTCGTAATTTCCATATGTGATTTTGAAAATCGTGAAGTTCGACACCAATTTTGCCTATGTTAATACGGTGCCGCTAATATCCGCTCAACGGAAAATCTTCCGGGGAACCCGGAACCATCCGGGTTCTGGCCAGTCCGTTTAAAATGTCAGTTTTCGTAATTTCCATATGTGATTTTGAAAATCGTGAAGTTTGACACCAATATTGCCCATATTCATACGGTGCCGCCAATATCCGCTCAACGGAACATCCCCGGGGGAACCCGGACCAATCCGGGTTCTGGCCAGTCCGTTTAAAATGTCAGTTTTCGTAATTTCCATATGTGATTTTGAAAATCGTGAAGTTTGACACCAATATTGCCCATATTCATACGGTGCCGCCAATATCCGCTCAAAGGAACATCCCCGGGGGAACCCGGAACCATCCGGGTTGTGGCCAGTCCACTAAAAATGTCCATTTTCGAAATGTTCATATGTGATTTAAAAAATCGTGAAGTTTGACACCAACACTGTCTATATTCATAGGTACCGACATATATCTTTTCAACGGAACATCCCCCGGGGAACCTGGGCCAATCCGGATTGTGGCCAGTACAATGAAAATGTCCATCATTAATGTTCAGTTCCGTGGAACCATAAAAAGTCCATTTAAAAAAAAAAATCTTGATTTTCCTTTCACTTCAAGCAGATGTCAAATATTTGTGCGCGCTACTAGCGGGCGACTAAATTTGGTCACCCGCTGTTCACCGAGGGTCGAGCTGCTATTTTATGAGCGCGTTTGTGAGCGACCGGTGTGGGGATGAGTGATGGTGGAGCGCTTCCAAATCCTTACTGCGCGCGCCCGGTGGAGATGGTCTAAGAAGCTAATTCTTACGTGGCCCGCTGCAATAACCCTTGTTCGGGTTTGTTTACTTTTGTCGGTGACCTGTCCGAGTTCTAACACACTAGCCAGGGCTTTGACTAGTCAGCTTAAGCTAGAACGCATCGCGGAAATCCTTCACGGTGGTCGCGACAACCGTGAATTTCTAATGAATCCTTTGATGGTGACAAAAGTTGCGTGAGGGTTATCTGTACAAACAGAGGAGATGTTCGCAAACTCATTAACGTGATAAATTTACTTACACCGGCATCGACAGGACATTCAGGTATGAAGAGTGAATAATTGTCACTAAACACGACTTGACCTAGGATCTCAGCAGCGCAGATCACACGGATTCGATAAAATTTTGTCTATTGCGCTACCTGGAAGAGAATTAATCGCTCATTTATCGGGGGATAGTGGTGTTGGGGTGCGAAGCACAGAGGCGTCGACTCTAACTACTAGAGGGAGGAAACATCGATGATGAGCCTCTAATTTGCATTCCTCACAGTGAGTATACTAGGCACGGCAAGCAGTTCTCTGGAATTTGGCTTGTTAATTATTTCCGATTATTACAAACTAGTTCGAGAATGACCACAGTGAATTTAGAATGTTTATGTCGTTGAGGACATTTGTTTGCTCTAACTTACTAAATCAAGACAGTAATCAAACATCTGAAACCAATTTATTGTTGAAAAAGTTACAAATCACATGCACATTTTTTTGAAAAATAAATTAGATTTTAAAAATGAGCAATGAAATGTTCATTTAACTAAATTTACTGACATTGAAATTTATTTAATTTATTATAAATTCGAGGTAAAAAACAATTTCAATGTTGATCAAAATTTATTAGAAATTGATTTTTGTGGCACCAAACAATTTTTCAGCCTGATTTTTTTCAAATTGATTAAGAAATTTGTCCCACTAAAAATGCTTTAAATCTGAATAATTCTTGTTCAACTTGTTACTTGGAAACTAATGCATAACATTGATTAAAGAATCCGATTATTTTTTTAAACATGACACTTTAAAAGCACTGAATATTTCTATTTATCAATGTTTTCATAATTATACAGCAGTTTCATTTGAAAAGAGCATACACCGAAAAAAAAGTGCTCGGATCGGACTCAAAAATTGTTTGGAGGTTCCTTGTCCAAAATAATTAGACCTGAGCCGTATTGTTAAACCAATCTCCTTAAATCGTAGTGCATTTTCTTGAAATAATTCGAACTGTCAAAAATCCACCAAATCATCTTCCACATTGATCCCACAAAAAACTGTGGTAGAAAAGTATCTACCGCGATCAATTTTTAACAGTTCGACGCCAACGAATTATTTCAAAAAAATTTACCGCGGTTAACAAAATCACATCAACAATAAAACTTCGTTTTGCCTACACCGTGTTTGGATGGTCCCAAAAGTTGGCATTTTTGCAAAAACCACTTTTTCCAAAAAAATATAATTCCACGAGATTTCAAATGAATTTGGCTATCTGGACCATAGAGCTGAAAATTTTTTTTTCGGATTTTATGGAAAATTTTAGGTAACATACTCAAAAATGGGAGAAGTTCATTAACGAGATTCCGAGATATGATTTTTTGAAAATAAAAACTGAGGTTTTCGGTTCACCGCTTGCCAAAACTGAAAAATGACAAAAACTGGAAATTATCAACTTTTTTTCACTGAAACTGCGAGACTTTAAAATTTAAACGATGACATATATGTTTATGAGGACCAGGGTTGTTAAAATATAAAAATATCAGCTCTCAGCAACTACAATTATCTCGCCTGAATATTCATGCCTCAAATACAACTGCTCTTCTCTCTTCATTGAAACTCTCAGCGCCGAACATAGCCGAACACGTTTTCGTGTTTACGCACTCGCGATTGACATTTTCCTTTTCTCTCTCATTCCCGCTTCCACGATTATCCTACCGCAACAGCGTTTAACCACAAAAGTCGCCACAAAACCAATTTTGCAAACGCAGTTTAAAGGGGCGTCATGCGTGGTCGGCTCCTAATCGCCATCTCGCGTTCTCTCATTGCAGTTTTCGGAGAGATTGAGAGACTCAGCGGTGAGAGCGCATAGTCGAGGAAAAGGGAAGGAGTGATAGAGAGAGAATGACATCGCTGGGAATCACGAGACACAAGAAGAGATCTCACAAACTATAGTGACGGCCGCTATACTCTCGGATGTTTTTGGTGCAGAGATAATCTATTGATAGCTTTTCTATCATTCTTTTGCAACACTGATGAGGACCGAAAGGTGCATCTTTTAATTACGAAAATTGGAATTGTTTTTTTTTCTAACTCGATAAAAACTATTTTTTTCATCAAATATCTACATGTAACCTACTTCTCAAAGCAATTTGCTTTGCATTTTTAAGCTTGCTGTTTTTGCACATGAAATAATTATACGAACATGAGCAAGTCTCCTTTTTAACCAACTCTTCCAAGATTTCTCTAATCGCACGGAGAAAAAAGAGTTCCCAAAATCGTGAACAAGCGTTCATGAAAATGGGAACCTCGAACAAAGTGTTTAAATCCCATTTTGAAAAACGTACCATGAAATTTGAACACTTTGTTCGTGGTTCTCATTTTTATGAAAACTTGTTCACGATTTTGGGAACTCTTTTTTCTCCGTGCGGGTAAGGCCGCTGCAAATATTTTTTTATGTCCCTCGGCTCTGACCAAAGTCTGACCAAAATAAGTTAAAAAAATTAAATAACAAGCCACGGTTTTAACATTTCAATGAAAAAAGTGTTTTAAAATGCATTATACACCTGTCCAGTTGTTTTTCAATCTTAAGTTTCCAAATATCTACGAATTGACAAAAAAAAGTTTTTGCGGTGCTGTACATGCATGGAAATTTCTTAAAATTACAAAATATTTTTAACGAGCCTAAACATGCTAAATATGATTATTAATGCAGAAAAATGCATTTCAGAATTTTTTTCAGTTGATTAGACTTCTATTACCATTAAAAAAAAGTTTTTTGAAAAATGTTTGCAACGACCTAAAAAGCATTCGAAAAACTTTTGTATATAATTCAGGAGCGTCTCACAGAAAATTCACATGAAAATCTTAATCTTAATTTGACTTGGAAGATTTTTATTTAAAAAAAATTCTTCCGCATTCTGATGGAGTCCAAATTTGTTATCAACTTTGAAGAATATTTAACGATTTTTCCATTTTAATTTTTTACTTTAAAAGGAATTTTATAATCAAAGCAAAAACATATTATGTTTCTCTAGAGAATTTCTCTATACTGTTGTCGATGCATATCGACGGAGAAACAGCGGAACAAGCCAACCAGGTGATAATTATTCCAAACATCGATTATAAACTGGCAAATAATTTATTTATTTATATTTATTATTAATTAGCGTATGAACTGTGTGATGTGTGTGTTTGTCACATCCCCGTCGTCAAACTGATGGCGATGCGGCGTTGAAGTTCACGTGCAAGGTCGTGTTTTGCTGGACAGGTTGGAACCACGACAGCAGTGATGATAGTTCCGCAGGGCTGCTAAATTTTACTTTTCACGTCACGTCACACCTCCTCCTTCTCCTCCTGTGGTAATGGGAAGGAAGGAACTTCATGATTGACTTTTATAAAGACACGAACCTCTATATGATACATTCAATAACCGCACAAGTCACACGCGATGGACTTCCTGAGATGACTGTTGAATGCCTGATGATGATCGTGAGGGGGTGAGTGATTGAGAACCGTAATGAAAACTATGCGTCACGCGGAGTCACTCTATGAGAAAATTTTCAGCGTGGCTGAGCTGAGCACTGCACATTCAATTGTGTGATTATGGAAAAGGGAAAACACACCGAATAGGAACTCGTGCACCGATCAAATCCCTATCTAGATCATTTTGTTCCCGGGATAAAATATTCCACAACGCAACCGATTAGTCAGTAGGCTAAAGTCCTATTGTTTTCTCGTCAATAAATATTATTACTCCACGTTGATGATGGGAGCTACCATCACCATTAATTAAAATCATGATCTAAGCATTAAAAGGTGCAGTAAAACACAACCAATTTGAGCTCACACACACGCTACTTTATTAATAATTTCACCGGCGATCGACCTTCAGCTTGTTGCCAAATAAATTATTACCGCTATAAATAAACCAACCAGCGGCGTTAAAGTGAGAAACGACGCCAAGAATTGATCCGGTATGCAAGGGAAGGATGCAATAATCATCAGGAAGCATAGTACATATATCAAGTGGAACATCAATAAAAATATGCACAAGACATCACACCAACAGTTGGGCTGTGCCATGAATGGTTGATCAGAGTGGCGCTTGGTTTTTGGTTTTGGTTTTTGATCATGCGTTGGACGCCAAATTTATGCTAAATTTTTATTATTAAGGTGTCATATCTGATCAATGTAGCTTGAATAAGGGTGAACAACCTAAAGTTGTTAACCGTTTGAGGAGCTATACGTGAGGATAACTTTGAAGCATTATTTTGGCACAGTTATGTTTAGTATTCTATAGACAGTTTTTGATTCGATGTTTGCATGCTGTATTGTATTTTTTTTTTCGTTTTACATTAGACAATTACAGGAGATCGAAAAAATCAGAACCAAAACTGTAAAGTGTTTTAATAAGATTTGAATAAGAATAATTTTGTTTAATTCAATTTATTGTTAAGTCCATATAGAATTAATCAGATGATCAGAAAATTTAAAATCAAGATTTTTTATGAGAATATTTATTTCAGAGGCGACTCGTGCCCAAATGAATCACCTGTTCAATGTTATTTTCTTCTTAAGTTTTTATGTTTCCAATTGCTTTTATATTTACGTTTTATTATTTTTATACTATTGTAATTTTCGGTTTATGCAAATAATTAACTAAAATTATGATTAAGACTTTTTTATCTCATGTATTTTTAAGACTTGTATTTTTTAGACTTAATCATTAGTGTGGGGAATGAGGAAAACTAGGGCAATTGCTCCGCCATCGAAATTCAAGTGTACTTATTAAATATTAAACTTAATTTTTAAACTATTCATCAGGATGTCCAGAAAAAAATACCACATCCTTCACAAATGAAAACTGTTTGTTGGGCTTTTTAAAGCCCTACTTATTTTGAGCTAACTTGGTTACTCGAGGACAAAGCTATTTAAAAAATCAATTTGCATTCGAAAATGATTTTTTAATCTTATTTTACTTTTTACTTTTTAGAACCAGGTCGGTTAGCTTTTGGTCCTTTGTCAAATTTCTAGAGAATTCAATAAACTCACTATCCTGCCAAAGAGAATCTCCACTGCTTGTTGAATCCTCATATTTTCGGAATTCAATTTCCGAATAAAAAGAAGGGCTTTCGATGTTAAAAATAAAATTATATTGACCTGAATCCGAGAAAATGGAAATATTTGTTTTCAGCGTCAGTGGAAAACAGATTTCAAAACAAATTTAAGCTACAGTATATGGAATATTCAACTAGAGCGAACCGGGACTACAGTCTGAATAAATACAGTCGTTTTTGAAGCATTTAATGGCATCAAATCTTAAAATTAATTTACACATTTTTTTGGACTGGATCCGCTTTAAATAGAACCATCCGAAAAATAAAAAATAAAAACGATCAAAATCATGGTTGAATCTACTGTCATAATTCTTCTCATGTGTCCCGATTCTCCTTAGATGACAGTGATGTTGGAAAAAGCACAGCACTATTTTGTTTCAATTGTTTCAATACAATGTATCAGTCACACTATCTAAACTTAACTTACATCACTCTTCAGTAGCGAAAGAATCCACTAGCAACCAAGAAGAACGCAGTCGTTCAAGGCGCGCAGTTGATCAGTCGAGCCATCGCCAGTCTGCGCAAAACAGCCTAAAGCCTAAAAGTGCGCCAAATAGAGAGCAATATCTCTCGTGCTCTCGCGCTCTCTCATTTATGCACGCTCCCAACGTGCTGTCAACGCGCTGGCTTGTTTACCTTTTGCCTGCAGCTCCCTACTGAGCTGAGTCGGCTGTGGCCTGGGGGTGGTATTTCGCTCTCTCCCAAAAAATGCTGTCAGTTCACGCTCTCAGTTTGAACCAGATTTACCTACACCTCGATACTGCCGCTGCGTATGAATAGAAAGCTCTATACATGTGTTGAAGTTTTTCTGTATGGAGATTTTTTCTCCGACGTTCAGAGGGTCGGCGTTGAACGCGACGAGCTTTTGCGCGTGGCCCGCAGGGCTCGCTCTAGTTTTGGTGGGTTGGAAACAGTAAAGGGTGGCGGGCCAAAGCTTTTTCGGTGCATGCAGCGCTGCTGCATATAGGGCGTTGATTTTGTGAACGTGAGCTTATATTCAAACAAAAAGCTCCGCGATATTTAAATAAAAATTATCCCCTTGAAATCGGCTACCTGTTCAATGAACAGGTTAAGCAGGTGGATGAGTCGCCTCTGATTTCTGAAGCATCTGTAAATAGATCCAGCCTCATGAAAAAAAATCTATTACTATTAGAGCTTTTTAAAGAATAATTGGTGTTATTTTATTTATAAAAAATTAACTCCTTCCAGCCAAAGGAAAATTAAGTAGTTTTTTACGTTTTTGATTGCCATGATCAAACGAGATGAAAATTGAATTGGTATCATTAGATACCGTAATCTGGGGTGAATCGGGACTACAGTCTGAATAGGGACAGCAGTTTTTAGAGCACTTAAAGCTTTTAAATTTGGATATGGATGTATACATTTTGTTGGCCTGAATCTGTTCTAACCGAAACCAACCAGAAAAATCATAATATTGTGCTCCAACATGGTAACAACTGCTGTCCCAATTCGCCCCATGTGTCCCGATTGACCCCAGTTTACGGTACTTCAAAAAGATTTGAGCAAGAAGAACTATTTCAATTCGTCTGATTACTAGTTATCAAGAAACTGCAATTTTTTAGTAAAAGAATAATGGAGCACCAGTGCAATAATGGGTGTGAGAGGGTTAAATATGAAAACGTTGAAGACTGATTGTGGAATGATGTTAATTTATCGTATTATTTAAACCATGTTTTTGTGCTATAAAAAAACCAAAGCCAACTAAAAACTTAAAAACTGCTCAAAAATTGCAAACATATTTGAAAAACATGCTCCGAATTTTCCGAGTTGTTTGAAGTAAAACAAAAACGAAAGGTAGATTATTAAGGAAAAATTATAAAGTTTTACTATTTAGTTTGAGAGCTGAAACCAGTATAACTTATTTAAAAAAGCAACAGTCACAAAGGCAAGTTTAAAGAAATTTTATGATTGTGAAGTATGGATTAATTTTACTACTAATACTTCTCAATAAAAAGTACCATTTTTTGATTTATAGTAGAATTTGAGCTTATAAAATTAGAAAAAAAATATACGTTTACTTGTTGTTGTATGATTTTTTACATGCAGTCATTTTATTAATTGATCTTCACACTTATTTTAACCATTAAAGTCGCTGTCCTATACAGTTTTGTTGCACAATATTAATCAGAGCCAAGATCAGAACAATTTTCAATCAATTTAAAATTTCCCGGGAATTCCCGGGATTTCCCGGGAAATTGGTTGAAAATTTCCTGTTTCCCGGGAAATTTGTAGCCCCGGGAAATTGGACGCTCTAGTTGGTAGTTACCCCTGAATTCTAAATAAGAGTTTTCAATGCAACGGACCTTAGTGGTCTACGCCAGTACATGTTTTTTTTTAATAATAATCTTGGGACAAACCTTACCAGATTGAAATATTCCAAAATAAATTGAAATCCTATCAATGTCATCCCGGTTTGTGGTATTCGGATATTCTGCTCAATTTGGCATCATCAAAATAATTATATTTTTATTTTTATAGGTACTATAGGTACTTAAATATGTTTTGAAAAACAATAAATGCCATGATTTGGGCTTTAACACAAGGCGGTGATTGATATTCATTTGACAATATTCAGAACTCTCGATTAAAAATATCATCTAAATTTTAAAATCGACCTTGTATATACAAACGGTTATAAATAAGTGATTCTGCATCTTCATCGCTTCATTTAAAAAATGATTGTTTCAAATGGGTATAGATAGATCGAAAGTAATAGTTTTTCAAACACTTTTCTTTTCGTTCTTTCGTGTAAATACAAACAAAATTAACCACTTTAAGAATAAATGCTGGTTGTAGCAATATTTCAAAATATTGTTTTTGTTGAATGTTATTCTCATAGCAGATTACTGCTGCAAAAAAAACAACCTTCAGAAAAACAAAATATACACTGTTACAGACACCAAACCCAGTCCTGAATTTTACCTAATGGGCCAGCAAGGCTATTCTGTTTCAATTTGCTAAATTGAATTCACCCTGGTGTGAAATATCACCATACTGATTGTGATCAAACACGGCACCGCATACATCCTAACCTTCAAGGTGTATCTTTTTCCAAGAAAAAGCCCCCCAACTATCGGCGCCGACAATAGTGAAGAAAGTGGAAGCAGCGCTAGTTTGCCGTATCTTTACGATATGTGTGTCTGCTGCTTAATGGCCACTACTGCGCCCATGATAATATCGCCAAAATGTCAGTGTGGAATTTTATGGTTTTGTGGTGGCAAAGAAAAAAAATCAAGAATGATAACACGAGACCAAAGGGTACCTGTTCTATGACGTCTTTCTTAATCTAATTCAAACAAAAAAGTCTGTGTGAATATTGTGTAGACGTTAGACAAATAACAGGTGCTCTAAGTAGTACAAGACCAAGCAGTGTGTCTTAAACAGTCGGACAAGTAATTTGCTAAAATTTGTTCTGGCTTTCTCGGCACGACAGCGAAATGTAAGCTAAGCGACGAGATTGCATTTGGCATTTCGCCAAAGAAAATGATTCATTTTCTACTCTAGTTAATCCCACTTGGCTTAGTAGTTTGAAAATATGATCTGCCACAAGTAGACAAGCCGACATCTGGGGAAAACACATTTGACAAATTTCTCCTTGTATTGTGGTTGTTTAGAGAAAATAATATTTATTCGCTCATAAAGTACACTTTTGTTTTGTATGTGTTTTAGCCACTTTTTTGCTTGATGATCATCACGTACCATTCAAAACTATTCACGATCACGTTTAGTGTTAATGACTTGAATGACAAAAAAGTGTAATTCTTTCCAGGAGAATATTGAAGAGCGCACCCCAAACATGTTATTATATTCCTTCTATTACCCCAAGTGCCAGGATGTATCACTTGACATCATTCGCAAATTATCTCATTATTACGTGATTCTAGGCAAAGAAGAAAAAACTTTTATCTCGAATTGCAACCACGTAAAACAAACAGCGACATTAATCTTACCTGGGCGGCAAAGATTCTACAGTCCACCCAGGAGTGACTACGTGGCTGCGATTGCGCAAAAGAAGCTGCTGGAACTGCGCAAACATCGACGTCCTCGCGTGCGCTTAATTTTATTCAAAGAACAAAAAAAATGCTCAAATGTAGGCTTCCTTATCACAAGCTCTCGGGAGCCTTTACTCTGTATGGACGACAACACACGGCTTGAGAGGTATTAATTACAAGCTTAGACAAATGTTTGCCATCTTATTTATTGCCAGCGGAATTCTTAAGATTGTACTCAGGGTTATTAAAAATTCATTATTGCATTGTTATTATATCGGGAGAATCAAAGGAATGACGACTATGTGCATGTGCTGCTAATTACAATTAAGCAAATCTCTAATTTAGTTTAGGGATATGTCATCATTTGTTGATTCAGTCATGATATCATGATAGCACTACTTATTTTCCTTCATTTTTTTTTAAATGCAATATCTGAAATGAAAGCCAACTGTAATGTTAAGCTGTAAGTATTTAAAAATATCGAAATGTCCTAAATTTACAGTTATAAGCAACTAAATCGTCCAATTTAAATAAATACAGGGATTACAAGATTTTTAAATATTTATCAATAGTTTCCGGGATTGATGAAACAGCTTATTTTCTTTGCTCAATTTGGAGGAATTTTGAAGCTTTTTTGAAAGTATTGAATTATCTTCCCAACATTGAATTCTCAGCATCTCAATACTCTTTTACTCCATAATAATGTTTTTTAAATGTGAAATTACATCTGATATTTAAACATTGATTAAAAAAATCATGGATCTTGAGATATTTAATTGAAAAAAAAGCATTGTGGTCTCAAAATATTCATATTGTTCAAAGGTAAACAATTCTCTACAGACTCTCTATTTTCTAGAAAATCTCTACCAAATCCAAATTTTAAAATTTTTGATTTTTTTTATATTTTTAAAGGGAAAAACACGCAACTTTTGAGCCATTACGGCCAAAAAAGGTTTAACATTTGTGAAATTTTCTGATCTTTTTAAAAAAATGTTTTGACTAAAACAAAACGTTAATGTTAGTTTTGATTCTCTAAAAATCAAATTATTATTTTGAAGATCAAAAATTCACAAATGTTATTGAAAATTTGACCATTAGTTGCTGAGACATTAGAAAATGGGGTGCTGTTTGGATAAGAGTCTAGAGCGTCCAATTTCCCGGGGTTACAAATTTCCCGGGAAACGGGAAATTTAAATTTATTGA
Organism: Culex pipiens pallens; assembly: GCF_016801865.2. Classification (NCBI taxonomy): domain Eukaryota; kingdom Metazoa; phylum Arthropoda; class Insecta; order Diptera; family Culicidae; genus Culex; species Culex pipiens. The sequence goes on from NC_068938.1 coordinate 108,669,886, forward strand.
AAATTGTTTTGATCTTGGTTCTGCTGCAACTGAGTTGTTTAGAACAGCGACTGAAAGGCTTAAACAAGTGTGAAGATCAATTAACAGCTTAACTGCATGTAAAAAATTATGAAACTGCAAGAAAATGTAATTTTTTTCTTATTTTATAAGCTCCAATAGTACAATAAATCAAAAAATAATGTCATTTATTTTTTTTATCAAGGTAATTAGACAGTGAGTAGTGGAATAGCATCTAATTCCATCGTACCTCTTATGTTGGCAGGTCAGCACTTTGACGGTCAATTACAACTCATTGAAGGCGATTTCAACTGAAATAGAGTGATAAATAGCTCAAAAAGAAGTGAGCAAGCAAGTTACTTTTAAAAGTTTTGCAAAATGAGTTGTTTAAATAGAAAGAAAAAAAAATAGCAAATTGGATGGAGTTAGGAGCGAGTGCTTAACCTGCGAAACCTACGAGAATTTCCCCTAAAATAAGTCCATACTCCACAATCATACAAATTATTTTCTTGCCTCTGTGACCAGTAAAAGAGAGCGTGGTTTGATACAAAAGTTGGAAAAAAACATGCAGAAATTATGTTTTTCATGACAAATAACTCTTCTAAAAAAAAGTCATAATGGTTTCAGTTCTTGGACAAAATGGCAAAGCAAAAATCAAACTTCTCTTGTTTGTTTTACTTCATACAACTCAATATTTTCAAATATTTGGAATTGACATCATGTCACAATCAGTCTTACATGTTTTGATATTTAACCTTCTAACACCCATTGTTACACCAGTGCTCCATTTTTCTTTTAGTACATATTATAATTTCTTGTATACCAGGTATTTAACGAATTGAAATAATTCTTCTTGCACAAAACTATTTTAAAAATGCTAAGATACTCATTTAATTTTCAACTCATTAGATCATGGTAAACAAAAACGTAAAAATTCTCAATTTAATATATTTTTTATGAAATAACTCCAAATATTCTTGAAAAAGATTACTTAATTTTCCCGTAGCTTCAAAAATTAATATTATCAGATATCAAAGTGTCTGATAATCTGATCAATTGTATATGAGCTATAAAATAAATTTAATTGAACAAAATCATTGTTTGCAGAAGAAAAGTGGCCCACCCCTTGGGCTCATCCGGTCTACCAAACGCAAACGTCATTGACGCCGTTGCGCGCTTTTTGCCGTTGCGGCAGGAGAAAAGTAGGAAGAAGAATAAAAGTTAGTCAGGAAGGAGGCTTTTTAGAGAAAGACGTCTTTTTTTATTTCTCGTGCGCGAAGTCGCTAATCCGCCGGAAAGTCTTCCTTCAATCCCGCGCCACTGTTTCCGACGACGGAACTTGGCCAATTTACGATACAGTCCACTAACATTGGTCCTTCGCGGCGCGGATATGGATCAAGATCGGTTGAAGTCCCTCACCAACAAGCGAGAAGTCATCCTCGCGAAGGTGAAGTGGGAGCTGTCCGTCGCGAAAGCCATCAAGGCCCGCAACCCGTCCCTCGGCGAAGTGGCGGAACGGCGGGACAAGTTGACCGGCCTCGCTCAGTGTTTTGACGACGTACAGACCGAGATCGAGGAGGCCACGCCGAACCTGGAGGAGGTGGTCACGGTGTTCAACCACCGAATCCTATTCGAGGAGGCCTACTTCCAGATCAAGGACATCTACACGGATTATCTGGACCAGCATGTGGAGGAGCCGGAAGTTAGGCCGGAAGACCGGCAGGACGATCTGCGAGACGCCGTCAAGGCGCTCTTGGAATCCCAGCAGCAGATGCTGCTCGCGCAGTGCCAAAAACCACCACCGCAAACGCTGGCGCTAGCGGCGGGGAGCCAGGTATCGAACCCGGTACCCCAGAACGTCGTCAAGCTGCCACAAATCGACATTCCGAAGTTCACCGGGGAGCGTAAGCACTGGCGCTCATTTAAGGACCTCTTCGTGTGCACAATTCACAGCCGTACCGACCTGCGGGATTCGGTAAAGATGCAGTACCTGTTCTCCTACCTGGACGGTGAAGCGAAGGGGAAAGTCGACTCGTTCTCGATCAACGACGGCAACTACCGTGAGGCGTGGGACGCACTCGTGACCTACTATGACAAACACAAATACACGGTGTTTGCCCTCGTCCGGGAGTTCGTCGACCAGCAACCAGTCACCAACGCCAAGGAATTGAAGCACCTCGTGGCCACATCTGACGACGTCGTCCGCCAGTTGAAGGCCCTAGGACGGGAGTACGAGTCACGGGATCCGTGGCTTATCCACTTGCTGCTGGAGAAGGTGGATCGAGAGACGCGCTCACTGTGGGCGCAGAAGATCATCACCGTGGAGAACCCGACTTTTGCAAACTTCCAAGAGTTCCTGGAGCAGCGGTGTGACGCGTTGGAGACGTGCTCGGCGTTCAGCAAGAAGACGGGCCCTGAAGTTTCGAAGAAGGAGTCTCAAAAGCCAACCCAAAGGAAAGTGCAAGCGTTCCACACGAGCGCTGCTGTGAGCTGCGCGAAATGCAGTAAAGATCACCCGACGTATCACTGCGACCTGTTCAAGGCCATGGACGTGGCCGGACGGCGGGAGCTAGTGCTCTCCAAAAAGCTGTGCTTCAACTGTCTGAAGCCGCTCCACACGGCGAACAAGTGTCCGTCGAAGTCAACGTGCCGCACGCCCGATTGTAAGCAGCGACATCACACGACGCTGTGCCAGCAGCGGCAGCAGCACAGTCAGGAACCGGAGAAGGCTGACCGCGACCATCCTCCACGCCAACCCGAAGAGACGGAGGAGGCCTCGTCGGTCTCGGCCAACGCAGCTCAAGCCAAGGCAACCAAGTACGAACCGTCGTCGGTGGCACTGCTGCCCACGGTGATCGCCAACCTGGAAGGGAAGGACGGGAAGTTGCACCAGGTGCGATGTCTCGTCGACAGCGGATCACAAGCGTCGCTGATTACGGAGGCATGTGTCAAGCGCATTGGGCTGAAGCGCACGAACGCCTCCCTGGAAGTCACCGGAGTGAACGGAGAAATCGTCGGCACCACGGCCGGCGCAGTCACGCTGGTGATGTCTTCGCGTTTCGACGGAGAGACCAAGCTCACCACGCAAGCCTACGTGTTGGGAAGGCTGACGGCAACCCTGCCGAACCAGCGCTTCAACGTAGCAGACCTGCCCTTCCTGGAGGGGCTGGAGTTAGCGGATCCGAGCTTCAACAGTCCAGGCGAGATGGACGTTATTCTCGGAGCAGATGTCTTCCTGTCCATCCTACAAGCCGGACAGGTCAAGAATCGCCAAGGAATCCCCGTGGCCCAGCGTTCCATCTTTGGGTGGATGGTATCGGGGAAGATCTCCCAGCCGTGTCGCACAAGCAGTCACCATGCAGTTCTCAACGTCGCCCAGGAGTTTGACATCGACCGCACCTTGCGGTTGTTCTGGGAGGACCAGGAGATCCCTGAAGGCAAGCTGCTGACAACCGAGGAGAAAAGGGTCATCGAACACTTCGATTCGACTCTCACGCGCTCAGAGAAGGATGGCCACTTTATCGTCAGACTCCCCCTCGACGATTCAAAGTGCAAACTGGGAGAATCGCTCAACGCAGCAACCAAGCGCCTGCGGGCCATGGAACGCAAGTTCCAACGGGATCCCAACTTCAAGGAACGGTACGTTGCCTTCATGCGCGAGTACCAGAAGCTGGGCCACATGGAGGAAATTCCCGAGACGGAGGTTCAAGCAGACTGCACCAAGTCCTACTACCTCCCACACCACGGGGTCGTGAAGGAGGACAGCTCCACGACCAAACTCCGGGTCGTTTTCGACGGCTCTTGCGCCACCACGACCGGGGTCTCACTAAACGACCTACTCTTGAACGCACCCAACGTCAACGCAGATCTCTTCGATGTGCTGCTGCGATTCAGAACCTACCCGGTAGTGTTCACGGCGGATGTTGAAAAAATGTACCGCCAGGTCTGGGTGCATCGTGACGACACGGACTATCAGCGCATCGTCTGGAGAGAGTCGCCCGACGAACCGATCCGGCACTTTCGTCTGCTGACCGTAACGTACGGGCTGAAGAACTCCGGGTTCCTGGCGATGTCAGCGCTCAAGAAAGCAGCAGAGGACTTCGAGCAGCAATACCCTGGGGCTGCTGAGCGGATCAAGGAACACACGTACGTGGACGACCTGGTCTCCGGTGCAGATTCGGCGGCAGAAGCAGCGCGGTTGGTGGAGCAGATCGACGAGATTGCTGGTAAGGCCGGCTTCACTCTCCGCAAGTGGTGCTCCAACGTGGACGAAGCGCTTCTACCCCTCGCCGACGTGAAGAACGCAGCGGTGCCAATCCAGTTCCCCGACGAACGCAACGCCATCAAGGCGCTGGGGATCCACTGGTTGCCGCAAGAGGATGCGTTCACCTTCAAGGTCAACATGAAAACGGATGGACCCAACACGAAGCACCAGTTACTGTCCGACTCGGCGAAGCTGTTCGACCCCATCGGATGGCTGGCGCCAGTGACAGTGCGAGCGAAGATCCTGTTTCAACAGTGTTGGCTGTACGACATGAATTGGCACGACCCGCTGCCCGCCGCGGTCGAGCAAATGTGGATCGAGTTTAAGGAGAACCTGCCGCGCCTGGAGCAGGTCAAGATACCAAGGTGGATGTCGAGCTACAACGGACGCGTCGAGCTACACGGCTTCTCGGACGCCTCCGAGGAAGCCTACTCTGCCGTCGTCTACATCCGAACGTTCAACGAGATTGACGGTGCCTACGTCAACTTAGTCGCGGCCAAAACGAAGGTCGCACCAATCCGGCAGGTTTCACTACCTCGGCTGGAGTTGAACGGAGCGTGGCTCCTAGCAAGGTTGATGAAACGGGTGGCCAAGGCGTTCGAGCGGTTCAAGGTGGAGATGTTTGCGTACACAGATTCAACAATCGTTCTGCACCAACTTGCTATCCACCCACGCAAACTTGACACGTACGTGGCCAACAGAACGGCATCGATCCTGGAGGTACTGCCACGGTCTCGCTGGTTCCACGTCAAGTCAGAAGAGAATCCAGCCGACTGTGCCTCCCGTGGAATCTCACCGGCGGAACTGGTCAATCATCCCTTGTGGTGGTTCGGCCCGCCGTGGCTGAAGGCACATGCGTCAACCTGGAAGCATGAGATGCCTGACGAGGAATTCGACGAAGCAACGCTGGAGGTACGCAAGAAATTCCGAACGTTCAACATTGTGGTCAGACTACCAAAAACCACGTACGAAGAGGAGAAGCAGATTCTTGAGAAGCGTTCTTCACTGCTTGGAGCGTGCCGACAGCTGTCACGGGTCAACCGGTTCCTCTACAACCTGCGACCGGGAAACAAAGAGAAGCGTTCCGGTTCGATCGCCCCGGCTGAGCTGCACAGCGCGCGAATGCAGTTCGTAAGGCTGGCTCAGCACGACGTCTTCCAGAAGGAGATCAAAACCCTCGCCGCGGGTCGCGAGGTTTCACCGAAGTCGAAGATTGCCAACCTGTACCCGTTCCTGGACGGCGATGGAACGCTCCGAATTGGCGGTCGTTTGCAGCAGTCGTCCCTACCGTTCGAGGTCAAGCACCCGGTGATTCTTCCCAAGGATCATCGATTCACGAAGCTGCTGGTGGAGGAGCTCCACTCGCAGAACTGCCACGCCGGACCATCGCTCTTGACTGCTACGGTCAACCAACGCTATTGGATTCAAGGCTGCCAATCGGTAATCAAGCAGGTGATTCACAACTGTGTGAAGTGCCGTCGTCTGAAGGCCAAGACGGCGCAGCAGCTGATGGGTAGCCTCCCTGCAGCTCGAGTCACGGCGTGCCGGCCATTCACTCACGTGGGGGTGGATTACGCCGGGCCCATACAAGTACGCTGCAGCAACACCCGAGGAACACGCTGTATGAAGGGGTACATCGTCGTGTTTGTGTGCCTCTCAACCAAGGCCGTTCACCTGGAGGCGGTCAGCGACCTCACGTCGCAGGGATTCATTTCCGCACTCAAGAGGATGATCGCACGTCGCGGTTATTGTTGCGAAATCTGGTCGGACAACGGCACTAATCTGGTTGGTGCGGACCGACTGCTGCAGGAGATCTACGAAGCGATTATGGCACACAGCAAGGAAGCCGAGCAATTCCTCTGCAATCTCGGCATCAAGTGGAAGTTTATTCCGCCGGCCAGCCCTCACCAGGGTGGCATCTGGGAAGCAGCCGTCAAAAGTGCTAAGAGCCTGCTGCGTCCAGTCGTTGGGAACGAAAAACTGACGTTCGAAGAACTCAGTACGGTGCTCTGCCAGATCGAGGCCTGCTTGAATTCGAGACCACTCTGCCCGTTGTCAACATCACCGGACAGTCTCGAAGCTCTGACGCCGGGGCACTTTCTTGTGGGCCAGCCGTTGAACATGATTCCAGAGCCCGACGTCATGCACTTGAAGATGAATCAGCTCGATCGTTGGCAGAAGATGCAGCGCTACTCCACCGAGTTCTGGAACCGCTGGCGTGACGAATACATCGCGACGTTGCAGCCGAGAGGAAAGTGGCGCGCAAGTGAGGAGAACATCAAGCCGGGGCAACTGGTCCTGGTCAAGAATGACAACGCTCCACCATCCGCCTGGGAGCTGGCCCGTGTCGTAGCAGTTCATCCGGATCGAGCAGGACTTGTTCGGAACGTGACGCTGCGTCGTGGGAAGCACGAGTACCAACGCTCGGTGCAGAAGATCTGTCCGCTTCCGAATTGAGACGCTGTCTCAAGGCGGGGAGGATGTTTGCAGAAGAAAAGTGGCCCACCCCTTGGGCTCATCCGGTCTACCAAACGCAAACGTCATTGACGCCGTTGCGCGCTTTTTGCCGTTGCGGCAGGAGAAAAGTAGGAAGAAGAATAAAAGTTAGTCAGGAAGGAGGCTTTTTAGAGAAAGACGTCTTTTTTTATTTCTCGTGCGCGAAGTCGCTAATCCGCCGGAAAGTCTTCCTTCAATCCCGCGCCACTGTTTCCGACGACGGAACTTGGCCAATTTACGATACAGTCCACTAACAATCATCTTCATTTATTTTTCTCTGAGCATCTAAAAAAATGGTTCCAAAAAGTATAGAAAATGTGTACTTTTGCTTAAATTTCGGGAATTCCCGGGAAATTTACAAAATTTCATTCATTTCTGGAGCAACATTTTAAAAAGGGCGCATAAGCATTTTGACATGCAGAACTATTATGAAAATTCCGAGCCAACAGGGAACTATTTAACAAAACCGGCAGTTTTAAAAGGTAAAAGGCTGGGAAGACCAGTAATTGTTTTAAATCTCTAACTTTGTGGAAAAGTTACCCGTTGGCTCAGAATTTGCAAAATAGTTCCAGCTGTCAAAATGATTATTCGCCCTTTTCTCTGTTTCTTTACTGTTTTTTTTAATAATTCTTCTTGATTTTCGTCAAATTTTGATAAAATTTTCATGTTTCAAAAAATATTATCATCATTAAAATTATCTGAGCAAGCGTTCATTAACAATATAAGATTTTATTATATCGACATTTTTCACAAACATTGTCACTTGACCGATGAGCATGAGCATGAGCATGAGCATGGTTGACTGCCAATGAGCTGCTACTCCGTTATTGACAGATCAGCTGAAGTTAAACAATGAATCAAAAATGATCAGTGGGAGCCAACCATCCGTTCACTGTTTAACCTCTGAAGATCCCTACTTTATTAGTCAATACCGGCGCCCTCCCAAGAAGCCTGCAGTTCAACGAAAGGGAGGAATGTTAGTCCGATAGTTGAAGTTGCAGACTCATCAAGCACACAGTTTTTCGCTATATACTTTTTGATACCGCTTGAGACCGTTGAATCCACAGCATCTCCTTCAAGCATCACGTGATTATTTTTTTTTTGGGTTAGTAGGATAAGGTATTGGCTTTTCGATGCCTCCCGAGCTACGATGCTATGGGGAGGACTTTCATAACAGACCCGTCGGCGAGCCTTCCGAGCAACGATGCTATGGGAAGGTCTTTCTGGTTAACACACAAAGTCACTCACACACAATTATTTCACTCCACTATTAATTAATCCAAAATGTCAGTGCGTCTTTCGATCATTATAAAGAAATGGCTTTTTCACCATAAAAAATAAAACCTTATTCGAAAAAATTATACACAATTTACCCGACGCCGTGCCTTCCGATCAACGATGATATAGGAAGGGCTTTGAAAATCACAAAACAATTAATTAAGATCACAAAAAAAATCACAAAAAACACCAATTACTCAACGAAAATTACGCTCAAGACACAAATAATTCAGTAAGTCATGCTATTATTCGATTACCACAATCACTCACCCCATACGAACAGCGACACAAAAGCACACAAAAAAAATTAACCTGAATAATCACGATTTCGCGTCCCCACTTCCAGCGCACCAATGATGCTATTATTCGATTACCACAATCACTCACCCCATACGCCACATTATAAGGTGTTGCGTCGATTCCGTTTTTTTCGGTTAAAATACATACATTTTTATTTTTCTATAGAAATAGAATTTTATGATATTTTTATCAATATTTATCAAGCCTTCTTCGCAGCTCTTCCCAATTAAATGTGAAATCTTCTCATTCCCAATACTAAGGATAGTAATAACTATCATAGTACCATATCAAGTGGTTATTACAACTAGCCTTCCCAGGTGAACTTTTGCCCCCAATAGGTCTGCACCCAAAACTCGATCATGCGAAATGTTCGACATACTTTTTCCCAAGCTTGCACTCGATTGGCCGCTCAGCTCCCTCCCAAACAAAACACTCCCACATAGCACTCATTAACCGTCCAAGGACGAAAAACCAAAACCGCCAAAATGATTCGGCAAGTTATTTATCACTGACTGCTTCTAGAATGACACAGCACAAGCCATAACCTACTCTTTTACAACTTTCTCAGAGAGTAACTGACTGCAGCGCACACGCACGCACAAAAAAACTGCAAGGTTGTCCAAACCAAACATGGAAGATCCATGATCGTCCACTTGAACCCCGCGTGCGTACTTTGCCGGTGCCGATCTGAATATTCATCAGGGTGACCTATTGGGGGAGGTAGTCGGAAACACAATGAGGATCGTTAATCAAACTGGTCGTTAAATTTGGAAAGCAATTTTTCAATATTATTGGAGGAAATGGCTATCAAGAAGTTAACTGATTAATATTTCAACGAAAAGATGGTCACCCTAAGAGTATTAACAGTGCGTAGTAACTTGAATTGACCAAAGAGGTGATTTTTTAAATCAGATGTCCCAAAAACTGTGTTCAACATCCTGACGGATCAGTGTCACATGTGACGTCAAAAATTGCGAAATTTATTGTGGACATCTCGCCAAAGCCTCCACACCACGATCATGTGTGGGCCGTTGACCTCAAACTTTTGAGTAAATAAAACTCGGAAACAACGCGCTAAAATTGATGCGCGTCCGTTTGAATTATCTTCTTATCCTGGTGCCGTGGTTCGAAACCTTAATTTGACGTCAATCGAAGAATCACGTGCTTGTAGGGGAAAGTGGGGCAAGTGTAACAAGCTAAGGAAATGCTCGTTATAACCCATCAAAAACGTTAAAAAATCTGTCGGATTTTTTATAATCATCTTATTCCAGGTCTTGACTAAGACTTTGATGAGCAAGTTTTTAAAAAATCCTGTTTTTTAATGTAAAAAATTGATTTTAAAAATTTTGATTTTCCGTACGTTCTTCTCAACTAGTGGGGCAAGACGAACAACCCGTTGGGGCAAGAGGAACAATGCATGAAACAACATGTTAATTTGCTAACAATTGAACTGTTATCACTTAGATACATCAGATTAGAATGTATTTGAAACGTTTCTTTCATTTTTAGATTAAATAATAATATTTTACTAAAAATTTGATCGTTTTTAGGAAAAAAAAAATATTACTTAGATGAAAAAAAGGAAATTTTCATAATATCATTATATTTTGCATGGACAATTTTTTTTAACAATTGTTTATCAATTTTTAAGTACTTTTATGTATTTTTTCCCAATAAAATATGTTCTTGCAGCAATTCGTATTTTTTCCATACTAAAAATCCATATGGTACACTTGCCCCACCTGAACAAGATTTTTTAAATGCTCTCAACAAAAATAACTAAACGTCAAATCATACTTTATAATTGGTGCAAGTCATTGGTAGGGACACTACTGATCTAGGAAAAATAGCATTTTGATAAAATAAGCCTTAAAACGAACCCTAAGCCTTATTTTTTACCATCCAAATATTACAAGATAACAAAGGTTTTGAAAAAAACTTCATTAAATCGTTTGCCCCTTGGCGTTTACGTCGTTTTGGCGGTTATGTGGTAGTAGAATCAGCCAATTGCATTGCTAGCAACAATTCCTCATACTGGAAATACCAAAAATTGTAAAAATTACGGCCGTACGAGCGATTGTTCCTCTTGCCCCATATGGTCGTCTTGCCCCACCTTCCCCTAAAGCTGGAAACAACTTCCCAAAAATAGCATCTCACATTTCACTGATCAGCATCATGTTTTTTGGAGGAAATGAAATAATAATGACAAACTGTGCAGTTCTGAACATGATTTTTATAGATTTTTTTTTAGTTAAGAAATTTGGGAAGATAATTCTATTTTTCCTAATAAAAGAATAGAACATCATATAATTAACTCAAAATTTATACAAAGAACAACCTTCAACTTTTAAATAAATCAAGCAAGAACGTCAAATCTCGCCGTAGAAATCTACATGCATTCCTACATGCAGTCACAATGACCCATTCATGATTGATTAGAAAGCGCAGGCAGGTGCCATCGAAATAGATAAGATAGCTTTTTTGCTGCTACCCAATAAAATACGTAAAGCGCCAAGAAGTCGCGTGGAATCACACCTCATTGATTGGGTCCAATAATCCAAAGGCAAACAACACGTTGGTCAAACAGCGTGCCGCGCTATTTGCTGAGTTGTGACTGTGGTACATTCAAGTGATTGGTGGCGTCGCGTGGCGGAAATGGTTGGAACTAAAAAATGGTGTGTGTCTTTGATAAAGTGGCGGCCGAAAGTTGGGTGACATTATTTTTTAAATTATTTTTTATTAATTTTTTTTTACATTTCAAATTATGCGTTGCCGTAACATAAAGTTGTAATTTAACAATTAACACTATTTAATCTAATTTAAAATATTTTCTTGAAATGAAATATTAATTATCGTAAAATTTCTTCTTATACTTCACTTCTTATTTTATCAACAATTATTTCGTTTTGATTGAAATTATTTTCTTTTTGTGTTAAGCACATTAAAAAACACAATAATAAAATCGATGCCAACATTGCAAAAAGCATCATGTACACACCATCTTTTTTGAGAAAAACGCATTTGAATGTTGAGCATCCATTTTCAATTCACATTTTAATATAAAAGCAATATAAGTTAATAAGATGAATAAGATGTTCTAATGATAACAAACGATGAAAAACGTTGCTTTTATTGATACTTGATCATCCAAATTCAATAAAACATTATTTCCGTAATTTTATTTGAGAAAAACAAACATAACTTCTTTTGAAATCACCAACGTCTATATCACCCTGCTGTCATTGAGGGGGACGCTTTGTTATGATTCGTTTTTCTTCGCCGAATGTACATGGCGCTTTTTTCATGATGCTTTTTTTTCGTCACGAGGTTCATGTAGTCTTTTATTTGACAGGTTGACAGGGCTATATAGAGAGGCACTGCTGATGGCAGAGATTTTATTTATGTTACTTTATTTAAAATCATGATTAAACAGACTTTACTGAAGTAACTTTTGCTCATTTTTGGTGGAGAGGTAGCTTATAAGGAGTACTTTCAGAATATGCAATAACCCAGAAAGTGTCAAAATGTACATTGAAATGTTACCGTCGAAATGTTTATTTATCATAATTTAGGCATAAGTAAAATTTTTGCCAAGAAACTGAAGCTCGTCTAATAACCATGGGAGTTTAAATATAACTGATATTACAATATGACAAATTTGAATGATGGCAAGTCAAAAAAACTACATATCCATATAGCCTAGTAGTAACGCTTCCACTTCGTAAGCGGTAGATCGAGGTTCAAATCCCGGCTCGGCCCAACAAAACTGTCAAACTTTTTTCTTTCTGGATTCGATTGCTTAGTAAAGGAAAGGTCGTGTATCGTCGCAAGCTGGGCCTTTTCATGATACCTTAGGGAAGGCGATCTAAGGAAAGTTAACTTAAAGTTACGAAAAAGCCACTGAATCCGGTTTGTAAATGCAGCCCCGTTACTCTTCACGAGTGATGGGAAAAATTTAAATTACATAGGTATGCAATGATAAATTTGCTTAATTAAATCAAAATCTTCTTGCAATATTTTGTAAAATTCACACTTCTCAAGTACAACTTTTTTTCGCGAGTTGAGCAAATTATTCTTAAAGGAATTTTCATAGAAAAGTTGATGCTCAAAAATCCTTTGAAAATCAAACATAAATATGCTTTTAAGCAAAAGCAAAAAAAGAAATCTTAAAAATTTTAAAAGTATTATTGCCTTCATAAACACCGTACAAAGAAAAAATCCATACAATAATCCTGAAGGCTAAAATTCTGCGAAGAGTAAAAAATGTAAAAAAAAATCGAACGGTAAAAAGGATAAAATCTCTACAATTTGTAGCACTATGTATACTGAACAAAAATTTTGTATTTTTTTTGTGTATGGAAGCTGCGAAATTTGTATAGATACTTTTAAGGACGGCAAAATTATGCAAATAATGAAACAGCTAAATAAAAATAATAATTATCTGACTGACCTAATAGTCAAGCAGAATTACTGTCTACAGTTAAACCTCGCATATGCAACTCATATGGGGATTTCTTATGCGAAGCACGCATATGCGAGGTACAGGGGTTATGGGATTTTGGCTATATGGGAGACATGGCCTATATTTTTATAAAAAATCATCTTAACTATACAAATTTATAGTGTTTTGGAATCGTTATGAAGTCAGTCATACAACTACATCAAATTTACAATGTTCACGATGTTCTAGGTCATCCGAAACTTCCTCAAGCTAAGGCCCATGTGTTCACCGCCGTACAAGTATTAGGTAGGCGATTGTGACTGGTTTTTGACCTCAGATCATATCCGGATAGTCTCAGGGAGGTTCAGGGACTAGTCTACCGATATGTGGTGATGTTCTAGGTCTTCTGTAGAGTCCCGGGAGTTACGACCGATGGGTCTACCGCTGTAACAAGATAGAGGTCAGTAGTTTTTGACCTCAGATCATATCCGGATAGCCTCAGGGAGGTTCAGGGACTAGTTTATCGATGTGTGGTGATGTTCTGGGTCTTCTGTAGAGTCCCAGGAGTTACGGCCGATGGGTCTACCGCCGTAACAAGATAGAGGTCGGAGGTTTTTGACCTCAGATCATATCCAGATAGCCTCAGGGAGGTTCAGGGACTAGTCTACCGATGTGTGGTGATGTTCTGGGTCTTCTGTAGAGTCCCAGGAGTTACGGCCGATGGGTCTACCGCCGTAACAAGATAGAGGTCGGAGGTTTTTGACCTCATATCATATCCAGATAGTCTCAAAGAAGTTCAGGGACTAGTCTAACGATGTGGTAATGTTCTGGGTCATCTGTAGATTGTAGAACATCACCACATCGTTAGACTAGTCCCTGAACTTCTTTGAGACTATCTGGATATGATCTGAGGTCAAAAACCTCCGACCTCTATCTTGTTACGGCGGTAGACTCATCGGCCGTAACTCCCGGGACTCTACAGGAGACCCAGAACATCACCACACATCGATAGACTAGTCCCTGAACCTCCCTGAGGCTATCTGGATATGTTCTGAGGTCAAAAACCTCCGACCTCTATCTTGTTACGATGGTAGACCCATCGGCCGTAACTCCCGGGACTCTAAATAAGACCTAGAACATCACTACACATCGGTAGACTAGTCCCTGAACCTCCCTGAGGCTATCTGGATATGATCTGAGGTCAAAAACTACTGACCTCTATCTTGTTACGGCGGTAGACCCATCGGTCGTAACTCCCGGGACTCTACAGGAGACCCAGAACATCACCACATATCGGTAGACTAGTCCCTGAACCTCTCTGAGGCTATCCGGATATGACCTGAGGTCAAAAACCACAGTCAAAATCGCCTACCTAATATTTGTACGGCGGTGAACACATGGGCCTTAACTTGAGGAAGTTTCGGATGACCTAGAACATCGTAAACCTTGTAAATTTGATGTAGCTGTATAGCTGACTTCATAACGATTCCAAAACACTATAAATTTGTATAGTTAAGATGATTTTTTATAACAATATAGGCCATGTCTCCCATATAGCCAAAATCCCATAAGCCCTGTACCTCGCATATGCAACTCTTGCGACAAAACCGAATCAGGTGGAATGACTCGTATATGCAAAGTTGCATATGCGAGACGCTCTTATGCGAGGTTTGACTGTACTCAATTCATCAAAAAAATTCAGATTCAAAACAGTTGACGTTGGTGAAATTTTCTAGAAGAACTTTCTTTAAAAAAAGATTAAAAACTCAATCCATCAAACTACTTCCCAGTTTCACACGCTTCTGGCGCCTCCCCATCATTCAATAAACGTATTAATCAAAATCGTATGAAAATGACAATCACGTCCGTCAGTATATTTATGTTTCGCGTTAAAAAATTGATAGCACCGAAAACAATGGACACGAAGCGCGACCAAGATCGCTGCCCACCGATAAGGGCACCTTTTCGATCAGATAAAACTGGGTTAATGAGAATTATGGCCACGATTGTCAAAAAAACATAGTGCAAAATAACAATTGCATTTATCGTTTTTTTTCTGGAATCAGCTTCGGTTTTGTTTATTATTACGGATTCATGATCAGGAGAATTAAAGTCAGTAGCCATTTTTTGACTCAATTTCACAAATGCAATGCAAATACGCAAAGTTACTTCGAGAAGTTTTTGTTTAAAATTTACAGCTTTTTGGTAAAAGTTTGATTGTAGGGTAAACAAATAAAACCCATGAGCCACCTAACTGATGTCCTGAAAACACTTATTTAAACAAACAAACAAACAAACACAAACAATTCCAATCAAAGTGAATCTTAAGTTAATTGCATTGAACCTCAGGGAATAATATTCCCTGCATATATTATATGCAATGAAGTAGTATCATAAAGTATCACCAAAAAGATTGATGCTTGAGCAACAATAAAAAATACTCACCAAACTCAATAAGGTCTAGGAAAATTCCGGTGAGTGCTAAGGAAGCCTTCGATCCGTTTCTCACTAAGAATTCCGGGTTTCAGACGAAGCAAATGCTTAGCTGTAAGTATAAGCGATAAGCGTAATAAAATCTAAACAAAAAAAAAGTCGAAACAAAATATGCGTAGAACAGCAACCATAAAGCACGACAACGGAAATTTGTCACCACTTCTTAGGAATCCTAAAAATGCAACTTTGATAACAAAATTCAAATAACGCAGCAAATAGGAATCAGCATAATGTGCTATTTTGGGAAAAATATAAACATCAGGGTTTCTAGAGCAACACATGTCTCATGGTGAGAATCATTGGAAAATGATAAACATTGCATAAAGAAGATAATAAGCGAAAAAAAATGTGCACGGTATTCCGCCGGGGAATTGAACCCCGTATATCTCATACCGTGAGAACGCATCACCGATCTGCCAACGGAACCAAATCACCGTGCTGAGAGACGACCTCTTAAAACGTGATTGGTTTCTATTGGGTAATCGTATGACATTTGTTCCATGTCTCCTCCGACGCATCTTAAATCATTTATATATTTATCTCTTTCCAATGTTTCTCACCATGAGACATGTGTTGCTCTAATTTATACGGTTACCTTCCTTCGGGGTCAAAAACTCGAAATTACTGTGATCAGGGTTTCAACGATCAAGTCAATTGAATTGTAAAACAAAATGATACAATCTTTGGTACTGTTAACCAAGGCATTAATACGATTTCAAATAATTTCAACTTCAACTGTATCTAGGAAGCAGGGCTGCGGAGTCGGGTCATATTTCAAGCGACTCCGACTCCGACTCCGACTCCGGCTTTCTGAGAATAGACGACTCCAACTCCGACTCCGGCTCCGGCTTTCAGTCCCAACCGACTCCGACTCCGACTCCAACTCCGGCCTACCAACTCTAGCTGAATCATTTAAAGAAACCTGGCCTTAATGATCGATTTAACATATAAATTCAATTTGCACACTTTTAAGCTGACATTTATAAGAAGCACAGTGTCTATCAAAGTCACCTTGTTTTTCAAATAACAATTTTAAACGAAACTGTTTGTTTGCAATTCCGCTGTGAAACTGTCAACTTTTCCTGTCCTTCTGGAGAAACGAAACGGCCTACTTTTCCCTACCAAAAATAACAAAATGGAAAATTCATACCTTTCAACACCAGTACGGAAAAGTTCCACTTAAAATGGGTGCTGAAAAGTTGAACTTTTCAGCACTAGTATCGAAAAGTAACATTTTTCAGTATTTTTTTGTTTTGAACGGTGAGTTTACTTAACACATGAATAATTGACATAAAATTCCATTCAAAAAGCGTTTTTCGGAATTGCAAAAATTGTTGTAAGCAACTCGTTGCAAAACTTGTTTTTTTTTGCAGCACTCATCGTATTTGTCCAACTCAGTAAACCTCGTTGGATAAATGTACGACTCGTGCTTAAAACAAATTCTTTTTGCAACTTGTTGCTTATACTACTATTTAAAGATTATGATCGCAAATCAAGGTATCTAAAAAATGTCTTCGTGGAAAAGGTAATTAGGGGTCCTTTTAAAATATCCGTGGGAATTATTGATTTATTTTGATTTTAAATTTTTTAATATACATAGAAGGAGGCGCGCAATACTTCTTGAATCTTCACCTAAAACGAATTTTTATGAATGATCGTGAGCCTCCTTCAAAATATATGAAATATCAAAATATTGGATAAAAACCAAAATCCACAGGTAAAATAATTTCTAGGTAATTTTAAAAGGACCTTTCTAAAAAACATTTTTTAGGTACATTAAATTGCAATGATAATCACCTTCCAAAATATTGGCGTGGAACATACAATATGAGAAAATTATTACCGGTTGAATAATATTTTAATTTGGTGTACTTTTTGGTACTGAAATCTTGAGATTTGTTCAACGATTTTTTGCAACGATATCAAAATAGTTTGTCAAGGATCAACATTCTCAGATTTTAGTAGAGAAATAGTAAACATTAAGATAATCGATATATTTAACATATTCAATGATTATTTCAAAATAAGTTGCAACTGTATTGATAATTTTTGTCAGTTTCAATTATTTTAAATGCAACACTTTGATTTTTTTGTACTTTGTTTAAAAAAATGCTCATGTTGATTTCTTAGAAATAGATTGTTATAACGATTGAATATTTGTTGGAAGAGTTATACTGTCAGTGACTTTTTCCGATTTCCAAAAACAGCAATTATTATTTTAAATCTTTTTTGTATCTCGCATTTTTTCCCTGAAAAATGATTTACTTAAAACCTCCAAGACATTCGCTATCAGGGTAAAAGATGACTGTGTGTGTACTTTTTTCAGAGAGAACTAGATTAAATTTGGTCAAATTTGAATTGAAAGGGATGCAGTCAAGAATCAATTAAATATTTCTGACTACAAAAAGTTATAATACTAAATACTTGGGTAAGAGGGAATAAACAGGTTATCATTTAGTAAAATAACACAATAAGAGTTTTCCAATCACAATAAAAAGCATAAAAAACATAATGGCATCTGATAAATCTTTAAAAAAATGGTAATTCAGTGCAAACGACTTAAAAAAACAGTTAAAAATACAAGAAGTTTTGTAAATTAAGCTGTTTTATAGCAAATACTCTAGCCGACTCCGACTCCGACTCCGACTCCGGGTTATCAGAAATTTTCCGCTCCGACTCCGACTCCGACTCCAGCTCATAAAATTTAGCCGACTCCGGCTCCGACTCCGACTCCAGCTGGTCGAGTTTTGACGACTCCGACTCCGACTCCGACTCCAGGTCCCCAAAAAGACCCGACTCCACCGACTCCGGCTCCGACTCCGACTCCGACTCCACAGCCCTGCTAGGAAGTCTTGTTTCATGTTTTTTATTTTGTAAACTTTACTTGGGTAGGTTAAAGTAAAATGTTTCGAAAAGATTTCTTAAATAGTTTTTTTTTTCAAAACGAAACGTACATTCATCCAACGAGGTATTTTTATCAATGATAGTACACTAGGGTGACAATAAAAAAAAATCGACATTAGGGATACCCCTGACTCGATTGCTTAGGCAAAAATAAGTGATTGTGTCAAAAATGTATGAGGAAAAACATCGCTTCAGAATGTTCTCTATGCTTCTGTACTTCTTTACTCTTCACTCCTTCACTCTTTTACTCCTTCACTTCTTTGCTTCTTTACTCCTTTACTCTTTCACTTCTTCACTCTTTGCTCTTTACTCTTTTACTCTATCCCTTTTATTTTTTATTCCTTTACTCCTTTGCTTCTTTACCCCTTCGCTCTTTGCTCCTATACTCCTTTACTCCCTTACTCTTTTACTCCTTTACTCTATGCTCCCTTTCTCCTTTACTCATGCTACATAAGTCTCATAAGTCTACAATCTTTACTCATTTGCTCCTATAGGTAGTATAGATACTACTTTACTATCTACACCTTTTCTATTTAGTTATTTACTCTTCTTGATTCTTTATTATCAGCGCCTTTACTCCTGCTTTATCAAATCATATCAAAAGTAGAGTAAAGGAGCAAATAGTAAAGGAAAAGGGAAAGGCGTAATGAAAAAACAGTAAAGGAGGTATTAGACTATGACAAACAAACAAACAAACAAACAAACAAACAAACTTGCACTTTTTCGTATTTTACAGTTTGCCAAACTCGCAAACTTGTTTGCGGCAAATTCACAAACAAAGCAAAATGTATGCCAGCTGACGTTTCTGCAAACAAATGCAGCCAAACTGTCAAAAAGTTTGTTTGTTTGCGAGTTTGTTTGTTTGTTTGTTGTAGTCTAATACGTCCTTTAAGGAGTAAGCAGAAAATGCGTAAAGGATTAAAGGTGTAAAAAGTAATGGAGAAAAGGAGCAAAAAAAATCATTTTGCGATCATAAACATCGAAAATTTTCAAAAATTCAATAGATTTTAAATCAACCCAAACATGCTAAACGCAGGGGAATGCATTTTAAATTGATTTCAGTTCAGCTGATTGCACTTCAATCTCCATAGAAATTTTGAAGCCTTTTGTAAAAAAAAAAATTTGCCCCCTGATTGAAATTTGAAGGGAGGGAGACAAAAACTTTAAATAAAATGTGTACCAGCCTAAACTCTTTATACTTTTTTTGTAAGAGGTAAGAGTTAAGGAGTAAATAGAAAAAGAGTATGTACACAGCAAAAAAAGTAGTAATCCAGCTGCGTGTAAAAGGCTTGGGTGTAAAATAAATTTTGCATTATTTAATGAAATTGTATGTAATATTACACCCTGAAATATATAGCCCATCAGTATGGGAAACCTACTTGACCGAAATGTCAAGCTCATATATGCGTTTAGCATTTGCATTCTTCATCGGTCCGAAGGCCGAGCGGGCTAAGGCGCCAGTCCTTACTGTTGGTACTGGGTTTGAAATCCACCGGT
This sequence comes from Culex pipiens pallens, assembly GCF_016801865.2. Taxonomy (NCBI): domain Eukaryota; kingdom Metazoa; phylum Arthropoda; class Insecta; order Diptera; family Culicidae; genus Culex; species Culex pipiens. The sequence continues at coordinate 108,689,556 of NC_068938.1, forward strand.
TGCAACTTTTTTGTGTTTACAAAAATTGTACATGCAGTGTGTAATATTAAGTGTCTTTTTTGACGAAGGTGATGTGCATGCTTTTGCTTGCGATTTTACCATCGGATTTTTTTCTGTGTAACGAAAAAGTACGGGTACAAAGAATTATAAAAAGATGGAAAAAGATAAAAATAAGAAGTAAAGTAAGAACAGAAATAAATAAATAAATTGGCACAATATAGGGGAAAAGCATATAATTTTATCGGGACCCAAATAATCACTGAATTTTCATTTATATATGACTTTACAATTGACAAAGCACCTCCTTTACTCTTGATTCATTTACGGAAAATTTTCTCACTCTCCGTTCAACCGAAAGCTCATTCACCATTTCCAGGTGAGATTCTTCTTACGTGCAGCATCATCGCACGATGCCGGTTGGTTTTCCCTTCCCAAAAGCCAGAGCATAACAAACCTGGAGACTGGCGGCGCGCAAACCAAACTCAACTGCGATGGTGACTCGGTTCAGCAGCGTCGCGACGCCGTGACACTCTCAACGGTTCGCGCTCTTTGCTCGTCATATAAAAGCGTTAATTGAACGTTCTAGCGCGGATAGTGCGAGTTTGGGTTCCGTACGATACTGACGTCGTTGCTGCCGAGTCGTTCCGACAACAAACGGTCACATCCGGTGTGTAACGGCCGGTACAAGAAATTGGGTAATTACGAAAAAATAGTATCGAGGGGAAGCCGGCAACGATTGAGTGTTGGTTATCAAAAAAAAAATTGAAAAAAGACAGCGGAAATAACCGGTGAAACGCGTGGACTGTCTCTGCCGTGCTATCAGTGATAAAGTGGGTTGTTCAAGGCTCCGAATAGTGGTTCTGATAACGAATTGTAAGTGGGACCTGCAGTGTTACGAAATATTTTTCGCGCGGAGATAATTGTTTTCGGAACGTGCAACTAGAGTGTGAAAACGTGTTGTTTGAGAAGAGGCCTGTTGCACACGGAGGCATTTGTAGAACCATATAATTGAGGTAAGTGTTACTAATTATTAGAGATAGTGGTTTTGTTGTGACATACCGATAGACCATGAAAACTTGTGATGATGATAAGTTATTTTGAAAAGTTGTTATTCTAACAAAAAAAAAAACAAAAAACAAACCTTTTTCATTGAAATTCAACAAACAATAAAATAGTACCCTTTTTATTGTTTGTTGAATTAGTTTTTTTTAATCTGTGAATAATAAAACCTGTGAAAATATATTGGAACAAATCAAATGCATTTGCATCCATAGTTTTTCATGGAAATTATAATAAACATCTCACAAATACTGACCAACTAAACCAGAGACAAAAAATCGAGAATATAAACCTCTTAGTTTTGATTATATTCTTCTATAATGTCAAAACATACAATAAATTGTGTCAAACGTGTTGTGTTAAAAAAAAACTTCACTTAGGCTTCATCCATAAAGTACGTCACGCTAAAATCAGCCGAAATTTACCACCCCTCCCCCCCTTTGTCACGCTTTTCCTATACTTACAACACGCAATGTCACACTTGCTCAGACCCCCCCCTCCCCCCCTAGAGCGTGATATACTTTATGGATGACGCCTTACTTGAAACATATAAACTACTCATAATATTACAAAAAAAAAACAAGATTGTATAAGTGATTTGTTTTTGTTTCATCCACTCTCTCTCACACACACACACACACACACACACACACACACACACACACACACACACACACACACACAACATCGGGGTCTTTTTGACAGTTTGACACTTTTTAGTTTGTCAAACCAACGCCAACGGGATACAAACTATAAAGTCGTCAGCTGTGTGCTATCTTGTGACAACGACCATTTAGTACTATTCGAGAAAATCGATTTTTAAAGTTTGATGATAAATATTTTCAAAACTATGAATGGTAGAGCCAAACTATTTGAAGCAATCGGATCGTATACTATCGCTTAACGAACGCTCCAAGTTTCAAATAATTTGGTTACAACAGTTAAAAGATACAGTAAATTATGTAAACAAAAATCTGAAAAGCACTTGTCACAAGTGTGTTTTGAAAGTAAAATTGTACTACGTGTCACAAGTGTGCACAGTATTCCCATACAAACTAAAATAAGCTCAAATCAATGGTTTAATCGACTTAATCAGTATATTTTCAAAAACAAAAGATTGAATTGCTTTTAGAAAGTGTGTATCAACATAAATTTGTGAAAAACAAGACAAATTTTCCACATTTTCCAACAACATGTATGACGTGTCACAAGTGTGCACAATCATTTTGATGATAAATTGGTCTATGTCACAAGTGTGCATTGCGATATCCGGGAAACGGAAGCGAGTTTCCAAAATCGGGTTAAAGCATCTTGTAGTGTTTGTTAAATATAGCAAAACGTCATCATTAACTCATTTTCGACCAAAATGGTCTATGTCACAAGATAGCACACAGCTGACGAAGTGACAAACTATAATGTTTCAAACCCGGGGATTGCATTCATTTTTTTTTTTCAATGTTGATTTGAATATATTGTGTGACGTGGGACATGTTTATCAAAAGCTTAACATTCTCTTTTGTTCCTAAAAATAAAGTCACATTGTTTTGTCAGTCCAATATTTTTGAGCGCAGCATCTGTTTGCTAATATTTTTGTTTTATTTAGATTTTTCCTCTCCCTACATTTATCCGACAAAGCGTCGCTATTTTTGTCCGATCGCGACTGTTTACATTTTTGGGATTAAAACCGTCATATATCAGCTGTCTCTTTCAAGATATTTTCGAATTATACAATGAACTGTGATTTAAAACGTCGACACTGTCGTGCTATCTTGTCGTACGTCGCTTTTTGACGTTCCGAGAAAAACGCGTCTTAATGTTTGACCTTGAATTAACAAAAACAAGAGTACGCAATGTAAACAATAACAAACAGGATTTGTTTGGTTGAATAGAGTTATCTACGAGCGCATGTATTGCGTGTACGTACACGAAAAAAATTGAGGTTAAATTTTGTACCGGCCAGCAAAACAAATGGTGTGCTAGTGTGTGTGAGATCGGGCTTAGATAGCTCTATTTGAAGTCCCGAGTTTTAATTACAAATGTTTATGGTAGTCGGACTTGTACGTATGTCAAACGCGTTATGAAAAATTACAAAAAATCACGAAGTTTTTTCGGTTTTTATTGAATATCTCAGGAATCTTTTTTTGGGGATCTGTGAAGGTCTAAAGTTGAGGCATTGTGAGCTGCACAAAATAGCGTTCTTTACTCAATTTGGCCCAAAATGCACGTGCGACAAGATAGCACTACAGCGACGAAGTATTGTTGTTTTCTATCTTCCTAGGTCAGTTTCAAATTGCTAAACTTCTGTTGTTGTTGTTTTCTATCTTCCTAGGTCAGTTTCAAATTGCTAAACTTGACATAAAAAAGAACAAGACCATCAAAATTTCGATGCCATGTTTCTATTTGATATTTATATTCGCTGGTGCATTTTTGGTTAGTTTGAGTTAAAGTTTCGTTTTTTGACTGCTCCACTTGTTATCCTTTGAGGATCGACAATACTCGATTTTTTCGTGATTCCGGAAATCATACTTCTGGATAGTGAACGAAATGGTCAAGTTTTTGTTCATATTATTTTATTCAATGTCAAGAATCAAATGATTTTCGTTAGAGGTGGCAAACATGTATTGTTCTTTAAATTAATCAACGTATTTTTGTTTTCGAAACATTGTGTTAATTGGATTTTTCCTGAGATAAATCTCTTCCCTCGGGCTTCAACATCTTCCAACCGCACATAAACACAAATTGGCTTTAATTATTTTGGGAGAAATTAAAACTAAAACGACAGAACAGCGACGAACGCGCAAAACGACAAAGCTCTGTAATTGAAGTACATAATCTGATGAATGTGTGTGGCGTCGCCGTGTCAAATTTCAACCGGTTTCGAAAAAAACAACGATTTTAGTCTCATCGCAGACATTTTAAATTTAATTATTGCCGTGCTGCCGGTGCAATCACGTACTGCGACGAACTAAACGGCTCTATCAACTGTTTAAATCCCAAAAGCGTTCCCGGAATAGATTTAATCCTGCTTCATACAAACTCAAAATCTCGAAATCGGATTACTCTCCAATCGAGTGGTATTTTGGTAGCCAAATATATTTGCAAATATCTTCGCAGCAAAAGAGGTCGGACTGTTCCAGAATCAAACCAATCAATCAAACTGCTTCCCAATATAACAGGTGAGGTAAAACATGCTGTCAGGGGGGTGTCACTTGGGAAAGACCCAACCGGGAGTGACTGGTCAAATCTAACGACACCGCGAACGAAAAAAAAGAGCGAAGCAAAGCATCTCGTTCTCAGTCATCATCACATCACATCGGCGGCCTGCAACATATAAGGGAACGAATGACGAAAAGTGTGTCAGCAGGTTGTTTTTCGATTTGGCGAGCCAAAAGTTAAGGTATTAAGCGACGCGCTTGGACTTGGCTTTGCTACCTAGGTTATAGGAGCAAATGGGTAATTCGAGGGCAAATGACGTGCGTGTTGTGCGATAGAAGCATGAGGGGAAGGTTAGGAACTGCTCTGCTGCTTTGGGATGCGCGTGAGAAGATCAACTTTCCCTTAAAAGCGGGGCGAAACGCTTTGGGAAATTGGAGAAGGGTTTGCTTGCTTTGTAGATTTCTAAGCTTTTGAGTCTGGGCCCTTTGCGGACCAGATCTTCTAAATAGAGATTTTCAATATGTTTTTTTTTTTGTTTTTTTTTTCTCTCTCTTTCTGGTCATATTGACTTATTTTTAAAATAAGATTATGACTTCCGTATGGTCCTTAAAATCATTTCCCCATAATTACCTAAAAAATATTTTTTTTCTAGATTCATGCCTAGTGTTCCGGAAATTCCCGAGATTTTTCCAAAACCGGTAATTTTTATAATTAGTCCCGGGAATTCCCGAAATTAAAAAAAAAAACAAATTTTGGTTTGGAAATTCAAATTTGGTTGTAGAAATAGATGAACAGTTGAATAACATTTTTAATTTCTTTTAAGCTATTTCAAAACTCGACCTTGTTTAGATTGAAGTGTAGATTATGAACAATTAATATGATTGAGCTAATTTTATGATTTTAAGCTTGAAAAACATAACAAATATAATGAAAATACAGATTTTATGCCTGTTTCAAAAATTTCTGGGCCTTTTTATGCCTAAAAAGGTTAAAGCGACAACATGGCAAAAACAAGTAAAAATAACAATGCGGTAATAAATAAGAAAAAAAATTTATGCATTGAAAAGATACTAAAAAACTCATGAAACAAAAGAACTAAAGTTTTATTTAGAATAAAAGTTACTCAATATAACCTCCAAAACGATTAAATATAACCGGAAAAAAAGTAAGCTGAGTAAAATTAAAAAAAAAATCCAAAAAGTACAGAAAAAATATATAAAAATCTTCAATGAAGAAAAAAAACTACTCATGTCAAGACTCATATTTACAAGATGTAAGACAAAAGGATGAACACAAGCATACCATACGAGCAGTTTATAGAAAGTTTTTTGATTCGAGCATATTTTTTTGAACTTAAATTCATTCCAAACAATTTATTCTTGATCCTGAATAAAAAAATACAAGCTTTTCCAATCTTTCAAGAAATCCGATTTTTAAATATTTTATAGTAATTGTAATTTGTTGTTTTATTGTTTGTTTGCTCCAAAAAATTAAAAGTTCTTTCAAAAGTTGCATGAGATTTATATGTTCTTTTCTCTTCTTAGGATATTTTTCCATTTTTTCAAGCATTAGCAGTTCTTGAAAAAGTTTTCGAAGAAAAAGCTTAGAAATTACACAGCCTATAATCAAATTATTTTTGGTTTTGGGAACATAAATAGAACAAATTAAGCAGTCTACAAAAAAATATTAACATAAACTTAATGCTTATCAAAACAATCTTTAGTCATTGTTGGCACAATGTCACCCCTTGGCTCAAAGTTACCCCATTTTAATTATTTTTGTGCAATCTAGCCTTCCTAGTTTTTAAAAAATATTTAGATATAAACTTGTAAATAATGTACTTAAGTCACATGACTTAGGCTTAATCCGGCTAAGTCAGTTCCGTAAATCGTTTTATATCATTCTGCTACATGTAAGTACAATTTAAAACTATGACTAGTAACGTTTTAGAGTCAAAACATTGGAACTTTGAACTTTTCCTAAGCATTTTACATGCGATTTCCCCTTAATTGCAACTCAAAATACTAAAACTGACCGTATTCGAAATTTCTGCCGGCAAATATTTTGAAACTTGGCCCAGAGGTGCAGAATGGTCCCAGAAACCCTGTCCAATCATTGGTTTGGGTGGATTTTCTTTTTTCATAATAACGGTCCGTGGGGGACCCGTGCTATCAGCACTTTGATCATAAATTACGGCTTTCATAAAGTGTTTTTGAATGTTCCAAAGAAACAAATAGCTCAATTAAAAGTGAGCAAGCAACTCTCCATTGTTGATGTATCTGAAAATGTTAATATAGCGGAAAACTGCAAAAGTGATGAGAATTGGTCGAACGGCTTAGACTGATTAAAATGGGTTTATTTCCCCTATACCAGTTTTGTAAAATGTTTTTTCACTCTCACAAAATAATTTACTCATGTTTCTGTATATTTTTGAGATTTTTTCCATTCTTTCAAACAAAAGCAGTTGTATGAAAATGGCATAATTCGTATTCGTGTTTAAAACAGTTTCATATTTTTTCAACATAAATTCTTCCAGTTTCTGTAATATTTATGATGATATTCCAAACTCACAAACTTGAGCAGTTCCTTCAAAAAGATTTGTAACAAAACTCTGAACTGGCCCAAACATACCTTTTTTAATCCATTCAGGCCGGATGGGTCATATATAACCCATAAATAAAAATTTCCATAATAAGCCTATAATTTTCATATTGTTATTCGAATCTTTCTTCCATCAATAACAAAATTACTTTTTTTTATTCAGACCTGAAAGGGTTATAGTGTGTCTTTATATAAATAAAATTTTTGCGAAAAATTATGGCATCGAACATCACGGGTCCCCCACAGACCGTTATTATGAAAAAAAATTTCCACCCAAACCAATGATTGGACATGATTCCTGGGACCATTCTGCACCTCTGTGCCGAGTTTCAAAATATTTGCCGGTAGAAATTTCGAATACGGTCAGTTTTAGTGTTTCGAGTAGAAATTAAGGAGAAACCGCATGTAAAATGCGTAGGAAAAGATCAAAGTTTCAATGTTTTAACTCCGAAACATTACTGGTCATGGTTTTAAATTGTACTAACATGTAGCTGAATGATATAAAAACGATTTACAGCACTGACTTAGCTGGATTAAGCCTAAGTCAAGTGACTTAAGTATATTATTATACCTTAATATTAAAAAAAAACCTCCTACATCAAGGAACTTTCAGTCAAAGAAAACTAGATTGCACAAAAATAACTTAAAATGGGGTGACTTTGAGTCAAGGGGTGACATTGTACCAATATTGCTACGCAAATCTGCTTATTCTGTTTAAATAAAGCCTGTTGATTTAAAATAAATAAATTTAAAATCTCCTGGAATCCACCAAATTTGAAAATGATGCTCACATTTTTCAGTTCTGAATCAATTCCTACTGAAATCAAGTAAAACAATCAAAATATTAGGGCAACAAATTTTTGGACGTGACAAGTTTGTGACATTGCAATTAGAATAAAATTGTTCTTTTTTTGTTTTAAACCGTTTACAATTTTCAACCTTACGAATGAAATCAGGAGAGTATTTAGCTATCATTTAGCTCATTTATTTTTGTTGTCCTTTGTAATGATTATAATCAGCAAAAGTTTAATGACACAACTTCCCACAAGACTAATAATTCAAACCAACCAGTTATTTTCCAACATTGCAGTTATCGTAATAAAATAAAAAAATACATTTTATAATTGAATAAAGTAACTCATAGTTAAAATTCAATAGAACATACTATTGATCATCAAGAACGTTCATTGTATTCATCAAAACAAAACCTACTTCTGCCCAATGTGAAAACACAATCAATCTTATAACAAGCTTGGCATATCTTATGAAAACATGGAAATAGTACAGTTAAATATCAAATCAAATCAAATTGTTCGCTCTACAAACAACACCAGCCCAACTGGGGTGAGAGACAACCACGTTTAACATTCCACCACCGAATCCAGTATAGTCAAATACGTACAGGCGATGTAAGTTTTCAATGTGACTTGTGTCCTAAAACTCTTGTTGGGGTCAAGCGGTAAGGCTTATGAAACTAAAGTTTTATCTATTTTTTTTTAGTTTTTCGTACTTATTGAACTTTTTATGGCAGAGGACAACATAATTTAAGAACAATATTTGCAACGATTATGCTTTGCAATTCAAGCTTATCAAGCTATCTGGCTATTGAAAAATCGTAAAATTTGGTACAATGTCACCCCATTTTAAGTTATTTTGTGCAATCTAGTTTTCTTTGACTGAAAGTTGCTTGATGTAGGAGTTTTTTTTTTAATATTAAGGTATAATAATATACTTAAGTCACTTGACTTAGGCTTAATCCGGCTAAGTCAGTGCTGTAAATCGTTTTTATATCATTCAGCTACATGTTAGTACAATTTAAAACCATGACCAGTAATGTTTCGGAGTTAAAACATTGAAACTTTGATCTTTTCCTACGCATTTTACATGCGGTTTCTCCTTAATTTCTACTCGAAACACTAAAACTGACCGTATTCGAAATTTCTACCGGCAAATATTTTGAAACTCGGCACAGAGGTGCAGAATGGTCCCAGGAACCATGTCCAATCATTGGTTTGGGTGGAATTTTTTTTTTCATAATATCGGTCTGTGGGGGACCCGTGAACATGATTGATTTTTTTTTGTATTATTTGAGAAAGTTTCAGGTTGTTGGAGATCAACAAACTTAAACAAATAATGCTCGTAACGAAGAAAAAAATCAAACTTCTTATATTCGTGCGATACCGCCTGTTTGCTGATCCGTGTAGCAAATATTTGTTTATTAATGATATTCCCACTTAACTATGCTGTTATAGCTATCAGTCACGCCGATCAAACGCTATTGTCATCGCGAAAGCGGAATTGTTTAATCACGATTAAGTTTACTGTGTTTCTGGCAAAAAGTAATGTTTAAGCAGTTATTTTGAACGTGTCCAATAAACTCAGCGCTTAGTAAAATTTTCAAGTGAATTACAAGTAAATCATACTTCAAAGAGTGATAAGCACACTTCAGGTCGAAACACCTCGCAGATACAAGTCATCGACGATCAGACCCACTCTTGCTCAGCCACTTTCAAGGCACGACTGCAGTTAATCGTATGCATCCGGCCGGAAAATCACGATAAACTGTCCAGATCTGAGTCTCGATTGCGGTTAAGTTGAATTGAATCCCCCGCGTCGAGCTACTTAGCGCGGCTAAGTGACTGGTTAAGCGTTAGACTTCTAGCCTAGACAATGTTCTATGAGTGGACGCAGCGCTGGAATCTGGCGGAAATTGTTGGTCCAATGAATATGGATGGTGATGTTGATGGGCTCATGAGTCAGGCTGCTCACGAAAGGGTTCCCGATCTCACCTCAAATGGGGGGCATTATCCGGGCGATTACTTCCGAAGAAAAATGTGCAAAACAATTAGACGTGGGAACGACGGGAGGGGTAGGTTGGAGAACTGATAATGACTGGACGATTGCTATCCGATATTGGAATGCTTTGCAAATAACAGCTTACCGAAACAATTTTAACTGTTGGAAAAATACAGTCCTTTTCGTACCTCACACTAATGACAATGGCAAACATCGAAACAAATTGTACGGCGTAGGGGCATTCCAATAAGTAAGTCAATTGCTTAATTGGATTAATCCGCATGGAAACAGCTTAATTTATCCGCTCCAAGCACTGTCACGCACATCTTCGGTATTTCCTCTGTTACCAGTTGTTCAAAATACACGCTTATCAGTAGAGCAGTTCTCTCAGATTTCGGTCAATCGTTTTTTTTTTTTGTATTTTTTTAATCCGACTGCAACTTTTTAGGTGCCTTCGGTATGCCCATAGAAGCCATTTTGCATCATTAGTTTGTCCATATAATTGTCCATACAAATTTGGCAGCTGTCCATACAAAAATGATGTATGAAAATTCAAAAATCTGTATCTTTCGAAGGAATTTTTTGATCGATTTGGTGTCTTCGGCAAAGTTGTAGGTATGGATACGGACTACACTGAAAAAAAATGTTACACGGAAAAAAAATGTTTTTTTTTAATTTTTTGTCACTAAAACTTGATATGCAAAAAACCACTATTTTTTCATTTTTTTTCATTTTTTGGTATGTTTTAGAGGACATTAAATGCCAACTTTTCAGAAATTTTTTAGGTTGTGCAAAAAATCTTTGACCGAGTTATGAATTTTTTAATCAATACTGATTTTTTCAAAAAATCGAAATATTGGTCGCAAAAAAAATTCAACTTTATTTTTCGATTTAAAATCAAATTTGCAATCAAAAAGTACTTTAGTGAAATTTTGATAAAGTGCACCGTTTTCAAGTTAAATCCAATTTTAGGTGACTTTTTTGAAAGTAGTCGCAGTTTTTCATTTTTTTAAATAAGTGCACATGTTTGCCCACATTTGAAAAAAATATTTTTGAAAAGCTGAGAAAATTCTATATATTTTGCTTTTTTGAACTTTGTTGATACGACCCTTAGTTGCAGAGATATTGCCATGCAAAGGTTTAAAAACAGGAAAATTTAAGTTTTCTAAGTCTTACCCAAACAACCCACCATTTTCTAATGTCGAAAAATGAAATTGAAAAACATTTGCGACCAATATTTCGATTTAAAAAAAAAATCAGTATTGATTAAAAAATTCATAACTCGGTCAAAGATTTTTTGCACAACCTGGAAATTTCTGAAAAGTTGGCATTTGATGTCCTCTAAAACATATCAAAAAATGAAAAAAAATAAAAATAGTGTTTTTTTGCAAAGTAAGTTTTAGTAACAAAAAGTTAAAAAAAAAATTTTTACCGTTTAACATTTTTTTCCAGTGTAGTCCATATCCATACCTACAACTATGCCGAAGACACCAAATCGATCAAAAAATTCCTTCGAAAGATACAGATTTTTGAATTTTCATACATCATTTTTGTATGGACAGCAGCCAAATTTGTATGTAAAATTATATGGACAAACTAATGATGCTAAATGGCTTCCGTGGGCATACCGAAGGCACCACAAAAGTTTCAGCCGGATTAAAAAATAAAAAAAAATTGAAGAAAAATGACCGATTTCGTAGAGAATTACTCAGTACCAACCAGTTTACCCACCATTACGACACACATTTTTCTCAATGAGAGCAAACGATATTCATGTTTCAGAGTAATGTGCATTTTCCGACCAACAAATGGGTTGTGCATTGCGCGGGAGTTCAATTTTCCAATTAAGTACCACCAACCCAGCTCAACTACTGTAGAACACGTGACGGCAGCAGCAGTGTGACCAGAATTTAGAAATTCAAATTAAATGTGACTGCGAGAGTCGGTACTCACTGTAGTCATCTCCCCGTCCATAAAACAACCTCCTCCGACGATGATGCTTCCCGACAAGATGACACCCCGATAAAGGAGATAAAAGAGCTGCAACACGTTTCCGACTTAAGCCCCTTCGCAAACCTTCACCTGTTTGCCTCAATTATCATCGAAAGGCAGATAATATAACTCAATAGTGTCGTGCAAACATAATTATCGCAACTCCCTGCCTTGTGCTCTTGGACAAAAAGTTTCCAGTGCAACAAACAAAAAACGTTCAGAAACGCATGCAGAATTCCAATTGAAAACCATCAAAACATGTGTAAATACAGCCTCAATGTCACCGGCAGTTCTTTTTCGCGATAAGCACGTTCCGTATCAAAGGAATCTGCCACGGGTTGTCGTCACAAATTCCACTGGACACTGGACCGTGAGTCAATCGCTGCGCTTATCAGGGTTGTCAGGGACTTAGGCTTAAGTCTGGAGATTTGGGCAGATACGTCTGAACAAGCGAGCCAAAATAAAACGTATTATTTTATTGAACCAATTGACGAAACGACATTCATTCATAAGTCCGGGAAGTGATGCTGCAATGTTTTGAACTGAACGCTTGATGGAGACGCATGGTTGGCGGTGGAAATATAAAATCTCTTCAAACCATACCGTATACCACCTTAAAAAAAAGTGATACACTTTCCCAATTCAATTCAATACAAACAAAGTAAATACTTTAAGCGCGAAAAATTAATTACATTTCGCGCTTAACAATTTGCATTTTAATTGACGCACTTTTATTATCTCGAGCAAATAACATACACCTCTACGTCGTTGCCGTGTTTCCTCTCTCTCCCTGTGTGGGAAACCACGTGGCCGGCCGGCATTCCGAGAGATATATCACACAAGGTGGCTGCGGTTGGTCGGTCACGTGTTGCGTATTCGCGGGTTATTACGCGCGAACGCTGAGTGCTCTCGTGATCCTACAACTGATAAAAACCTAGAAAAAAAACTGTGATTGCGGTCGACTTTGAAAAAAACAGGACGAAAAACACTCTTGAAAGTATGTCACTAAAGTAGGAAGACATTGTATGAGCTGAGACAATGTCTGCGTCTAGAAGTTAATGGTCAATTACATCACTGCTGAGACATCAAAAAGAATCGTTATTCGTCGTTTCGATTTCGTCGCTTAGCGAAGCGGTTTAATGACTGGTTTTAAAGTTTAGAACATTTGTTGGAACCGTCGAGATTTGACCATCAATCAAAACAATGTCTTGGGAATAATAAAAATACTTTCAACAGAAACAGGATTGGTTTCAAATTTGAATCGAAATGGATTGTAGTTTACTTTTTGTGTGTCAACATAAGCATAATCAGTTCAAACGAAAGTGCAAATCGTCTATTTCAAGCAACAATATGTTGACTACTCTAAATGCATAGCAAAGCATCTCTCGATTGCATCTTATCTGCCAATCGAGGTATCGCTCTGCTCAGACATGCCAAGCAAGTAATTACACCTCTATTTTCCAATAAAAAGATGTTTAGCAAATTGTTTGCTATCGCCCAGATGCTAATTGGTAGTGCTAGGCAAATCTACACCTTGTATACTGTGAACGCTGAGTCGGATACAGATGCATGATTTTTAGATACAATGGTTTTAGATACAAGAGCAATTCTCTACAAAACCGGCCGATTTCGACCATTTTTATTTTTTGTATTTTTTGATTTGGCTCAAACTTTGTGGGGGCCTTCCCTATGACCAAAGAAGCCATTTTGCATCATTAGTTTGTCCATATAAATTTCCATACAAATTTGGCAGCTGTTCATACAAAAATGGTACGTAAATATTCGAAAATCTGTAACTTTTGAAGGAATTTTTTGATCAATTTGGTGTCTTCGGCAAAGTTGTAGGTATTGTTAAGGACTATTAAGAAAAAAATAGGTACACGGAAAAAAAAAATTCCCGATTTTTTTATTAACTTTTTTTTCACAAAAACTCAAATTCCCAAAATAAGTATTTTTTGATTTTCGAGATTTTTTGATATGTTTTAGGGGACAAAAATCCGCAACTTTTGAGCTATAGAGAAACATGGTCAAAAAATCTGCCGCCGAGTTATGATTTTTTGAAAAACTGGTGATTTTTGGAAAAAATCGAAATTTCATACATAAAATTTTTAGGACCTCATTTTTTTATGCAAAATTGAATTTGCAATCGAAAAGTACTTTACAGATTTTTTGATAAAGGGCTCCGTTTTCAAGATATAGCCACCGAAAGTTTGATTTTAGCGAAATATTTGCAGTTTTTCAATTTTTAAAAATAGTGACCATGAGTGACCATTTCTAAAAATATTTTTTTTGAAAAGTTCAGAAAATTTGCTATAAAATTGTCTTAGAGACATTGAAGATTGGACCTCTGATTGCTGAGATACAGCGGCTTAAAGAAAAAGAAACACGAAAATTGAAGTTTTCTAAGTCTCACCCAAACAGCCCACCATTTTCTAATAACGATATCTCAGCAATTAATGGTCCGATTTTCAATGTTAATACATGAAACATTCGTGAAATTTTCCGATCTTTTCGAAAAAAATATTTAAAAAAAATTAAATCAAGACTAACATTTTAAAAGGGCCAAACTTTGAATATTATGCCCATTTAAAATGCTAGTATTGATTTTATTTTTTTCAAAATATTTTTTTCGAAAAGATCGAAAAATTTCACGAATGTTTCATGTATTAACATTGAAAATCGGACCATTAATTGCTGAGATATCGTCATTAGAAAATGGTGGGCTGTTTGGGTGAGACTTAGAAAACTTCAATTTTCGAGTTTCTTTTCCTTTAAGCCGCTGTATCTCAGCAACCCGAGGTCCAATCTTCAATGTCTCTTAGACAATTTTATAGCAAATTTTCTGAACTTTTCAAAAAAAATATTTTTAGAAATGGTCACTCATGGTCACTATTTTTAAAAATTGAAAAACTGCAAATATTTCGCTAAAATCAAACTTTCGGTGGCTATATCTTGAAAACGGGGCCCTTTATCAAAAAATCTGTAAAGTACTTTTCGATTGCAAATTCAATTTTGCATAAAAAAATGAGGTCCTAAAAATTTTATGTATGAAATTTCGATTTTTTCCAAAAATCACCAGTTTTTCAAAAAATCATAACTCGGCGGCAGATTTTTTGACCATGTTTCTCTATAGCTCAAAAGTTGCGGATTTTTGTCCCCTAAAACATATCAAAAAATCTCGAAAATCAAAAAATACGTATTTTGGGAATTTGAGTTTTTGTGAAAAAAAAGTTAATAAAAAAATCGGAAAAATTTTTTTTCCGTGTACCTATTTTTTTCTTAATAGTCCTTAACAATACCTACAACTTTGCCGAAGACACCAAATTGATCAAAAAATTCCTTCAAAAGTTACAGATTTTCGAATATTTACGTACCATTTTTGTATGAACAGCTGCCAAATTTGTATGGAAATTTATATGGACAAACTAATGATGCAAAATGGCTTCTTTGGTCATAGGGAAGGCCCCCACAAAGTTTGAGCCAAATCAAAAAATACAAATAAAATCCATTTCCGGTTTTGGTAGAGAATTGCTCACAATGGTAGTGTTTAAGGAATTTCAATAATTTTAAAAAATGGCTAGTGATTTCCAGAATGCCTGTTCTAAAAAAATAGCTGCATTAAACAAAGTTAGTACTTTTTTTCTGGAAAGAAAACATTTTTTTTCGAGAAGTCAAAAATTTGTAAATTCTTATTTTATTTGTTACGATGGTACACCTTATTAAATTCAAAATAAGAGCAAAACGTGCCTTTTTTTTGTTTGTTAATATTATCCAATAATTTTCACTTCCTTACAATTCAGATAATCGATTCTAGACTGTACTAGTGTATAATTCATTTAACCACACTTTTTCATTGCAATTATGGCCTGTGATTTCTTCCATTTTTAATGGTTTTTAGAGCCATTATTGTGCTTTGTGCTAGAGCGTTTTATTTTTAAAAAAATGTCTTCGTCATTTCAGGCGCTACGTATGTACCAATTTGGTGTATTTTTAACATTTTAGAGCAGATTAAATAAACATATTTCTATCCTAAAAGAGTGAAAGTCCATTTACACCAGTCGTCTCTACCTTTGCCTTACCATTCCTCCTTGATAAATGTAAAAAAAAAATCAAAATTTCTACTGTAACCCAATATTTAATTAGTCAGGTCATGCTTAAAACAATATTTTTCCATAAATTTAGCCTTTTGGAGTCCGTATCACACTGTATTCAACTGTTGCAGATCGATTTGGTGTCTTGGGCAAAGTTATAGGTTATGATTAGGACTTCTCAGAAAAAAATTGTACCCGGAATTTTTTTTTCAAATTTGTATGACTAAAAGTTGAATTCCCAGAGTTGTTTTTTTTTTATTTCGTTTTTTTTTTAATCTGGGCAATTTTAAGGCAACATCGAATTTAAAATCGAAAAGTACTTATTACAATTTATTTGATAAAACGTACCGTTTATAGGTTATAGCTACGTTCAAATATACATTTTTGTTTTTGCCTTTCTCACCTCACTGAGAAAAGGCTATAAAATCACTCGAAAAATTAAATTCTTAATTTGACCTGCTAGATCAGCCTTCACCCTTCATCGACTCAGAATCAAATTCTGAGCAAATGTCTGTGTGTGGTGAGATGTTGATCAACAAATTTGCACTGGGTTATCTCGGCACTGGATCAACCGATTTTATCTGTTTTGGCCTCATTCGATCCATTCAAAAACTGATAGTTTGAATAATGAGTCAAATTGTTAGAACACTTAAAGGTCCGCCCTTTTGATACTATTTTGGATAGCATTACTCTTTAAATCTGAGGAAGGCACCAACCACCTAAGGGTGGATTAAGCAATTTTTTTTTTAGTTTAGAAAATAATTCTTGAAAGAAAAACACCTCTGATAAAATATGTTTGAAAAGTTGAGAAAATTTCCTTTAACTTTCTCTCTGGGACTCTGGGACGGCCAATTATTTTCTGAGATATAGCCTCACGAATAATTCGAAGCCTTTATTTTTCAAAATAATAATGCTTTGAAAATGTATGATAAATCAATTCTCCGAAATTTCTTTATAACCCTTCAGATAATCGAATATCCGCAGATAATTGAATACGATATGAGTTACGGAAATTGCTTTCCGCATAATTGATCGACGCCACCAACATAGTCTGCACAGCCGACAACAGTAACCCAAACTGCGAAAAAAGCTAAACTTCGTTTACCTCGCCGCGATTAAAGCAAGTAGCTCGATTAATGCTCAATAAGCAAAACCTCAGTACCTCGTGTGTGAGGCTCTGGGGGACTTTTTGGACAGTCAAACTAACCACATCGGTGTCATTAATTTGGCGAAATATCTCCCCTTCTACAATTGACGTTTTATAACTTATGTACTCTAAAAATTGCTGTGTACAAACTTTGAATGCGTTAAAGCAATTTGCTAATTTTGAAAAAAAATAGAAATTTTGTTGCATTTAGTATGTCTGTGTGGATTAATCGGACCGCACATTGCACAGAAAAAAAAATCATGGTAAAATTACATCATAAAATCGGTAATATTCAACCTTCCAAATTTACATTATTTTTTACTGTGTGGACTCACAATCCAGATGTTGCCGGTTCGAATCCTGAGGCGGGCGTAAAACATTCTATGTGTGAATAAAGGAGACCCGGGAGGCGTAACATTATAAGGTGTCGATTCCGTTGCATTTAAAAAAAATACATGCAACTTTTTCTCAGCAAGGAATAAAATGTTATTTTTGAAAAACAACATAAAAGAAGTGAAATTACTAAGAAAAAGTTAAGCTTAGCAAGCTAAAACAAAATTGGGTTAAAATGTTAAACCTAATCGAACAATATTCTCCTTCAATCACCTGCTGACATATCCTTCACCGACCCGCAAACATAAATTTTCTCCAAACAGGTAGCAGCAAACTCCGTAAACGATTCGTGTGAAGGTGAGAAGAGCCAAAGTGCATCGATATCGACGCTTGACGACATTGCACGCCGGGACTCTTATTTATAAGCCAACTCGACTTTACCTTTCGCCGATGCAAATTAGATCCAACTTCAGGCAGGCGCACGCACGCACGTTGGCATCCTCCACCACGCCGGAGGCGATAAATAATCTAGCCTAACTTCAACGCCGCAAATCGAAAGATATTAATTTTGCTCAAGTCGCGACAGTCAGTCTGCGCCATTGAGCCTGGACAATGTGCGCAAAAATACGCACGAATCATTATAATTAAGTTGGTGGAGGTGGTTGATGCAAAGAAAAAAATAGCTAAATCCTTCTCAAATTGAGCTTGAAAAAGTTGGGGTCATTCGATATGAATAAAAGTTGTTGTAAAGTAAATAAGTTGTGTCATGAAAAAGTAAACATTTGCTTTTAATTGAAAAACACGTGTTAAGTGATCTCGAGATACGCCTCGGCAGAGCGGCTTTGCTAATGTCGCTAATGAATTTATGAGTGACACCCTGCGAGTATGATTGATAGTACTTAAGTATCATCAACCGCGATGATTGTCTGTTGTGAGAACATATCTTTGATTGAGATGAGATCATAAATGGCTCGGCATTTTATCATAATTATTTAATTTAGCACAATTCTGCTGTGAAGATAACACTTCGAGTAAGATTTAGTTCTCAAAA
The DNA here is from genome assembly GCF_016801865.2 of Culex pipiens pallens. NCBI lineage: Eukaryota > Metazoa > Arthropoda > Insecta > Diptera > Culicidae > Culex > Culex pipiens. Next base: position 108,707,782 of record NC_068938.1, read on the forward strand.
ACTCGTGAAATTATAAGATTCAGCTCATTTGCAAACCAAATCTTCCAATATCAAATTTCTCACAACAGCATCAACCACAGCAAAATAAATTAATCACGACAATTCATCATCTTCAGTTCAGCTTACCGCGTATTTGTCCTATACGCCAAAGATTAGCAACCCTTTTCGTTCCATGGAACAAGAAGTGATCCTGAGTGATAAAGCAAATAAGACAAAAATATCCGATTCTGGATAGTTTCTGACGTATCCTATTACGTCAATTTGTGGTGAAAATTCCTGTTTTCAGATTCCAAACCACGTGACCGGTTGAGGAATCATCTTCAACAGAATGGCACTTTTGACTATAAATATAATGATTTAATGCTAAGCTCATCTTCTCCCGCGTGCTTCAGCGGGATGTTATTTTTGCTGTCAGACAAATTAAACCACCATTAAATCCTGTAACGCGATTTTAATGATTAACTTCGTCATATCTTCTACTATTCCAGACAATCCCCAACCGTCCACAATGGGTACGTCGTACAAGCTGGGCATGGACGAGCTTTCGGGCAAGTCCACCAACATCTGGAAGGCGGTTTTGGCGGAATTTGTTGGCAAGTATTGATTGAGTGTCTGCCTTTTTGTAGGCAAGCCAAAATGCTAATATATTGATTCAATCCATCATTAGGAATCTTCATCCTGAACTTCTTCGGATGTGCGGCCTGCACCCACGCGGCCGGTGACAAAACACTCATCTCGCTGGCGTTCGGACTCAGCGTGTTTATGGTCGTAATGGTAAGACAAACAGCGCGGTTTAGAACTGCTAGGTATAAAAATAGTTGTTGTACGGGAGTAAATAGAGCGCAGAACAAATACGGCTTTTCAAACAAAGTGGCCCTTTCCAGTAGGAATGCAAACATTACACCCAATTACATTCACTTAAGTTCAGAATGTTGTTATTAACTATTTGAGAATTATTTGAGAATGGAATGGAATGGAATGGAGATGAGGACCCCGTGGCGCGGTGGTTAGCGGCTTAGGCTGCCGATCCCTCATGTGTGCTAAGGGGCCCGGGTTCGATTCCCGCTCATCTCCTCTGGGTGTTCTGTGTTTGTCCCGTTTAGTTAGTAAATTCAGTCTGAAAAGACGGTGTAATGTCTATTAAAAGTTTAGTATAGATTAACATTGTTAAACAATCAAACTAACAAACGTCTCCAAGGGCTTTCAATCGATTACAATGCGTAAAAAATATGTATGCTTACTTACTTTACTTTTATTGGCGCTACACCATAAGCTTGGCCTGCTGCACGATTCTCCGCCAACAAGCTTGGTCCATAGCTGCATGTCTCCAATTTAGCGGTGCATCCACACTTTCTAAGTCGCTCTCCACTTGGTCCACCCACCTCGCACGTTGCACCCCCCTACGTCTTGTTCCTACCGGCTCCGACGCAAACAACAACTTCGCAGGAATGATCTTCTGGTTCCGTTGGCTCAATTGCTCGGCTCGTTCCGGCATCCTTGTAACATTACCCGCCCTCTACAACCGGCCAGCCTTCGCGACCTGCCGGATGCTTGGTTCGTTGTAGAGTTGTGCAAGTTCGTGGTTCATTCTCCGCCTCCATCCGTCGTTCTCATATACGTCGCCAAAGATGGTCCTTAGCACTCGACGTTCGAAGACGCTTAGCGATCGTAAGTCCTCATCGAGCATTGTCCACGTCTAGTGCCCGTAGAGGACGCCCGGTCTTATCAGCGACTTGTAGATGGAACACTTCGTATGTAGGGAGAATTTCCGGGACCTTAGGCTCTTGTGAAGACCGACTTCCAGCGATGATGCGCCTCCGAATTTCAAATGTATGCAAAATATGTATTTTCTGAAAAAAATCATCAGAATTTTCAAAATAAAATAACTTGTTGTTCTTCGATTCCCGGACACTGATAAAAGCTAATTCATAAATCCGGACAATTTTGCTTTGAATTCTGGATACTCGTTTCCGCTTATACACCGCACGTATTTGGACTAAAATTTTAGTGAATGGCATCAAAACAATCGATATTTTGTATAACAATTTGCTAGAATTTAAGGAAATCAAAACCATAAATTTCTGCTTGGCTTTCCCGTTGCTTAGAAGGCCTATGAAATGTTTAGATTTTTGGTAAACTTATATTTCAATTTCATTTAATTTTGGCATTGATTACAGCCCTCAAATAAATTTGAAATGAAAGTTGAATTGAGTCCTAAAAGAAAGCCTCATTTTGTGATATTATTGTCCAAAACGATAAAGCTTATTTTTTGAGTACATTGAGCCTTTGTACGAGCACAAAGGATTAAAATTGTTTTTTAAACCATTTTAAACCGGCCCTTCTTGACAGAAAAGGTGCTACTTTACAGCTCGTTCCAAGGAGATCATAGTTGATCCACCGAAAAAATGTTGTCTTGTCAATTTATTTGTTTGCATTAAAATGAAAAAAAGGAATCAGAAATGGGTTTTTATAATTTCGCGAACTTGTTGATGTTGCATGATGTTAGTTCTAAGAAACTGGAATTAAGTTGATTGTACAAGCAACTCACTGAGAACATTTATTGTACATATCCAAGGAGCTTAAAAATATGTCAATAGATTAGATCATCAGCAATGACTATGATGCCAAATAAATATGCAACTTAAACGTAGATGAGCCATTCTGTCAACAGCGAGCAATTTTTATGAAAATTAAATTTATTTGTTTTTTTATTGGAATTAAACTGAATTTTTATATCGTGCACTGATAACATTACTTTTTTACCTGTGAAAGTCATAACCAACCAAACCGGTGGTAAAATCGCATGCAAAAGCAACCAGAAAAGTCACTTAATATTACACACTATACATGTACAAGTCTAGCACTAGATAGGACTGCGCCTTGGCTCACACGGCTACCAGACTGTTGAAGAGTGGAAAGGATTAAAGCAGGGGTGCTCCTGCGGGCCAAAATTGGTTTACCGGAAGCTGTGGCGGCCGGATCATTTTTAATTATATTTCGTGACGAAAATGAAAATAAAATAGATAAAAACTGCTAGAATCCTGAAAGAAATATCAGGGCATTATCTGTTACATTTTTTTTAACTTTCTCATTATTTTTCTCGACATAAAAAGACATAAATATCAATTCTATGTTTTTCTAAATATTGAAATGAAAAATTGTTCTTGAAATAACAAATATGTTTTAAGTACATTTAGAACAATATTATATCTTCGTTTTACTGAGCAAGGTGAGGGACGCAGCCTCAAGTCAATCCAAGTCCGGTTTCTTGTGGAAAAAAGGGTAGTGGCCGAACTAATATTGCATACAAAATGAACACCAACGGAAGTTATAGAGGATCGGGAGGGGGATGTTTAAAAGAAATTAGTGTAGGTGTGAGTGGTAAAAACTTGGATGACTCGAGCGGTTACGTTTATCTAAATTTAAACTGAAATTTAAACATAAAATTTTATTAAACTTCCAACTTTTATACAGCTTTCGGGCAGCGAGAGTGATCTGTTGAAGACTATGTAATTAAATTTGCTAAATATGCAACTCAAAAACATTTAAAAAATATTTACTTCAAGATTCAAAATCATAGGTCAAACTGTACACCATTATTAGTTTTTGGTAAAAAAAACGTGAATTTAAAACTTTGATTAGAAGGAACGCGATCAAACGAAAGTTCTTTATTTAAAATATTACACTCAGATCATTTTTCTGGGAATGTCACTATGAGTATTTTACACATTGTACTCAGAAATTGTTGATAATCATCTCCGAACAAAACCGCAATAATTGACCACATGTTGTACAAACACACTTTCTAAAATAACTCAAATGATCTCAACATCGCGATGTTTTACGCTTTCACTAGATTTTTATGCATAACTGAAGGCGTATTCTGTCCAGCGAACCACGTGACGAAAACAGATCCTCATATGTAGGCTTAGTGATTTTTCACGCTCGAAAATTGCAAATTTCAAGGAGACCTAAATTTTAAAACACCAAGTTTCACGCAACGTGAAAAAAATTATAATAACTCTCAAAATCTGACGTTTAAATCACAGAAACTACTTTTTCTGCTTCATTATATTTTATTCTTCAATAAACTAAAAAAAAATCTTCACTAAATTTGAACGTGACAAAAAAAATCTCCTAATTTTCAAAAATGTTTCCACCTGGTTTAGGGATGGGCTCTATATATATTTTGAACCAAATTTAGGGCATATGTATGCTCATTTACTGAACTGCTTTTTTAATATTCGACTAATAAAGCTAAAAAGTTTTCGCTGATTTGCTTCTGTTTTATCATTTTACATTTTATTGAATTTCATATCAAAGCAAGATTTAACAATCGTGTCCAGCCAAAATGAGTAAAATAATTTGAATTGTCTACGACGTTTTTTTAATTTTCAAGGTTTTCATCTCACTTAAAAAAATAAAATCAATAATCAATAATAATATAATTTGCAGCGGAATCGAATTTTGTTTTTCAAAATGAGAAAAAAAAATATTTTTGAACTTTTACGGGAATCATCCACACAAATAATCAAATATCGTTAAAATTAAACTCAGAAAAAAATTAAATGTTTTTAAAAGGTGGTTTCAAAGAAAAAAATCCAGAGTTTTATTTGAAAAGGTCCTATAAACATATGAAACACAATAGCTTATTGGATCTTAAAAAAAAACTCTAGAAATACTTTTCATATTATTTTGAATAAAACAAAGCTCGATTATTTTAATTTCTTTTTAAACTATATCTTTGAAATAAAATAGCATTAAAATATTACTAAATTTAGTTAGTTTCTAAAAAAACTGAAAAATCTGAACAATTCTTCAAATGGTTCATATCAAGCTTTTCAATTGAAAACTAATAAAATTTACTTAAATAGTCTTTATGGATGAAATATTTATTATGTTGCTATTTGAAAAAAAATATTTGAGAAAATTGATAAATTTCACGAATTTCACACCGTCTACGAAATCGTTGAAAATCACTAACCCTAGATCAGTTTTTAAACCAGGATATTCACCCACTTAATTCTATAGTAGTTCATAAGATTATTTTTATTCCTATTTGAGTTTGATAAATTATTTTGAGAAAAATCGTTACAGTTTCACACAAACATAAAATTTCACGGGATTTCGCGGAAAAAGCCAAATTTCGCGGATTTCACGCTGTCCGCGAAATCGTGAAATTTCACTAACCCTACTCATATGTATACCAGCAAGCAATCTACAGATGATTCATTGCTGGAGATAAAAACAGCGAAGAACCACTTCAATTTACACCCTGATAACGACCCAAACAGTTGAACGATTTGGAAGGAAAAATAAAACACGATGATTGATTTTGCTTTTTTTGCGTTGCAATAATATTTCTGTATTTCTGCATAACACAATGCCTATTTAACATTCTCATCAGTACAGCAAATTCTTCTAGTACACTAATGACATCGAACAAATTTGTGGTTAATTGTTAGTTGTTGCGCAGGAGAAAAACAAAACAGCGCACAAAGCTGCGCAAGCCTACAACCTAGAGAGTAAATAGATTCCACCAATGAATTATTGTTCTTCGTTTAAAGCCTTACTAGTATTAATTGATTTCTGGGGGAGTGTGGTTCAATAAGCCGATTCCAACACCACATCAAACACCTTAATGTCGCCCTGAATGTACACGGTCTCGACCAGCGCCGGGTTGTCCCGAAAGATGAACTCCGCGATGAGCTTCTCGTTCAGATAGACCTGGTAGCTGATGTCGGTGCAGGCGATTTTAAGATGGAACGTCTTGCCGGGCATAAAGTCGGTAATGTTCTCCGACCGTTCCTCGCGGTCCCACTTGCCGTTGGTCCACGAGTTCCGGCAGATGACGTGCTTGCCGCCGACGTTGCCAAAGCGTGGATTCAGATGGAACGGGATGTTGGGGTGAGGCCACACCAGGTGATTCGTTTGGAGATTCACGAAGAACGAGTGGGGCAGAAGTTTTATGCGGCCTCGAATGTGGAGATTCTTCCCGTTGGTGAACGGCTGCTCCAGCCGACCCGTGTAAGGCATCAGTTTGAAGTGGTTTGTGGCGTCCGACAGGGGAGCAAGCACGAACTGTTCGCGGGAGATTTGTTTGATTGCGTCCAGTTGGATGTCCGGATACCTTTCCGTGTACAGCTGCTCGACGTTGACATCTTTGACGTCGCCTTTTACCTCCAGCGCGCAGATCTTCTTGTAAGGCAGTCGATGCTTGAAGGAGTTGAAGTGCCGATCGTTGACACACATCAGAAACTCCTTGTCCGTAACCAGGATGTGAACCTTGAACTTCTTGCCACGGTGTAGATTGAACGACAGCGGCGAGGCCACCTCCTCCTTCCCCCAAACGCCCTTGACGCGGCAATTTCGGACGATGTAGTTCTGCGGCAGTCGTGGGTTGAAATGCAACGCCAAGTCGGAGTTTTTGAGCATCAAATTGATCGAAAATCGTTCGCACGTCAGCAGAATATTGCCACTTATCAGGAAGCTCAACCCTGGCGAGACTTCTGTGATGTTCTCCAGCAAATAAGCCACCTCCGTCGTTGAGTTGCTCTTGTCCAAGCTCACCGATCCGGGCGAATTCGGCCCCTCAAAGTCCTCCTGATACGCATAGTCGCAGCTGTCTATCGATTCGGTAGACATCGTTGATGCAGTCTTCTTTTCTACGGCCTCGTACTGAGCGATATAGTACTGGAATAGCTGCTCTCGTCTCCGGTCCCACAGGTGAGCTTTACATTCCGAGAAGGAACCACCCGAGCGCAGCAATACCTGGGACACTTCAACCAGCTCTTCACCAACACTGAGCAGCAGATAAGCGAGTACTGCCATCTAGTTCAAGCAGCAGCGACAGTGGGGAGGGCATTTCCCACACACGCGAAACCTTACACACCACCACTACGGTTGTGGAGCTCCATTCATTTGATAATGCAATTTGCAAAACTAACCAAACCAACACACACAGTGCAGGCACACAGCTCGAAACGGTAGTAATGTGTGATCTGACTTTTAATACTTTGGTTTGTGGGGTTACTTTTGCTTCTGTTTTTATTGGGTGGTTTGTTTGCGTATCATGCTGTACACTCTCTGTTTACAACTTTTGCTTTCCCTGTTCTCTTCTATTCTAACTTTATATTTTCCATCCAACAAAACACAAACGATGAGGGATAAACTGTAGAGGAGAAGAGGTTTAGGCGAAGGAAGCTTGAATTTAAATGAATCGTTGCAAATAGGAAAATTATATTATTCTACTCAATCTTACTTAATTGAAGATACATTAATGAATACGTAGCATTTGCGCATCTTAACAATGAAGCTCTCAAACTATATATGAATTTTCAGTAAATTCTCAATTGTTTACCGTTAAAAAATAAGCTTCATGTAAAACGCCACTGGGAAACAATTTTGTTGTTGATGAAATTTTATGTAATGTTACACGCAGAAATATGTAGCCTTTACTACTTTCCAATGGTCTGAAAGCCGTAGGAGCTGATGTGCAGACCCCTCCGTAGATTCTTTACATTCTGCCTGTGCAAAGGTAGTGTGCGTGCTTTTACATGCAATTTTACCAATAGATTTTTAACTGTGATGTTTATGGAAAAGGAAATATGTCAACTTTGATGTACAACGGTAACAAAAAAAAAGTTTAAACCAATTTTTGATAACTTTTTTTTTATTTTAATGCAATAAAAATAAATTGACAAGACAGCATTTTACGATTGATCAACTAAGGTCTCCCTAGAACGAGCAGTAAAGATAGTTTTTCAAATTTGATTTAAAAATCCATTTTAACCCTCTACCCTCCATTTTTTTCAAATACTTTTGTTCTCCAAAAAAATTACTTCTCTTGTTTTATGTTTTTCTTGTTTTATTTTTAAGTGTTTTAATTTGCATTTATCTTGTTTAGTTTATCTTTATTTTTGGTAGTATTTGGCCACTTCTACTACCTGCTATCATTACGTTTTGCCCATCTATTTTTTTCATGTTTTCACAGTCACCTTTTCAATTTTTTGCTTGTTTTTCACATTTTTTGCTCTGGAATAGCGGGGGAGACAAACAAATAAAAAAAACAATTTTCAAAACATCGAAACAAAAAGTATCGCAAAATGCTTTATGCTAGGCTTTATACATTATTACAGTTCTGCTACTTTAAAAAAAATGCAAAATATCAATGAATTTATGAAAATATTTCGTTTCCCTAAACTGTAGTCCCTAAATTCTGAATTTGTAAAATCAATAAAAAAGGGACATTTGTTTAACAAATCATAAATAAACGTTTACAATGTATAAAAAATAGTTTACAACAGATTTTACAAGTTTTTCAATGAATTTCAATTTAAGTATTTTTTTCCTGACCCCTGATTTTTTGGGCAAACTTTGAAGGAGGGGACAAAAACCTGAAATAAAATTTATAATGGCCTTACTATTTTCCAAACATCGTCACTCCTTACAATAATTTGTAAGATCCGGAAATAATTGCCATCTGACACAAAACTTGGCTTTGGTATTGGACAAACTAAAACAAAAAAGATCCAGTTTCAAAAAAGTACATAAATAACACCTAAATGGTCATAACGGTCATAACTTAAAGGTGCCAAATCTTCAAGCTTTTGGACTCGCAGGGAAGGACTTCCGACTAATCTATCCAAAGATGGGTCGGATGATGGATCCGGACATAATTTTCATGCAAATAAGTGAGATCCGTCTTTGAAATGTATATAAATATCAATTAACTGCCCATGTTCGTATAAAAGTCCCATATGCAAAAAGAGTAAGCTGAGAAAAACGCAAGACAAGTTTGTCCCACACATAAGGCTACATGTAAAGTTTTCACGAGAAAAACTGGATTGCCTCTTGATTTCTAGAACTGTTACTGGATGTTTTAAGCTTTTCTGAAAGAGCACACGATTTGGAACCATACTGTATCAATAACTCAAAAGTGATGAAAATGCATATGGGACATTTATGTAATCAGGGGCAGTTAAGTGGTTATAACTTGAGACAGGGTTGCCAGATCTCCATGCTTTGAACTGTTTTATTTACCTATCTAACGACGTATAATATGTTGGTATTTGGGCCTATTTCAGGTCACTTTTCTAACTATGAATACAAAGAGACGAGTTGTTCCTTTTAATTCTGGTATATATTATAAGGATATAAGGATTATATATATAAGGAATGTACTCGTTTCTTTGTATTGATAGTAATGCACTGCCGTTCTAAGCATAATTGTCCCATGTCATTTTTTGACGATTTTGACCTTTTGACATTTTTAAAGTTTAGTTTGTCGTAGTGGGTCTCGTGGCGCAGGGGTAGCGGCTTCGGCTGCCGATCCCGATGATGCTATGAGACGCGGGTTCGATTCCCGCCTTATCCACTGAGCTTCTATCGGATGGTGAAGTAAAACGTCGGTCCCGGTTTCTCCTGTCTCGTCAGAGGCGCTGGAGCAGAAATCCCACGTTAGAGGAAGGCCATGCCCCGGGGGGCGTAGTGCCAATAGTTTCGTTTTTTTTTTTGTCGTATACTTTTCGAAAAACCCATAAAATCTAGTACTTTGTTCGGAAACTCATCAAAAACAACACCAAGTCTGTTTGTCCCATCGTTAAACTTCTACGCATAATTGTCCCATCAAGTATTTTCTTTCACGGAATCATTAGTTATACGAAGCATTGAGTCTTGTTTACATACTGTATAGCAAGAGGATCATAAATAAGAGTGATAAACTACTAACTGGGGCTATGGGGCCACATAGGACGAAGAAGAACCCACGGGACAATTAGAAACACAGAAATCGATCGAAAAATTTCAATCGCGTTTTTCTCAGTTGCACTTTTTTGAACATGGGACAATTATGCGTAGAACGGCAGTGCATTCTGCTAAAACGCTCAACCAAACCACAACTTTTTAACATTAGACTGATTGCAAAATCACATCTTTATGAATATTTTTTGAACTATGTATCGAATTTAAAAACTCTTTGAAACTGTGATCTATGGAACCCGAAACCGAGTCGAATGCGACCGGTTTGGATTTTTTTTTTGTAAGGCTGGTTGAGCTTTTTCTAGATCCGTCCTTGATGAAACCTTTATTGGTACTGATTTATCTGTGGCTAAGTGCTAGCTTATATCCCCAAATACTTTTTTTTACAAATTTTTACTTCACAGGATGCAAGTTGTTAAAAGAAGTTCATATAATTCATAAAACAAAGCATAATCACAAAAACCGCCTTTTTCCTCACTTCCAGTCCATTGGCCACATCAGCGGCGGTCACATCAACCCAGCGGTCACCGCCGGTCTGCTCGCTGCCGGCAAGGTGAGCCTCGTACGCGCCGGACTGTACGTGGTCGCGCAGTGTGCCGGAGCCGTTGCCGGGACGGCCGCCCTCAAGGCTCTGCTGCCGGAAGCGTACCAGAATGGGCTGGGACACACCGGCCTCAAGGAGCACGTCCAGGACATGCAGGGACTGGGCATCGAGTTCTTCCTCGGTTTCATCCTGGTGCTGTGCGTGTTTGGCGTGTGCGATGAGAACAAACCGGACTCGCGGTTCGTGGCCCCGCTGGCCATCGGTCTCACCGTAACGCTGGGCCACCTGGGTGTGGTGGAGTACACCGGTGCCAGTATGAACCCGGCCCGCTCGTTCGGAACTGCCCTCATCAACGAGAACTGGAACCAGCATTGGGTAATTTTATTGACTTTTTTTAATCATAATAAAATTTAACCATCTTTCAACAATTTTAGGTGTACTGGGCCGGTCCGATTCTCGGAGGCGTTTGTGCCGCTCTGCTCTACAGCCAAGTGTTCAAGGCTGCCCCTTCGGAAGCCATCTCTGCCTCGGAGCGTTACCGTGCCGTTGCTGACGAGAAGGAGGTTAGTTGATTACCGAGTTGAAAATGTTTCATCTGTTTAAGAGCTTGTTATTTAGGGTTTTAAAATCAACATCAAGTTGAGATATATCGATGATGATGCATGATTGAGTAGGTATTTCAGTGTGTTTCGTGTCCAACCGTCATTTAAAACCATTGTAGATTTATGTTGTATTGTTTACAAACCAACATTCCTCATCCTTTGTAACTAATAAATTGCTAAACAATGTTCCTACCTTTTCTCTTTTCAGCTAAAACGCCTGGATGGTAAACATGATATGGCCTAGTCGCATCGAACTCATCATTTGATTTTACTTGTTAGACGAATATTCATTAATCGAATATTTTCAGTTAGTATTTTGATTACACCTTAGTCGCAGTAACTAAGCTGAGAATCTAAACTTTATTTATGTTAAAATAATGTCAACTTGTCTTCATGCGAAAACAATCAAAGCATATTTCACCCTTTTTATAACTTGTTAGGCTAAGATGCACGAATAAATTACTTTAAAATTAATAAAAGTATTGATTGTTCTGTTTAAATATCACCAATTTATATGCCATTAGGGTCGACGGAGAAAAAAAAATTGAGTATTTTTTTGGGTCACTGATTGCAAATATGACCCTGAAAATGTTACAATTTATCTTCAAATATGCATTAAAGATTGCAGTCAACATGGCAAATGTTTTTCTGGTACCTAATGAAACAAAGAACAAAGTGACAGTAGACTCGTCCGTCACCAAAACCTTACTAGCCCACGCAGTTGTATTCGTGAGTAGCCCCTGTCTGGAACTAGTTCATGCGTTAGTATTTGTGAGTAGCCCCTGTCGAAAATTTCTGGTTTTTAGTAGTGTTGGTAATGTTTTGGTTTCATTAAAATGGCAGCCTTAACATAGACCTGCTAATGACACAAATTTCAGTTTAAAAAAAGAAAATAAATGAGAGCCAAAGCGAATAATTCATTAATTGAATAAAAGTTTAAATAAATGGAAAGCATTAAAAAAGGTAGGTCGAAAATAGACACATTGAAGGTCGGATTCGCGGAACAATAGACCCAAAATAGGGACATTTTTTTTAGTTTTTTCGGGCTGTTCCAGATTTTTAAGCGAAGATGGCGTCTCGAATGGTGCACGCCCAAAATGTCAGAACACTCAGTGGTACCAACATTACAAAAATAGTGTGCCATGGGTGCCATGCCATGACGCCGATTTTGAAATTTCGGGCGTGCATCACTCGTGATAATCTGGATACAACGATATAAGGTATTTTTATCAAACATGTGATTAGGTACGAGCATTAGCATCATAAAACCAACTCAGTCAGTCGATTATCCGAAGTCTCAAATATTCGAAGTTTGATTATCCGAACATTAACATCAAATTCGAATTGTGACCCTAATTTTGTCAATTTTGAGTGGTAGATTTCCTGTTACTTGGTTATGTGCATTTTCTCAATATTGTATCACCGTTATTTTGACCGACATCTTGGATTTAAAAAAATCTAATACACTTTAGAGCATTTAATTTCATATTTGAGCTAAACGACCCAAAACAAGACAATGTAAAGAAATGTGAATCGATTATCCGAAGGGAACTTTTTTCCGAGGTCTTCGAATAATCGAAGATGGGTTGTATTTACTAAATAGTGCTTCACTATACTCCTTCTTAAGCAACCGAATATGAGTTCGATTTTAATATAACGTAAAGGAGGATTTTTAAAATACCAATGAAAAAAAACGTTTTCCCATACAAAGTAAGGACTTCCTACGGTATTGAGGTCCTTATCGGTCTTTTTAAAATTGAATTCTCCATAACTTTTATTATACGACTGCTAGAACCTCGAAATTTTCTGACATTAAATCTGTAGTATGGATACACATTTTACAAAACAAATAAACATGGGACAACCCCTAGTCTATAAAAAAAACTAACTTAATCCACCTATGTGGTTGGATCCTTCCTCACTTCACCAACATTTAGTAATATGATGGGTTTGTGACTCAAATTCCATCTATTTTTCAATAAAAAAAAAACATAAATATCACTTAAGCGGTCATAATTTGAGACAGGGTTGCCAGATCTTCCATGTTATGGACTCATTGGAAAGGTCTTTTGATTATCTAACCAACGATGGGTCGGATGGTGGATCCGGACATAGTTTACATACATTTAAATGAGATCCGGCTTAAGAAAAGTACATAAATATCATTTAAGTGGTCATAACTTGAGACAAGGTTGCCAGTTATTCAATGTTTTGGACTCATTGGAAAGGTCTTTTGATTACCTAACCAACGATGGGTCGGATGATGGATCCGGACATAGTTTACATGCATTTAAGTGAGATCCGGCATCAAAAAAGTACATAAATATCACTTAAGTGGTCATATCTCGAGACAGGGTTGCCAAATCTTCAATGTTTTGGACTCATTGGAAATGTCTTTTGATTACCTAACCAACGATGGGTCGGATGATGGAGCCGGCCATAGTTTTCATATAGATAAGTGACTCAAAGTGTCAACTCTGACACTTTTTTATACATAACTTTTGAACTACGGATCTTCAAACAATTCAATAGTGCCAAAACGGATCGAATGCAACTTGTTTGAATCAAATTGGATCAGCAAGTGCCGAAAAAACGTGGCAAGAATTTTGAGCACTAAGGGGAATACGCACACACATACACACACAGACATTTGCTCAGTTTTCGATTCTGAGTCGATAGGTATACATGAGTATAGGTCTACGAGCTGTTTTTCAAAAGTTCATTTTTCGAGCAGGATTATAGCCTTACCTCAGTGAGGATGGCAAAACGTGACTTAAAAGTTATTGGGATCCTTTTCGACTCCAAATTTTAAAAAATCGCAAAAAAAAAATCCAGTTTTTGACCAAATTCGATTCTCTTGATCTCAAATGAAGGCTTCGGATGTCTCCTTTTCGAAACTGACCCGAAAAAACGGATTTGGTCACTATACTGCCCATGTTCGCATAAATGTCCCTTATGCAAAATCAGCATGCTGAGAAAAACGCATTTGAAGTTTGTCCCACCAGGAATCTGCTTCAACCGAAAAAGGACCTTTTTGAGACCCCAACTTTGACGACCTGTGCTGCCGTTCTACGCATAATTGTCCCATATTCACAAAAGTGCAACCGTGAAAAACGCGATTGAAATTTTTCGATCGATTTCTGTGTTTCTACGCATAATTGTCCCGGAGTCCCTATTCACTCTTTGTGTCCCTAATCGCCCCAGTTACCAATTTATTACTCTTAGTTATGATCCTCTTGCTATACAACAGTTAAACAAGACATAATATGCTTCGTAAAACTAATGATTCCGTTTAGGAAAATACTTGGTGTTGTTTTTAATGAGTTTCCAAACAAAGTACCAGATTTTATGTGTTTTTCTTAAAGCCTACACGTCAAACTAAACTTAAAAATGACATTAAGTCAAAATCGCCAAAACATTACATGGGACAATTATGCGTAGAACGGCAGCTGTATCTCCGGCAAAAAAGGAAAGGTATTGGAAAGTGCGCCGCAGATATCCACTTTGAAAAACTGAAATGTGCTATTGAATGCCAATGCACGTTTGCTTTTAGTGCTAAAAAAGAGGCAATTTAGGGCAGTCATCACTATAAATGGCCATCACTGAAATTTCAACTCTTACCTTACGTTTATTCGCATTCGATGGACAAATTTAAACTTACTCTTGTACTCACCGTAGAACCCATCTCCTACTTCTTCCCCTTCTGCTGCTTCAATATCATGGTTTCGCCCTGCATCTCAATCTTTCCGTCACGCGCCATCGCTGCGACCTCCGCCTTCGTCATGACCACCTTCTGCACCTTGACCATCTTGTTGCCGATCTTCATCTCGAACGTTTTGCCCTTCTTGACTTCCCCAAGCGAACTCGAGGACGATGACGTCGAAGCGGGTTGGGCACGTGGCTTGCTGGAAGCGGGACCTGGTTTCGATTCTATGGTGGGTTTTTTGGTCGGTACGGGGGTTTCAGATTCTTCACGTGGTCGCTTGCCCGCCAGTCGCGGGGAGGTTTTGGGTGGCTCGGATGGGCGCTTCGGGAGTGGTGGAGTTTTGGTGGCTTCCGGTTTGACGACGGCCGTGGGACGTTTGACTATCATTCCTTTGGGGAGCTTCTGGAGAACATCGTTGACGCTTTTGGCGGCCGGTGCGGACGACGGAGATTCCTTTTTGAAGAAGCTGTCGAGCTTCTTTTGAGTTGCGGTTTTTGGAGCCGGAGTTGACGTGACTGGTTTCGAAACTTGAAGCTTGCTGACGCCGGGCTTGTAAGCGGGTTGGCTCTTTGCTTGTGGCGGTGCAGCTTTGGTGACCTCTTGGCTATCCTCTTCTTCTTCGGAGGGCCAGTCCTGCTCCATGAATCCGTCCTCGTCTTCCTGACTGTAAGCTTCCTCTTCTTCCTCCTCCTCGGCGTACGCTGTGTTGTCATTCGTCACCACCTCGTTCTTGATCGTTTTGCCCTGCCGGACAAGTTTCTTCTCCTTAACCTGTCCGTCAATGCCAAATTTGGTGATGGTCTTGCTACCGTCTGTTCCGATTTCAATTTCCTCGATAATGTACTGCTGCGCTTCTTCGGCGTCTTGTTGCGCTTTAGAGGCTTCGGCCGCTTGCAGTTCTTCGGCTTCCATCGCCAGCACCGACAAGTGTTCCGCTTGGCAATGGTCGTCCAGCCGTTTCTCCGAGGTAAACAACAAGTCGCAATAGTCACACGCGTACTGAACGCCCTCCGAGTGGTGCTTGATATGATCGGTGACCTGCTCCAGCGAATCAAACTGCTCCCGACACAGCGGGCAAGTCTTGCTCTCCGTGGCGTGCACCGCCGAGTGGTAAATCAACTCATCCTGGCTGTAGTAAACCTCCGTACATTCCGTACACTTGTAAGCACCCTGACCACCCTGGTGAGCGCGGACGTGCCGCGTAAGATGATGGCTCAACATGAACGCCCGGTTACACCAGCGGCACGGATACGGCCGGTTTCCGGCGTGCGCCGTCAGATGTCGCGCCAACTTGCCAGCCGTGGCGAAGCTCAGATCGCAGTGCTCGCACGGGAACGGCAGGTTCTTGTCGTGCGTAATCTCGTGACGTTCCAGGCCTTGCTTGTAGGCGAATGTCTTTGGACATTTCATGCACTTGAACGGGCGAACCTTTTCGTGGTTTATGGCATGCTTTTGGAGCTCCTCGTTGGACAGGAACGTGCGCTCGCAGTACATGCAGATGAACTTGGGCTGGTCCTTGTGAACCTGTGGGATGAAACATTCGGTTCATTGAAAAGATTCAACTGAGAAAAGGACAACAGTGTAAACTATTAACTATAATATTTGATATCACGTAAATAATTTATGAGAAAGGCCAAAAACCAAAAATTATAAACCATTCAATTCAAAATATTGACAGCAATTTAGCTATTGAAAACCTCATCGCTAAATTTACCTAGAATGCATTGAATTGACCACCCAAAACGTTACTAAACCCTTTGGAGCCTGATGGGTCATATATGACCCAAATATCAAAATTTCCAAAACTATAGCCTATAATTTTCGTATGGTCATAAGAATCATTTTCCCATTATTGACTAAAAAAATATTTTTTTCGAAAATTCAGGCCTGAAAGGGTTAATCCACCTTAAGGTGGTTGGTGCCTTCCTCGAATTCATGTTGTATTTACAAATTAATTTAAGAGTTTTTTTTTTGAATTCTTTGTTTTACCAACTCTCCTAAAGGAGAAAAGTCTCATGAGTTATATATTTCAGTAAAAAGTTCGTGTAAATCTTTGTCGAGACAAAATGATGCAGCAACATAATTAATACAGAATTTTTCCAGAAGAGACGCAGACACTGCTTAAGCACTGTGGCAACCGGGCGATACGCATACAAGGGGGTGTAGCTGCCAATCCCCCGCATGGTCAGACCAAAATCCCTACGCATGCTGCGCGACTCTCGCGCGTAAGCAAATAGACCCGGCCTTTGAGGTTATGCAAAAATCACCCTTTTTTGTAGCTACAAAAAAACTTTTTCTTGGCATAATTTTAAAAGTACTTCACTAAACAGAATAAAATTTAATAGGGTCTTAGGGGACCCCAAAACGAACAGAATAAGGTGGATCCGGCCAAAATCGGTTCAGCCAGTTCTGAGATGATCGTGTGGAAAAAAAATCATGTCTACACACATCCCCACAGACATTTGTTCAGAATTTGATTCTGAGTCGATAGGTATACGTGAAGGTATATCTAGGAGTCGTATTTAAGAAGTTCATTTTTCGAGTGATTTTATAGCCTTGCCTCAGTAAGGTGAGGAAGGCAAAACGCTTCCCTATTACGGACGTAAACTTCAAGTACCTAACAAGATCTCTAAGTCGATTTTACGATAGTAGTGGATGATTTTAGATGGCGTCTACACTTAGTGGAGCTTCGGATCGTTTCAAATCACACAAGTTGCCTTGGTTGTGGCATACATAATTTATGCCATCCACCTGACATGATGGATCGGTCCGGATATTTCCCATGTGCACAACTCTGGTACCTTTCCCGGGACGACGAATGTCAGCTCGGGAGATCTTTGTAATCATTCCGTGGAAAGGTCGGTATGCCTTTCAGGTAGGTGACAACCGTGTTTTTAACAGCACACAACCAACCAACCACAATGTTTTTTGTTTCTCAACTCGATCCATTTTATAATTACGAGATGCTGCAAGCTACACTACACTACACTTAAATAAATAATAAAAAATACGTTTTTTTACGGAAAATCACGGAAAGTATTTCTTACGTTGTTCGGGGATTTTTAAGGTTACCGTTGCTAACCACCCTCATCTCAGATGGTCGAACTTTATGAAAAATGGTAGGGTACCATTTCCGATATGGTATTTTTAAGGTTTTCCTACCATTTTTCAAATAGTGGTAACGATCTCTGAAAGGGTGAGAAAACCATTTAGCATAAAGTTTTTTTAAGGTTCTCGTTTATGCGGGAGCATAAAAGTGTAACCATTCGAGAAATAATACCATTTTAATTTTGTTATATGGTCGTGACATTATATCAACATTATCACAAATAGTTACCATACCAGAAATAATTATCTTATGATTTCGACAGTTTCACCACTTGTCTAAGTGAAAACTTTGGCCTTATGCCATCCCAGTGTTATCCTAGATCTGTTTATGAGCATGTCTTGCCATCTCTGCATTATCGTGCTGCGTGAAAGTGCCATCGTTGACCCATCAACGTGAAGAGCAGCTACCACAGGCATGGTAATCTTCAATGCTTGACGGTCAGACTCCTTGCTCCTATCAAGCGCACTAAGAACGTGTTCCGCCAAGACGTTTGGTTTTGCTTCACCGTTCTTGATGGGATGACCATCTTTATTTCGGATTTGAGCTTGACCTTACCTTTTGATGGCGCGTCAACAGCGTCGATCTGGAGAAGGCCGCCTTGCAGATAATGCACACGTAAGGCCGCTCCCCTGTATGTGTGAGGTTGTGCTTGGCCAGATCGTATTTGCCTGAAACATTTGTAGTCTGTATTAGAAATCAAGTGCTTTTAAACAAATCCTAGTCTACTCACTAAAGAAGCGCTTGTCGCACAAGTCACAGGGAAATTTACGCTCGCGGTTATGATTTTGCATGTGAATTTCGAGCAGTTGACGCAGCGGGAACGACCGTTCGCACTCGCTGCAAGGAAACACGTTCGTCTCGACGGGCGGAGCAATCTTCATCGGATCGCGCTCCAACATTTCCGTCGTGACAATCTCCAGTGTGCCCTCTGAGGTGTGCAAAAAGTGTTCGGTTACTTGCCTCGCCGACTTGAGGCTGTTCAGCAGGATGGGCTGGTTAGACAGCGGAAGTGAGCCGTTGATGACCTTGACCGGATGTTGCTTGGTGGGTGATGTTTTCTTCGTCGATTCCGCGCTCGGTACGATCACCTCCGAGTTCAGGACTTGGATTTTGTTCTTCCTAGCAGCGGGGGGAGTTTTCTTGATCAGTTGAGTTTTGCTAATCGGTTTGCCCTGCTTGATGCTGCGCAGGTCTTCGATGCTAAGTTTAACGATTTTCGGCTTGATGTCCGCGAGCGGATCTTCGTCGGACTGGTCAACCGGTTGGAGCTCCTGCTCCTCTTCCTCCTCTTCTTCTACGTTCAATTGTTTGTTTTGTTTGGTTTTGACGGGTTTATCAATGCCTGGGATGACGGTTACAGTTTGTCTGATTGGCGTTGGCTTCGGTACAGGTTTCCGTTGCACCGGAGCCTTAACGGGTAGCTGCTTCACCGGCAGTTGTGGAGCCTTCACCGGAACGGTAACCGGTTGTGCAGACTAAATGAAGATTGAATTAGTGTATGACTCATTTCGTAATTCCAAGTCGACGTGACCTACCTTAAACAGGTTCACCGGAACCTGCAACCGCTCGGGCCAAACCCCGGTCAGCGGGTACGTTTTGAGCAACGTATCGGCCTTCTTGCAGATTTGCTTAAACCGGTACGAGTGGTCCATCAGGGCCCGGCAGTTGTCACAGATGGTCGCCGGCATTCCGTCGTCTTTGTAAACCTGCAAGCAAAGCATGTTCTTAGAAAAATATTTGAATTCGCGCAATATCCCAGCTCCCTCTCAACAGCAAACCATAACAAAGTTTTATAGTATCGACCGTCGTCTTGAACAAACACCCGCGGTCGCAAACACGGGTGCGCCGCCATATTGCCTTTTAGCGCGATGGGTCGCGACTTGGGCCAGATGCAGCGGAGACTCCCTCTCAGCGTTTAGCCAAGTTACTTCGTAAACAACAAAATGTTCCAAAATCCTTCCTTCTCCAAATCTCCCGCCAAAAATTAACTTATGAAAACCACAGCCTACCTCGATGGCTACGCAAGCCATGATTTGCAGCGTCAAGGGTGTTGATTTTTTGCTCCCATCCGACGCCTCGGCGTTGGTGCTGAAAATATCCGACAGCGGCTCAGTCTGGGTCAGACAGAACCGGCAAATGCGCTTTTCCTTTAGCTCCTCCGCCATCTGTTCTTCCTCCATTTTTCGGGGTGTGAATTTGAGCACTTTTCCGGGTAAAATTTGGCAAAAACTGAGGAGCAGAGTAAATTTTGTTTCTTGACTGGAGCACTTTCGAAGACGACGGCGACTCGAATGATTTGACTTGGACTTGGCCATCTGGTGAGGGATTTTTTGAATGTTTGCTATAAAATGGCTGCGTACTTGCATGGTAGTTGTGAATTGTCATGGTACTATGAAACGAGAGTGGTAACGCAAAAGGGTTTAAACTTTAAAGTAACAAAATAATTAGTTTTTTTTTGTTATTCAAATTTTTGGTCAATAATTTTCGTTTGAAGGCTTCTGAGTGAGAATAGAGTTATCTAAGCCCGCTCTCACACACACTAGCACGCCATTTGTTTTGCTGGCCGGTACAATATTTAACCTCAATCTTTTTCGTGTACGTACACGCAATACATGCGCACGTAGATAACTCTATACACTTCTAGAGTTTTTTTGAATAGGTCCTATAAACATTTGAAAGACAATAGCTTATAGGACCTTTTCAAAAAAAAACTCTGGACTTGTTTTTTTCTGTTAATGCTTTGATATTTGCATTTTGGTACAAATCTACAGTTTTTTAAGGCCCAATAAGCTATCCAGGTTTTTAAGCGAAGATGGCGTTCGAATGTTGAACGTCCGAAATGTCAAAATCGCGCAGCAGCACCAACATTAAAAAAAATGCGGCTGTCATGCCATGGCACACTTTTTTCGTAATGTTGGTACCACTGCGTGATTTTGACATTTCGGGCGTTCAATATTCGAACGCCATTTTCGCTTAAAAATCTGGATAGACACAATCTGCCGTGACATTACAACGGTTTGACGTTTTTTTCCGTTTTTTTGCTGTTACTCGGAAATTTCAAAGAAAACACCTCAATATTTTTAAAGATTCTGAAAGTACGTTAAATTTGCCATAAGAATCAACATTGGGCTATAAATTTAACGTTTGGTTGCTGTTCTACAAGCAAATATGTAGCGTGACGTTACAACAGTGGAGAATTTTGTTCCCTCAATATTTTTTAGAAAACGGAGCGTTCTTTTATTACGTAACGCAGTTAGGGGGGGTGGGGGTGCCGGCGTCTGTTACGAAATGTTACAAAAATTGGGGGAGGGGAGGGGGTGTGTGATGAAATATTATATTACGTAACGCAAATTTGACCTTGTGTTACGCGTTACAGGGGGTAGGGGGCGAGGTAGGGGGTATCGCTCTTCTAATACACTCAAACCCCGATGGTTTGACACCAACTGTTGTCAAACGAACGGGGTCACTTTTTAGTTTGACACCTCTTTTACACGGAGTTCACTCACACTATCACACGTTTGTTTTGATAGTGTGCGTGAGCGCCGTGTAAAAAGTGACAGTTCGTCACTTTTTAGTTTGACTTTGACCAACCAACGGGGTACAAACTAAAAAAGTGTCAAACGAAAAAGTGACCAACCACCGGGGGTTGAGTGTATTAGAATTGGGATATATATATAGCTTTATGACGTTTCGCGTACGCACACTAGCGCACCATTTGGTTTTGCTGGCTGACAAAATTTAACCTCACTTTATTTTCGTGTACGTACACGCAATACATGCGCACGTAGATAACTCTATCGAGAAATTAAAAGTGAGAGTGTGTGCAACATGAAGTTAAACTTTCTATGAAGATGCTGAGAAGGTTACCATGACTCTTTGAAAAGTTTAACTCCATGTTGCACGCACACACTCTCACTTTTAATTTCTCGATAGGTGGGATAAAAAGTCCCAAATATTGCGTTATGTAATAACAGAACGCCAAAGGCTGTGATTCTGCTCTGAATGATAACGTTTATTATTCTTTCAAAAAATACAAATATCGCAAAAACCCAAAATGGTTTGAATTCGATTTGATCGTTTTCCCGAATTATGAAAATTACGGTTTATCTCGGTTTATCTACATTTTTTTTACCAATGCTCATGAGCAATTCTCTACCAAAACCGGAAATGGTAATGGTACGTAAATTTACGAAAATCTGTAACTTTTGAAGGATTTTTCTGATCAAGTTGTTCACAAAAAAATAATTTCCCAAAATAATTATTTTTTGATTTCCGAGATTTTTTTATATGTTTTAAGGGACCAAAACCCGCAAATTTTGAGTCATAGAGAAGTATGGTTAAAAATTTCGTATTTATTTTTGTTACCTCATTTTTTATGAAAATTTTAATTTACAATCGAAAATTATTCAACAGATTTTTTGATAAAGTGCGAAAGTTTGATTTCAGTGTAGAGGTGGGTAAAAAATAGCGAGCCGCTTAAAGAGCCGGTTCGCTAAAAAGAGCAAACGATCCATCCACAAAACAAGAACCGCGGTTCTTTTAGAAACACCGGTCCTGTTTGAATGAACCGTTTCAAGAAAAACAAATTTGAAACTTATATTTTTTTAGGTTTAAAGTTCATGAATTTCCATCAAATTGTACTATTTAATTTGTTTTTGAGGATTAACAATGTAATTTCAAATATTTCAAATAATGTCAAATTTGTCATAATTGTCCCACGGTGTTCTCTTTCAAGTAATCTCAAAAATCAAATCAAATTATTCGCTCTACAGCATTGCCTTGGCGTTCTCGATTGCGAGATTCCTACTCGAAACTAGGTGTTCGAAGGCTTGATTGTTGAGGCAATTGCAAGCCTCTTTTTACACCTTAGCTTCCATCCACCCCGGGATTCGAACTGACGACCTTTGGATTGTTAGTCCAACTGCCTACCAGCGACTCCACCGAGGCAGGACCCAGGGAGACGACTCCTACACCTGGACTGAGCTAACGAACTAACCTTTTTTAGGTTAGTCCGGGACCAACATTTACTTCCCTTCCGACGGAAGGCGTGATCAGACAAATCTCGTCTCGAAAAATGCCACCGGGACCGTCTGGGATCGAACCCAGGCCGACTGGGTGAGAGGCAATCACGCTTACCCCTACACGCAGAGAAAAGAATTATCAATTTGATAAATTTATGACATCAATTCGATAAATAAAATTATCGGTTGGCAACCAATAATTTATTTTATCAAATTCAATAACTTTTCTTATCAATTTGATAAATATTGTTATCAATTTGATAAACTATATTATCAGTTTGACAAACACCATTGATGAAACGTCAAAAGCAAAAAGTATCAATTCGATAAGATTATTGATCATTTTGATAATTTTTATTATCAAAACAATAATCTGGATTATCGAAACAAAAATTGTATTTATCGTCCTTTCTTAGGTAGTACTTTTTATCTTTCTTTCAATTTAGAATCAAACCAAATCACAGGTTTACTGTTTAAATAACTATTTATTTACATAAATCTTATTATTCACCGTATGAATTAGATTTCAACACCGATTTCCCCCGAAGTTCCTTGTTCTTCATGCCTCCGTGGCGGACCAAACAGCTGAGTTCTTCTGAATGACGCGAACTTGTACCGGCTCGGTCAACGGCCAAAATTCCGTTCGAAAGCATTTTGGTGGTGGACAAAGATTCCTGGCGATAATAAACTGAAAAGTAGCATTCTAAGGTTAACATCATCAAGGGCTTTCCTGGACCACAATACTTACTCTAATTCAAGACATTCTGGTTCCGGAAGTTGGCGTTGAATCAGCTTTGGTTGGAGCCGGACTGTCCATCGCTGACTATGTTGTTGTCCCGGAGGTTTGGAGTTGGCATTTTGTAGGAAAACTCGCCCTTTATTCTGGATTCTTATTTTTTTTGCAGTGCTCAGCCAGGGACTTTACTCTGATTTTAACGTGGGGGAAGTCATCAAGCAACGTCGAAAACTACGCACGGGTTGGATGCCGGTGATTTGCTTCTCCGCTCTGATCAGTTTGTTTATGTTTATTTTGACAGGAGAAAACGTGCACGCGTCCGACGATAATTTTATTTATCAAAACAATAACAGTTATTATCGTTTCGATAATAAAAGTTTATCAAAATGATAAATCAAAATTATCTGTAATTCTGTAATTCTGTAATTTCGGAATACATTCGTCCGGCTTCAGCTGAAGATTCATGCTGTCCCATGTTGCATGTACGAGTGTAGACCTACGGAAAACCTTGCCGCGAGATCAAAACAATAACAATAACAATTATTATCGTTTCGATAATAAAAGTTTATCAAAATGATAAATCAAAATTATCAAAACAATAACTAAAAGTGATCAATGTTGATAAAAATATTTATCAATTTGATGAGGCTGAATTTTTCTGCGTGTACACCACGGTCACGGTAATCTATAATCTATATATATAAAAAAAATCGACGGTTTTGTTCGAACGCGAATCAGTTCAATACGGAGCGTCGGATTGAGGTGCTTTTTGTTGCGTTGGGTTCGTATCGAGAAATTAAAAGTACAACATGGAGTTAAACTTTCTGTCAAGCTGCTGTGAAGTATTCCATGACAGCTGGGAAAGTTTCACTCCATGTTACCGGCTCACATCTCTCTTTTTAATTTCGCGATAAGCCCAAAGAAGGTTCTTACGCTAACTAATTGACACTTTGGTCACTCTGGAACCGATTCCGGAGCATCGGCAAATTGTATGGAGAAAGTTACGTAAAATCATATTTTGATCACAGGAGGCTGAATAAGCAAAAAATCTCAAAACGTCAACAAACGAAAAAAAGGCAGAACGAAGTTTGTCGGGTAAGGCTTGATTAGGATAAAAAAGTCATGTTAAAGAGGTGCTATCTCCCAACTTATGAGAGCTGAATCGATATGTTTCATTAGGGGGTGGTCTATTGGAACTTAGATTGGAACTTACTCATCAATTTACTTTGAAAGACTCCTCATAGCACCTGTGAAAATATTTGAACACCTCATAAAAGTTTTCAAACCTATATTAGCAGATTTTCAAGTTTACTTTTAAAACACTCCAAAAGAAATGCTAAATTGAAAAAAAAAACTTTTACAGATTTGAATATAAATTTGAGCTTTTCAAAATGCTTAACAAAGAAAATTTCCTAGTTCAAAATGTTTGCATGAAAATCATCTCGCTTTTAATTTTTTTTCTTCAAATAATTTACGAAACATCAAATTATGTATAAAGCTTGCTTTGAAATAGCCTTTTCATCAACATTTTGAAAAAGAGCGAAAGAGCCGTTCAAAAGAGCCACTCTTTTTGATGAGCGAGCGAAAAAGAACGGCTCCTAAAAAAGAACGGTTTTTTTCAGTGCAATATTTACAGTTTTAAGATTTTTTATAATAGTGACTGTGGTGATCCATTTGCGGGTTCCATCCGGGGTCCTGTCCTGTCCTGGGTCACTCCCGGCAACACGGCTTGTCCGCTCGCGCACATCACAACAACTGCCTAAAGCTGACGTTAGCTACACGATTGTTGTATTCTAGGTAACACTGACTTAACCCAGCTCGCTCAAACTGGTATAATATTAGGGCGGTACCACATCTCGTTTTGTCTACAGATAGTGAATCTATATTCACTATCACAAAATTACATTTCCTATTTCTCGATAAGTTTAACAAGCTTCTTCAGCTAATCTTGATGCCAATCTTCTCAATGTCTAGCAGGCACTTCTTAATGTATACTTTTTGAACTAATAAAGCTTTTCTATCGATTTTTTCAGTTGTCACCATTCAGCTATCTACCACATTCAGGTCGTCATACTCTTCGCTCCATTTTTTTCTTTTTTTTTACGTTTCTTGGTGATTATTCTTCTCCTCTTTTTACCGAACTATCAATCTGGATTATAATACTTTGATCAATTATGTACTTTGTGTGCTACATAATTACTATGTGTTAGTTAGTTAGAAAAACTTTTTCACATTTATATTACTATTTTTCTTGAACAATAGGGTAACTTGGGTGAAATTACTTCGTCCTTTTTTTTTACGAGAAACATTTGCTAATATTTTTCCAGTAGTGTCCATTAACATAGTTGTGTTTACTCCGAAAAAGGTCAGACTGACTTGTGGGTCCTCTACCACTGTCTAATTAAAACGTATTTGAGGCACATAATAACTTGATCTGCTTTTACTGTACCTCTGAATTTGTGAAGGTTTTGTGTTTCAAAATTTGGTATAATGTTTCGTTACTAAAAATATTGTTAATAATGTTCTTAATTTATAAACAAACAAATCACAAAATTAGGCCAAACCAAAGAAAAATCTTTGCTATTCTAAGTATGCCTTTAACTCTGTCTTTTACCCTCCAATAAGAGTTGTGTAATTCCATTTTCCTTTTGTATCTTTTTTTTTTACACATTTTATTTGTTCATTTGTCATTTGCACCCCAGAAGGTACAATTATCTTTTTAACTCGATCCTGTTTTCCTTTTTCTGCCAGTTTTCTCAACTCATTATTATTCTGATATTTTCAATACTAATTAGGTGCTACGCCGTGCCGTCATTTGACAGCTCGTGTGAACCAAAGCGCACATGCACCAAATTTTAACAGGGACACACATGGCAAAAATGTAGACAGTGTACGCGAGCTGTCAAATTACTAACATAAAACCCGAGTCGGCGTAAAACCTAAGACCTCAGCCTATTGTAACAACGTCCTTTAAATTTTGGGCCTAGTATAAAGTAAATTTGTTTGTCTCTGTTATGGCAGTCGATTTCTCAACTCACATCATTCTGACATTTAGCTGATACTTAAGTTTTGGGTAAATCTGTATCTGTCTGTGGCTACCAGCGGTTTATACTCTATCTATCTTTGTGTTCCGGTAACGGTTACGCTTATTACAGAATATACTTTAATTATTTCAAACTTCTTAACAACTTGTGCAATCTAATCCGTTCAATATCTATAGTAAATTAAATAGTAGTTCGTAATTTCCTTAAACTACAGTTGATTGTCGATTTTCTCGATATCAATATTGCTCCAGCTGTCAAAACATTTATCAGTCCTTTCAACTTGAATCTAGGCTTTAAGTAACATGCTTTGATTTTTCGTTCTATAACTTGATTCCTCTCGCTCTCGACGGTCCCTTGCATATCGACATCGAGAGAGTCCACTGTATTAGCTTTCTAAAAGTAATTTCAAAGCTTTTCCTGTAGTTGATTAACTCAATTCATTTAGCTCACGCGAGCTCTGTTCCTTTTTTTAGTCTTCTTTAGTGAATAATCTAAGCTAAAGATAGCTAAACACAAGTTATTTTTTTTAAACTATAATCGAATCTTTCTAAGTTACGAACACAAAATCATGTCAAAAACTCAGCCTTCAATGTCACATTGCGGGTGTGTGTCTGGGAAATTGCGTTACAAAATCTGGCAAATTTCCCCCCACCTTTCTAGCTGATACGCATCCCACTGGTCGCGCACGGTTCAACCGATTTAACCGATTGTTTTTTTGTTTGAGTTTATTTTTCCTATTATGGAACTTCTTATTTAACACTGCTAATAAATCCTTCCCGGATCTTTGCCAACATTGCATTTTAAATTCCTCTTTTGGTCTTTAGTTTACCTGACTCTCAACCCTTTCTGACTTCTTGCGCAATATCATCATTGGCTTTTAGCCTACGTTTATGTTTGCTCTTGGCCATTTTCTGTTTTACTGGCTATTGACATCACACTTTATTTATTCCTTATTTTCTGACTCTTGATCTTTCTGGTTTTATCTTTCCTGACCCTTTTGAATCAATATTTTTCTCTATAAATCTCATTTACTGTTAAACCGTTGGCTCGGAGTTCTGATATCTGTTCATTTCATTTTTTTTATCCAGCTCAAAACCATCAGTTCTTACTCTAGGTCTCCCCCTGTTTCATTTGTATCAATGCTTCGGGTTCTGACTCTACGTATTTCCATCTTTTCCATCTGGCTCTTAGCCTAGGGTTCTGACTCTTGGTCTTCCCGTTTTTCAACTGGCTCGAAGCCTCAGATCAGACTCGTAGTCTTCCCTTCTTTTTTCAACTGGCTCGAAGCCTCGGGTCGGACTATTGGTCTTCCCGTTTTACAACTGGCTCGAAGCCTCGGGTCGGACTCGTGGTCTTCCCGTCTTTGTTCAACTGGCTCGAAGCCTCGGGTCGGACTCTTGGTCTTCCCGTTTTTCAACTGGCTCGAAGCCTCGGGTCAGATTCGTAGTCTTCCCGTCTTTTTTCAACTGGCTCGAAACCTCGGGTCAGACTCGTGGTCTTCCCGTCAATTTTAACTGGCTCGAAGCCTAGGGTATGTCATTTAATACTTTATCTGCGTTGTCAATCTAACTGATTTTTAGCTTGAACTATAAAGTCACAAGTTCTTTCTGTTCTCTCCCATATTTTGCCGAACAGAACATCTAATAATTCATCTGGCCAAACCTTCATTCCTGGAAACCAGTTTTGGCACGTCCTTGCTTCAGTCTGTCTCCACTCTGTTTCAACGTAGTCTGTATCAATTTGTACATGCAAACAAAAATCAAAGAAATGTCAACAAACCTAAAACACTCCCCACGTCCACTTTCTCTTCAGTCGGTGACCTAGTATCAATTTAGTGAACTGTTTTCGTTGTCGATTTGTCTTTGTCAACTTTGATGAACCAAGTCTACGATGGCATCGGACTAAGCGATGTTCGTGAATATATTTTACACAATTTCAACCTCCGAATCGAGTAATGTTTTCTTCCCGAAAATCCACTCAAAAATCTAAATGTTAACTCTACTGCATGGCGTTCTCTATAGCAGGATTCCTACTCGAATTAGGTGACGGAGACCTCCAAACCTTTTTACACCAAGTTTCCATCCACCCCGGGACTAGATCTGACGACCACTGGATTACGAGTCCAACAGCCGACCATCGACTCTACCGAAGAAGAATTCTACCTTTTTGTAGACATTTACTCTGTGTTTACTTCCTCCGCCAAAGCGTGATCTAACAAATCTCGTCTCGAAAATGTCACCGGAGCCACCTGGGATCGAACCCACGCCAACTGGGTTAAGAGGCAATTCCGCTTACCACTGCACCACCGGACTCGGTGAAAATTCACTAAAACCCTTTAAAAACATATTTGTTTGTGTTTACCTACTTACTGGGGATTTCCCTTTCAGCGTGCACACATTCATGTAAACAATCACCGCTACTTCCAGCTCAGAAGCCTAGTCAAGTTCATGTTCAGTTCTGAACTCTCAAACTGATGAAAACTTTAAAATTGTATCCTTTCTTAGCTCCTTCTCTTTCCTAATTTGACAACATTACAAATTCATTATTTCGCATTGTGGTCGCTTAGGCGTGAAAATCTTACAATCGTCTGCTCGCGCACATCACAACAACTGCCTAAAGCTGACGTTAGCTACACGATTGTTGTATTCTAGGTAACACTGACTTAACCCAGCTCGCTCAAACTGGTATAATATTAGGGCGGTACCACAGTGACCATGGGTCGGGTGCGGCACTAGGATTTCAGTTCCAAGATGGCGGCGAAACTCGTGCGGAACTAGCACGAGTTTCTTCAAAGAAACACTTTTACAGCTCCGAGTGCGGAACTAGCCCTCACACGAATGTACCATAACTAATGGTCCGATTTTCAATGATAAAAAATTAAACATTCGTAAAAACATTCGATCTGTTTAAAACAATATTTTTAATCCTTTTCCAAGCAAACTGATGGTTTCTAGAAGAGCTTGAAGAAAAAGTTGAAATTTTCAGTGGAGGTGTTATAAACATTGTAACTTTTTTCATAGTTGACGAATCTTTTCTCACTCTTGGGCAATGTTATTTCCTAAAACACGAACTATGAGTTTTTACGGGTTAAATGCCAGTTGAACTTCAAAGCCAAAGCGCCAGGTCCTGTCGCCACCAATCAAGCTCATATTTGGGATTCGATTCAAAAAACCTACCTAACATTTTAAAATTTAAAAATATAGCGAATTGATAAGTGTATTTGTTACCTTTTTGTGATTTATTTTTATGAATCAAGAACTGCCATATTTTCACAATCCAGCACAACATAAATCAAGTGAGTAAATTGTATCATTTATTGAATCATAAGTCCTACGAAATTACACTATTTTAGAGGAAAAAAAAGGTTCTGAATTATAAGGAAAATACAACTTATCATACCATGCCGATCGCAGCGCCGTGAAGATTCCGCTCTAAAGTTTCACTCTCTGTTGATAAAATCATAATGGTTGAAAAACTGTCTCGCTGCTTCGCTGCACTCAAAATAAACTTTTTTTTCTTGTATATTGTTATGCCGTTTTTGCTGCTGTTTGAAAATACTAAACTACTTGTTTGCGTCCGATAATATTTTGCGTTATACAATTGTGTGCAAAGTCACGCTCTAGAAGCGCAGATCCGGCTTGTACTTGCTCATGTACAGATCGAGCTTCTCCCAGAACACCATCAGGCTGGCCTTGTCCAGATGGCGCTTGGTCCGGGACACGTTCAGCACGGTCACAGCCCAGCGGGCCACGTTCGCGTCCAGCTTCATCTCGTCGTACCGCAAGTGGAAGGCCGCGACTGGAATTTTAAACATTGAGATTTTTTCCTGTAGACGAGTTGAGAGGCGAAACTTACTTTTCGAGAAAATCTCCACGGGGTTTCCGTCCCAGGGCCAACCCTTGAACTGCCACGCCGGGCCCATCACGAACACGGCCACCACCCGGTTCCAGTCCTGCGCGGTCAGCTTGATCGGGTTGTCGATGACCCGGTACGGCACCGTCAGGCCGCCCGCCTTTTGGCGCTGCAATAATTTGGGTTGTGAGTGAAATTGGGTTTGAAATTTTAACGAAGAAGGGGACACTACCTGAACCAGAACTTCATTGTCCCGCACGCCTCCCTTGGATTTCTTTTCGTCCGTGGTTAAAAATCTGAAAAAGGATGAATTTTAGTTAAGTAACAGAGCAAAGTTGATGTCTTACTTCAAGTCCTGCAGAATGTCGCGCGCGTTGTACATCGTGATCAGGCTGGTCGTGGCCGCCGGAATGATGATGATCGGGGTCTTGCTCTGGCGCTTGTTGGCGTTGCCCTGGGGCAGCATGCGGGCCTGTGCGGTCGGGATCATCTCCTTTGGCCGGCCCGGGGGCAGATTCGCCGACAGGGCCGCGCTGCTGTTGTTGTTCTGGGCCGCCTGTTGGGCCTTCTTTTGCGCCGCCGATCCCTCCGTCACCAGCTTCAGCGACATTCCGTGGTACGTTCCCATGGTGTCGATCTTGAAGCCCTCGGTTTCCTCCTTTTGCCGGCTGAACCGTTCCTGATCGTAACGATTGTACTGGGCCGGCTGGGGTTGGGGTCGTGTCACGCGTGGCGGCTCCGGAAGCTTGATGGCCGGTGCTTGTGGTCGGCCGCGGCCTTCCTCGCGGTTCTTGATGCCCTGCAGAATGGCCAGAATGTTCTTGGCGAAGATCTTGCCGTTGCTCTGGAGGATCGTCGTCCGCGTGCGCCATTGCCGTTCCCTGCTGATGATGTCCTTGGTGGAATCGACGTCAAAGTCGAGAATCGCCCTCAGATCCGGCCCCACGCCCATCGCATCGTCATTGTCCGTCCGCTTGATCGTGACCTTCTTGTTGGCCAAACGTTTCGCCTTAATCGCGGCAATCTTCTCCACGGACATCGTCTCCGACAGCGACTTGATGTTGTCGATGTTGACCGAAGCTTCCTTCTTGTTGACATCAAACCGAGCCGCCAGCTGCTCCTTGACCTTCTGCACCTGGGTGTCCTCATAGCGCGCCTTCTTCGCCAAATTGTCCAACGTGTCCGACTCGGCCGGCCGCTTGATCTGCGTCGGAATCTCCAACGGCGCACTCTTGTCAATACTGGCACAGGTGTTGGTCTCCCCGTTCAGGTACTGCAGCAGCTCCTTTCGATCCGGACGGTTCACCGCCGGAATATCCTCCGCGGCCGCCTGCCGAACGTACACCGAGTGCTGCAGCGCCACATTCTTCAAGATGTACAGCAAACACTCCAACGTGTAGTACTCCTTCGGGGCCCCCTTCTTGCCGGAACTGAAACAAATCCGCAAAAATCAAAATCCTTCCCCCTTCACCAAAGAAACAAACGCAGCAAAACACTCACCCATATTTGAGATAGTTTGTTTTGACGTTCTTGGGCCAGGAAAACTCGCCGAAGATGATCTGCCCGTCGCGCTCGATGATCTCCTTCTTGTTGATGTTGTACTGCCGCAGCAGACTCAGCGGATCGGCCATCGTACAAACGTGAACGGCTTAACCCGGAACGCCGGAAATCTTCGAAAAATTAACTCTTTTTTTGTAAACTTTACTCGCGAGATGCGTTTCAGACAATTTTGACACGACGCTGTCACTGCCGCGTGCACGCTGAACGGGAACGCGTCATTTAATTATGGTTTAGTTTTAGCGGGGACACACTTGTCAGATTTGGGGGTGCCATCTGGCGGAGGAATCGAACGCAGTGCTATAAAATTATTTGGAACCTGGAATCAAAACAAAAGTGATAACAACAAAACAACGTGCTTTCGGTTAAAACATTGAAATTTAAAGGCGCTGTAATTTTTGCAATTTTGCGCGAAAATGGACATAGAAAGTGCAATCAATGGGACGTACTTCGACAGCTATGAAGATTTGGAGGTAATTAAAATCAAATTTAACTTTGGCTTATTGATTTAATACAGTTTGTAGTTTCAAGTTGCAACGACTTGATAAGGCGAAGGTGTCTTGCTCGAAATATTCGGCAGCATTTCCCAAATGCGGACGTCAACATCAATGCCCTCAGTAAATCTCTTCTCCTGTTTTTGATTTTGCCCTGAACCAGGAGCATTCTAATCAAAGAACATTGTTCAGTTACGTTAAAGATCCGATACGTAGGATATATGTACATCAGTTGATTTCGGAAGAAACTTCTTGACTCGTGTTCAGAGTTCAGTAAGGTTCAAGGGGACAAATATCTCGTCCGAAAAGGGCCGCTCTGAAGGCAACGCGTTGTACTCCAACTTTCGTCGTATGCCAGCTCGAGAGAATGAAAACGGATAGAAGCTGTTTCCGGTCGCCATGGTCGTCAGCGACGTTTGATGATCTAGTTGTGGTGGAGCACCGCTCGTCGTGGAGCTGTTTCCGCTCAAAATGGCCTTTAGCGCGTCCGTCCGTCATGCGCATGCAAGTTAGACTTGCGTCGCATAGGACCCTACACCCTTGCTTATTCCGGTAGGCCTACCATCGGACGATGACTGGTCCCATTTTCTTCATTGCACTCAGCTTCTTTAGATTCGTGTGTCCCTTGGGAAAGAAGACAATGTAAGGGGTTTCACCCACGGTGGACTTTTCCTTCCGCTTGATGGCCTTCACATCCAAAACATCAAGGTTGTGGTCCTCCTTGAGCCGATCCTTGATAATCTCCACATCCACTTCTGGAAGTACTTGCAGAACGACCCGGTGAGAGCGTTCGCTTTGTCGATCGTGCGAGTAGAATTGCACTTTGTACTCAAGCAGCAGCTCTCGAACGGTGTTAAATTCCTCCACGGAAAAACACGTCACTTTTATTCCGCTCCGGGTCAGCTTGTACTCCGGTTTCACTTTGCACAGGGCCATAAAATCCAGAAATCTGTTAATGCCCAAGTTCGTTACCACCAGAGGTGGCTGCTTTTGTTTACCGACAGATTTTCTGGGTTCTGGAACCGCCGGGCATTGTTGTTGCTTTTGTCGCCCGCTAGCACGCTGAATTTGTTGAGCAGGGTCTTCTCAACTTTTTCTCCTTCGATGAAGATTTCAGTGACCTCGCTGGACTTTTTCCGCTTTCAATACCCGCGAACGGGACATCCGTCAAAAACTTCCAAGCACGCGATATGACAGCACGAGCAAAACACGTCTTAACTTGTCGCTGGCTGGCGACTGAATCCCAATGTGGATTTGACGAACGCCATCAGGTTCGTAACCGTTGACCGATTTTTGACGAAACCATGTTAGAAGGTAGAAGATATTATATACGATTTCTTGGGCTATTGAGTACATTCCTATGTGTATGAGCACTTCGAAGATCTTGGGCAGCCAGGACAGGATGAAGATTGGCCTATAATTATCCGCATTCATTGTACTGCCGGATTTACGAATGGGAGTGATTGCCGCCAGCTTCCATTCGTCCGGAAAAAGGTTGAAGATAAGTCTGGAGATCTCCTTGATTGCGTTCAATGCAGTTCCTTCCTCAGCTTGAGAGAATTCTAGCGCCGAGGGAGGTCAATGTCAGCAACTAACGACACTTTCCATCTTTCCAGATTCACCGCATCATGCTGACGGACAAGCCACGTCAGGACGCCATCGCGCTGAGCCAGTTCGAGTCCATTTCCCTGTGGCGCGTTCGAGGATAAGCAGAAAGTTCGGCAGACCTATGAATTGCCGAATGTGAACAACTGATCGTTTTGTTGAGGCGAAATCTCCTTAAAACATATATTTTCAAAACATTTCTTAAATATTATATACTTGAAAATCCATTACCACTATTTTGTAAACGTTGCATTTATGAAAACATTTCCTTTTTGTTATTGAAGATTTGTATTTCAAACTCGCAAATAAATTAAGTAAAAAAAATTGATGTTTTTTCATCTTCTTCATCAATTTATTTTGATTCTATATAGATTTTCAAGCAAAGATGGCGTTACGAATGGTGCACGCCCGAAATGTCAAAATCACCCAATGATATCAACATTACGAAAAAAGTGTGAAATGGCATGACAGCCACATTTTTCTTCTAATGTTGGTGCTACTGCGCGATTTTGACATTTCGGACGTTCACCTGTCGAACGCCATCTTCGCTTAAAAACCTGGATAGATTTAAATAATGACAACATTTTTAATTTGAAGACCGCGTAGTTTATGCACGAGCCCCAGGCGGCGCCGAGTCAAACGTCAAAAAACAAAAACAAAGAGACGAGAGGTCAGAGGATGCAAAAAAAAAATCCTCCAACAAATTAAAAAAATCCTTACATTTAAAGTTATTATTATCATATATGATTTCACACAGTAAAACCAAAGACAAACAGACGTGACACTCGAGTGCCGAACCATCGGCCTCCAAAAACCGAGCCAAAAACGGTTATTTCAAATGCAAGTTAGCTTCGGCACCCACTCACCCGACGCTGATGGCGCTGCTGTTGTCATGACAGCACGCCCGCCTCTTCTCAGTACCTATGCGTGATGCGTTTTTATTTTGGCAAAGTTGAGCGTGAGCACGTGCGAGGCAGCAAATCGTCTGCTGTGTGCTATCTTGTGACATAGACCATTTTCATTTTCTGTTTATTTCTTTATCCACTTCGTAAATTACTATTTTTCTTTTACTATTGATTCTTTAAATAGTATATATTTTCTTCAATGTCCATTGTTTTCAATCTTCGCCCTTTTCTTGAAACAAGTGAGGTTCGAGACCTTACTCAATTTATGGAATGACAAATATTACTATTGTAATTTTGCTAAATTTTTATAAAATGCTTAGGACCAAACAATTCGACGCCAACATTTCAAAAAGCGTCATGTACAAACCATGCGTTTTGAAAAAACGCATTCGAAAGTTTAGCATTATTTTTCAATTCCCATTTTAATATAAAAGCAAAAGCAGATGTTCTGATGATAACAAACGATGAAAAACGTTGCTTTTATCGATGCGTGATCATCCATATTCAATAAAACATTGTTTTCTTCACTATATTTAGGAAAAACAAACATAACTTATTTGAAATCACCAACGTCTATATCACCCTTTGTTATGATTTGTTTTTCTTCGCCGAATGTACATGGCGCTTTTGCCCGCCACATCAAGCGGCTGCCACTTCACGAGCTGCACGTGACGACGGTGCTCGCTGATCATCCGTTCAAGGATCTGCTGGATGAATTCCGCGATGTGACACTTCCGTCAACGATTCGCTCGGAACTTCAACACGATGTCACTCACCACATCCAGACTAAAGGTCCCCCACTGTCCTGCAAGAGCCGTCGACTTCCTCCGGATAAACTGCAGGCCGCCAAACAAGAATTCGAGGCGATGCTTGAACTGGGAATATGCCGTCACTCGAGCAGCTCCTGGGCCAGCCCACTGCACTGCGTGTTGAAGAAGAACGGAGCTTGGAGATTCGTCGGCGACTACCGACGTCTGAATGCCGTGACGGTGCCGGACCGATACCCAGTTCCACACATCCATGACCTTCTCAACGCGTTACACGGTAAGTCCATATTCACAACCTTGGATTTGGAGCGGGCTTACCACCAAATTCCCGTAGAACCGTGCGACATTCCGAAGACTGCGGTGATCACGCCCTTCGGGCTGTTCGAATTTACAAGAATGCAGTTCGGATTATGTAACGCATCGCAGACGTTCCAACGCTTCATGCACAAGATTTTTGGGGATCTTAATTTTGTGACCGTTTTTGTTGACGATATTTGCATCGCCTCAGCCAACGAAGATCAACATCGCGATCACATTCGGTGCGTTCTGGAACGTCTGCACAAAAATGGTCTGGTCATCAACCCTGCTAAATGCCGGTTCGCGCAGCGTGAAGTTGAGTTTCTGGGGTATCTCTTGAACAAGGATGGGCTACGACCTCTGCCAGTTACGGTCAAGGAACTCCATCGGTTTCTCGCTCTGATCAACGGCTACAAACGGTTCCTTCCTCACGCCACAGATGAACAAGCTGCCCTGCGAAAGCTCATACCTGGAAACCGCAAGAACGACACAAGAAAACTCGAGTGGTGTGATGAAGCTCGGGCTGCCTTCGATAACTGCAAGCAGAGCATTGCCAGCGCAGCCCTCCTGCACTACCCGGACCCAACAAAACGGCTGAGTTTGATGGTCGATGCGTCCAACACGTCGGCCGGCGCCGTCCTGCAGCAGTTTGAACACGGCCGTAGGGCTCCTCTTGGCTTCTTCTCGCAGAAGTTCCCTGAAGCGCAAACCAGATATTCAACGTTCGGAAGAGAACTAACCGCAATGAAGCTGGCTGTGCAGTACTTCAGGGTGATCGTTCACCATCTTCACCGATCATCGGCCGCTGACTCAAGCACTGGGATCTACAAGCAACAACCACCTACCACACGAGGAACGGTACCTCAGGTACATTTCTCAGTTCACTTCGGATGTCCAACACGTCAGCGGTAGCAAGAACGAAGTCGCAGACGCCCTGTCTCGGGTGGCAACCATCGCGTTTCCTAGTTCGGTGAACTTTGAGGAGGTTGCAGCGGAACAGACCAGCGATGAAGAGCTGAAGCGGCTGCTTAACGATGGTCGTTCATCCCTCAAGTTGGAGCCGAAGCCGCTACCGGGTACACAAGTGCAAATTTACTGTGATGTATCCCCTGAAGGTCGAGTACGCCCTTACATCCCCGAGAAACTTCGCTGTACGATTCTCGATACGCTGCACAAGGTGTCCCATCCAGGAGTCCGAGGAAGCCGCAAACTGCTGGGTGATCGATTCGTCTGGCCGTCGATGCACAAGGACGTAAGGAAGTACGTGCAGTCTTGCGATGGCTGTCAGCGTTCAAAGGTCCATCGACACACAACTTCGCCGCTGCAGAGCTTCGCCATTCCCAAAAGGAGATTCCAACACGTGCACATCGATCATGTCGGACCACTCCCGACATCCAACGGAAACCGCTACGTCCTGACAATGATCGATAGATTCACCAGATGGCCAGAAGCAGTCCCGTTGGTCGACATGACAGCAGAAACCGTTGATCAAGCACTGCTCACTGGATGGATATCTCGCTTTGGCATTCCGGAAACCATAACAACCGATCAAGGACGACAGTTCGAATCCGAACTGTTCCGGGAACTGAGCCAGCTCTTGGGAATTAAACGCACTCGGACAACAGCGTATCACCCTCAGGCGAACGGCATGGTCGAGCGCTTCCACAGGACGATGAAAGCTGCTATCATGTGTGTGGACTCGAAACACTGGAGCGACAAACTTCCGTTGATTCTCTTGGGGCTTCGATCGTCCTTTCGAGAGGACATGAAATGCACCTCCGCCGAAATGGTGTACGGTCAAACGCTGAAGCTGCCTGGTGAATTTTTCGAAGCGCCGGCGCGAGGGGAAGTGGACCGCTCGGAGTTCGTCCGGTCGCTTAAGCAAACTCTCCAACAACTCGCACCTGTTGGCGGTAGCAACCACGCAAAGCCCAAGGTATTTGTGCCGAAGGACCTGACCACTTGCGACTTTGTATTCGTTCGAGTTGACCACGTCAAACGGCCGTTGCAGCAACCGTACGAGGGACCTTACGAAGTTGTCAACCGAAGCAGCAAGTTCTTCGATGTCCGCATCGGTGGCAAGGAGAAGCGCATAGCCATCGACAGGATCAAACCAGCATTCAACTCCACCGAGTATCACGACCAAAGCTCAGACGAAGACACCAAAACTAAAGTTACACCTTCGGGACATCGTGTCCGATTCCTCGTGTAACTGGGGGGAGCCCCGCGTTGTGTTGTGCTCACCTCATTGTTGCTACACCTTGGTAGCAAAAACCAACAAACGTCACTCTAGCATTTCCTATCGCGCTTTTCGGATCGTTGCAAAATAAACCAAGTTTAGTTAAGCTTAATTAAACATTTTCTTTGTGCTCTGAATTAAGGTGATACTTAAGCCCATTAGGTTGTGCAAAAGCTTTCTCGCATAGATTGCACTTGAATGGTTTTAAACCTAAACATACATTCATATGGTTTCTCAACGCAGTTCTTTGAGAAAGAAGACGGCCGCAATTTGGACACATCTGCGGTTTTTTTTTTTTTTTTTTAGTAGTTCCATCCGTTTGATCACCAACCAGCTTCCGCTTATTTCCAGCACCTTTCGGCCCGACCTTCGGCGCGTCCTGCTGATCATCCGGCGCGTCCTGTTGATCATTCGGCGCGTCCTTCGGCCCGTCCTGCTGATCATCCGGCGCGTCCTGTTGATCATTCGGCGCGTCCTTCGGCGCGTCCAGCTGATCATCCGGCCCGTCCTGCTGATTATCCGACTCCTTTTCGATGTCGTCCTGTTGTAAATAAATGTATATTATTTTTCATACAGATTGCTAGGGTTTTTTATTTTTATTTACAAAAACAATCTCGTCCAAATCCACCTTCGGCGCGTCCTGTTGATCATCCGGCGCGTCCTTCGGCGCGTCCAGCTGATCATCCGGCCCGTCCAGCTGATCATCCGACTTGTTTTCGATGTCGTCCTGTTGTAAATAAATGTATATTATTTTTCATGAAGATTGCTAGGGTTTTTTATTTTTATTTACAATAACAATCTCGTCGGAATCCACAATCGGCGCGTCCTGTTTATCATCCGGCGCGTCCAGCTGATCATCCGGCGCGTCCTGCTGATCATCCGGCGCGTCCTTCGGCGCGTCCAGCTGATCATCCGGCCCGTCCAGCTGATCATCCGACTCGTTTTCGATGTCGTCCTGTTGTAAATAAATGTATATTATTTTTCATGAAGATTGCTAGCGTTTTTTATTTTTATTTACAATAACAATCTCGTCGGAATCCACCATCGGCGCGTCCTGTTTATCATCCGGC
This sequence comes from Culex pipiens pallens, assembly GCF_016801865.2. Lineage (NCBI taxonomy): Eukaryota > Metazoa > Arthropoda > Insecta > Diptera > Culicidae > Culex > Culex pipiens. The sequence goes on from NC_068938.1 coordinate 108,747,089, forward strand.
GCGTCCTTCGGCGCGTCCAGCTGATCATCCGGCCCGTCCAGCTGATCATCCGACTTGTTTTCGATGTCGTCCTGTTGTAAATAAATGTATATTATTTTTCATGAAGATTGCTAGGGTTTTTTATTTTTATTTACAATAACAATCTCGTCGGAATCCACAATCGGCGCGTCCTGTTTATCATCCGGCGCGTCCAGCTGATCATCCGGCGCGTCCTGCTGATCATCCGGCGCGTCCTTCGGCGCGTCCAGCTGATCATCCGGCCCGTCCAGCTGATCATCCGACTCGTTTTCGATGTCGTCCTGTTGTAAATAAATGTATATTATTTTTCATGAAGATTGCTAGCGTTTTTTATTTTTATTTACAATAACAATCTCGTCGGAATCCACCATCGGCGCGTCCTGTTTATCATCCGGCGCGTCCTTCGGCGCGTCCAGCTGATCATCCGGCCCGTCCAGCTGATCATCCGACTTGTTTTCGATGTCGTCCTGTTGTAAATAAATGTATATTATTTTTCATGAAGATTGCTAGGGTTTTTTTTTATTTTTATTTACAATAACAATCTCGTCGGAATCCACCATCGGCGCGTCCTGTTTATCATCCGGCGCGTCCTGCTGATCATCCGGCGCGTCCTTCGGCGCGTCCAGCTGATCATCCGGCCCGTCCAGCTGATCATCCGACTCGTTTTCGATGTCGTCCTGTTGTAAATAAATGTATATTATTTTTCATGAAGATTGCTAGGGTTTTTTATTTTTATTTACAATAACAATCTCGTCGGAATCCACCATCGGCGCGTCCTGTTTATCATCCGGCGCGTCCTGCTGATCATCCGGATCGTTCACTACTTGATAGTTCAACAGGTTACCATTTTCATCGGTAAAGATTAATCCGGAATTGATAGCAAATTGTTGCTGGGTTTCGTTCAAAAAAATGATATTGTCGTTTTGTTTGGTTTCCGGCTCGTCCATTTCCGATAATAATTTCTGCTTCTCTTTGTCCACCACACTGGTAGAAATCATCGGCTCATATTGATCTTTGTTTATGTAATCTCGTAGTCTTAAAAAAATATAGATTTAATTAATTAAATATCATGGTTTAATTTTTTTAAAAATATATAATTACCCTTCAAAACCATTTAAAACACTGCAATCCTTCAATCCCCAAGCAGATAGTAACACTTCTTGGATTCGTAAGTGTACATCAATTGAAGCAATTGAAAACAAATTACATGTTATCAGCAAAGTAATAACATTTTCATCTTTAAGAGCCTTAAATGGCATTATTCTCTGAAATCAGAATTTTACAATATCATTAATTTATTTTTAGAAATTCAAACTATTTTAATGTATAGATTTTTTTTTTATTAGCTTTAAAAAATTTAAGATACTTTTTAAGTTATTATGAATAAGATTTAAAATTTTAGAATTGTTTTAAAATACGTTTTAAGTTATTATATATAAGTTTTAAAATTTTATAATTGTTTTAAGATACGTTTTAAGTTATTATAAATAAGATTTATCATTTTAGAATTGTTTTAGCGCATACCTTTTTTATTTTTATTATTTTTAAAATAAGATTAATTCATTATTACTATTATTATTTATTCAATCAGACAAACAACATTTATGTAGCCTTGTTTATCATGTTTTTTATGATCAGTTCTGCGACGAAACGCGTCGCAACAAGTCCAGCTTCTTCGGGGTTTGAGAGTATTGGTGAGGATGAGGTTTTTTTTTTTTTTGAGCTCCCTTTATTTATTTGTTTTCCATGCCTTTATAAATCTATATAATGCTTTTTTTTAACGTTGAGAATGTTTATTTTATCTTTTTTTTTATTATGATTTGGTTAAAATATAATTATTTATTATTTTTATTTGGTAAAAATTTATATTTTAAATGTTAAGGCCGTTGCAAATATTTTTTAAAGTTTATGTCGCCCCCTCCTTCAAAATTGGTCTGAAAAATCAGTGGGCAAAATTTTTTTTTACAAAAAACACCAAATTAACCCCCCAACCACCCCCCCCCCCACCCCCCCCCCCCTCGACTTTGGTCAGATTCGAGGGACATAAACTTAAAAAAATATTTGCAACGTCCTAATTTTTGATTTATTTTTTTTTCATCTTTTTATCTGTTGCATATTAATAATTTTCAGTTTTTTTTTTTTTTTTTTAATATTTACCTTATTTTTTAATAAATTTACATTATCTTTTTTTTTATAATTTAATAACAATTAATATTTATTGTTTTTAATTATGTTATTTGTATTTTTTAAATAATAATAATATAAATTAAGAAAAAAAATTACCTTATCAATGACTTCTAGGAGAATCCAAATCAATCGCGAGTTAAATTTAGTATTCCTCATATATTTGATAAATGAAGAAAAATTTTTCTTAACTTTTAACATTTCAAAAAATGAAATACTACCCTCATTATAAACTTGTTCAATGTCTTTCGCTTTTAAACTATTATCTAACTCATCCATCTTTTGAAAAATTATGTGCGAATATTCCTTTTTTGAATTACAACTATTACAAATATTTTTACATACGAAGCAAGAAGGCATACAAATATTTTCTCTTAAATGTTTACTAAGATTTGAACGTCTTTGAAATTTCTTTGCACAATAAGGACATGTATAATTATGTAAGTTTACAATTTTGCATTTGTGTTTTTTAAGAGATCTTTTGTTTTTTAACGGTTTTAAACATTTTTCACATTTTTGAGTTAATAAACAATTTCCAGAAGGGAATTCCCTGACATGAGTAGCATATGATATTTTAGTTACAGTTATACGACAAAAAGGACACTTATTATCAATAGGGTGTTCAAAAAATCTCCCCTCTTCAACTCGTTCCAGATACGATCTTGGGTACACTCCAATAGAGTTTGAGGACCGAACCCACAGCCACTTTTCAGAAACATCAAAAGGAATCACCAATTCGCCCGCTTCAACTTCTATTTCATCATTCACTCCTTTCTGGCTCTCTTGGCAAACACAAACTATGTTTATAAGCCTAGTAAAGAGAAAAAAAAGATGTAATTAAAATGGGGTTCAATTAGTTCAAATCCCACAGAGCCCAGGGCAGTAACAGCTTTTAATTCAACTTAGATTTCGTTCATTTATTTAAATATAAAGAATGTTTTATTTAAAAGTAATTAATAAAAAAAATCAATATTAATAAAATATTAACTTTAAACTGTCGTTTAATCACTTTAAACACCCCTGTCGTTTGATCACCCCCGTATTTTTAACACCCTTGCATTTGATCACCCTTGTAGTTTAATCACTTTAAACACCCCTGTCTTTTTAACACCCCCTTGCATTTAATCACCCCTGTCGTTTGATCACCCCCGTCTTTTTAACACCCTTGCATTTGATCACCCTTGTAGTTTAATCACCCCCTTCTTTTTAACACCCTTGCATTTAATCACCCCTGTCGTTTGATCACCCCCGTCTTTTTAACACCCTTGCATTTGATCACCCTTGTAGTTTAATCACCCCCGTCGTTTGATCACCCCCGTCTTTTTAACACCCTTGCATTTAATCACCCCTGTCGTTTGATCACCCCCGTCTTTTTAACACCCTTGCATTTGATCACCCTTGTAGTTTAATCACTTTAAACACCCCTGTCTTTTTAACACCCCCTTCTTTTTAACACCCTTGCATTTAATCACCCCTGTCGTTTGATCACTAGAGTCCCTCTTTCATTTTTGTTATACCGTAAATTGGGGCGAATCGGGACTACAGTCTGAATAGGGACAGCAGTTTTTAGAGCACTTAAAGCTTTTAAATTTGGAAATGGATGTACACATTTTCTTGGCCAGAGTCTGAACCAACCAGAAAAATCAAAATATTGTGCTCCAACATGGTTAAAACTGCTGTCCCAATTCGCCCCATGTGTTCCGATTGACCCCATTTTACGTTACCAAATTAATTTCAATGCATGTTTGTTAAGATTATCCCTAATTTTTTATTGCGCAATTAATCAAGTTAATATGCATATGATTATTTAGTCAAATCGCACTCCTGGCTTTTTCCCTGGACTGGAGCCACACGTTGCCGTCGTTTCAGGGCTATTTGCCAAGATGGTTTCCGATGTTGATATATATCACACATTTATTTTTTATTTATATACTTGTGTTGATAGAAATCACAACTTTTATACTTTGTAAAATTGCAAGATATTGATTTTTTTTATTAACATCTCAATATTCTTGTTTGTAAAATCTGGTAGGAACAGGTTTAAGTCATTATGATAATGGGACATCGTTAGCTTAAGTAGAAATTCATAAAGCGAAGCAACACTGACGCACAACAGTAAGAAAGGCCTCTTCTAGGCAATGTGGGATCTATATTTAATATAATCATAAAAACAAAAACGTGATTTTTTTTCTCATCTTAACGTGGGTGTTAGGTTAAGATTTGGTATTTTGATTTTTTTTCAGGCACTTTGAATAGTTATTTTTTTTTTTTTTTGTAACGTTTAGGTTGTTTAATAATTCTAGACTCCAGTTAAGTGTAAGTGAGTTAAGTAATGCTATCAGAATCTCTGATTTGCATTCAATTAGTATACTAACCATTCTGATTTGTCAAAGAACCATAGAGTCTCGATCAATCAACAATGAAATGATATCGGACAAAATTCGTGAATCTGTTGAACTAACGGTTTTCGGATTATGGTTGTATCGACCATTGTTCCGAATCGAGGATCTACTGGAGGTTTGATGATCAAATGGAGCCTAACATTTTAAAAGGACACATGGGTTTTGTAAACAGGAGTGTATCTCTTCCTCTGAAATGATATTTTACACAAGGTATGATAGGGATACGCTCCTGTTTGCAAAGCTTGTGTGTCCTAATAAAATGGAAGGCACGACATAGACTTTCTACTTCTACTAAACGACGAGTGTTCAACTTGTAAAATATGAACAGTTAATTTATGTTTATTGGGTTTGAAGCGGCATGACAGGTTTAAAAACAAGATATAGGAATGTTTGGCTTTGTAATTAAAATGTTGGGGATTTGAGATTCAAGTTAATTTCATACAGTTTTGTTTAGGTTGTTGATTCAAGTTAGTCGAAGTGTTCTATTTCATTGGCAGATCTGCTTTTAGTTGTAATGTAAGACAAGACTACTGACGGACGCGACCCAGAAAAAGGCCTCAAGATTTTTATTCCCTGGTCAAGTTAGTTTTCATCTTTCGTTTTCCAATTTTTTTTTTATTTTCTTCAAATTTGAAATACATCATAGGTTTCTTTTGTATAAATCTCCGATTAGTTACATTTTCTAATTCAACTTACTAATTTTATTTCTTCGGTGCCTTTTTACTTTGAATCATAATTTCAGATTTCCTTTATTTAGTGCTAAACTTAGATTAACGTAACTGCTCAAGTCATCCAAGTTTTACTCACACCTACACTTATTTTCTTTCACCTTCCCCCTCCCGATCCCCTATATCTTCCGGTGGTGTTCATTTTGTATGCAATACTAGTTCGGCCACTACCCTTTTTTCCACAAGAAACCGGACTTGGACTGACTTGAGGCCGCGTCCCCCACCTTGCTCCGTAAAACGAAAACGAAAACGAAAACGAAATCGCACTCCTGGCTTTTTTGCCTTCCTCACCTTACTGAGGAAAGGCTATAAAATCACTCGAAAAATGAACTTATTGATTTGACTTCGTAGACCCACCTTCACGTATACATATCGACTCAGAATCACGTTCTGAGCAAATGTCTGTGTGGATGTGTGTAGGTGGGTGGGCCAAAAAATTGTCACTCGATTATCTCCGGACTGGATTAACGGATTTTGACCGTAGTAGTCTCATTCGATCCGTCTTGGGGTCCCATAGGTCTCTATTTAAAATCAGCAAGTTTAGTTAAGTACTTCAAAAGTTATGTTAAAAAAAACGATTTTGGCCTATGTCCGGAAGATAGAAAAAAGGGTGGTTTTTGCAAAAAACCCTATCACCTAATACATTTTCAGAAAAGTATTAAAAATACCTTTCAAATGAGCCTAAAACATCAAGGATCTGACAACCCTATCAAAAGTTATTAGCACTTAAGTGTTATTTATACACTTTCTGGAAGCCGGATCTCAGATATTTCAATAAAAATGATGTCCGGGTTCATCATGCGACCTGTCGTTAGATAGATAATCAAAAAACCTTTCAAATGAGCCTAAAACATTGAGGATCTGACGACCCTATCAAAAGTTATTAGCACTTAAGTGTTATTTATACACTTTTTGGAAGCCGGATCTCAGATATTTCAATAAAAATGATGTCCGGGTTCATCATGCAACCTGTCGTTAGATAGATAATCAAAAAACCTTTCAAATGAGCCTAAAACATTGAGGATCTGACGACCCTATCAAAAGTTATTAGCACTTAAGTGTTATTTATACACTTTTTGGAAGCCGGATCTCAGATATTTCAATAAAAATGATGTCCGGGTCCATCATGCAGCCCATCGTTAGATAGATAATCAAAAGACCTTTCAAATGAGCCTAAAACATCGAGGATCTGACAACCCTATCAAAAGTTATTAGCACTTAAGTGTTATTTATACACTTTTTGGAAGCCGGATCTCAGATATTTCAATAAAAATGATGTCCGGGTCCATCATGCAGCCCATCGTTAGATAGATAATCAAAAGACCTTTCAAATGAGCCTAAAACATCGAGGATCTGACAACCCTATCAAAAGTTATTAGCACTTAAGTGTTATTTATACACTTTTTGGAAGCCGGATCTCAGATATTTCAATAAAAATGATGTCCGGGTCCATCATGCAGCCCATCGTTAGATAGATAATCAAAAGACCTTTCAAATGAGCCTAAAACATCGAGGATCTGACAACCCTATCAAAAGTTATTAGCACTTAAGTGTTATTTATACACTTTTTGGAAGCCGGATCTCAGATATTTCATTAAAAATGATGTCCGGGTTAATCATGCAGCCCATCGTTAGATAGATAATCAAAAAACCTTTCAAATGAGCCTAAAAAATCAATGATCTGACAACCCTATCAAAAGTTATTAGCACTTAAGTGTTATTTATACAACTTTTGGAGGCCGGATCTCAGATAGGGTATATGGCCCTATTTTGGACCTAGTACCTATTTTGGACCTATTTTTATTAATCGAGGTAGTTCAGGCTTTTAAAGTACGAATTCACTGAATCCAACCAACAGAAAGTGTAAGCAGGATCGTTTTGTAGCTTACCTCTTCCAAAAATGTTAACATTTTTGGTTATTTCCGCTTTTTCAGCCACTTTTTCCAATGCCATCCGTATTTCCTAACATTTTCCTAGCACATCGATTAGGTCCAAATATTCCGGCTTCGTTGCTTATCGGATTTGGCTCGCGACACCTTGATGATTTTTTCTGTTTTGCACTGACACCAAGCAATTTCGTCCGGTTTCCGAGCAATGTAACTGTTGTCTATTTAATTCTTTTATGTTTTTCGTCACTAAACCATTGAAATAACTATTCTATTATCGAAAAAAACTCAATTCAAAATATTTTTTCAAATCAGCCGCGTTGGATGAGTTTTTGGAGCTACTTCGCCGTCGGTTCAAGGCTATCACCAACACATGTATAACAAGGTGTTGCCAGTTTTGTTTATCAATTTATTTCGATATTTCATTAACATTAATTGAAATTTTTTAATTTAATATTTTGAATTGCATTCCTTTACTGTAATTATTTGAAAGAAATCTAAGCTTTAAAAAGCAAATGATTAACAGAAACAATCAAAATGTGTTTTTTAAACGATAAAAATCCAAATTGATGATAGAGATTTAGATGATTGTAAGGACCGATTGCAAAGTATCCCAAAATTTAAACTGATGTTGATTTATGTTTGTCTTAACATCATTATCACCAATTTAGCTGCATATATTTTTAAAATTTGCTTCAAAAAATGCAAACTGGCTACCCTGTTGGAATTGAAGGGGAAACGATTGAAAAACCTAAAGGGTCTAGTTCATTAAATCGTCAGCTGTCACCATGACAGGAGCTGTCAACATGGCTTACGAGTGGTTTTTGAAAAAGTCGTATGAATTAAATTTAAAAAATCTTGAGTTCATTTTAAAAAGATTCTAAGTGCTATTTGTAAACAAATCAATTTTTCGATCAGTTCTCGATCAATTTGCGAATTATAAATAAAAAATGCTTTGAATTGTCATCTGCACGTCTTTTAAATGCTCTTTACTGGAAAACAAACAAAATTTGGTTTGATTCAGAGAAAAAAAAAATCAAATAAGTGTCGGAGATCGTGATGCCTGTTATGACGTATTGCAAACTAATCAGAGAAATATACAAATGGAAAATTGATTTTTTGTATGTTTTGACTGATTTTTGCATATCTATCAATATATAATTTTTAAAAATACAGGTATAACGTATTTTTCACAATTGGCAGCGTTGGCTTATAATAAATTACACTTTTAGATTTTACCGTGTCAATCATGTTAGAAACACAATTGAACCAGCTTGAAAAATATAAATCTTCCAAAACAAATTATCATAAGAGGTTAATACGATGTTAACTTTATGAATTTTATTATTTGAGACATATCTGATTACCGTAAATCTGGGTGACTTTGATAGGTTTGAGATTTTTCCGCTAAATGAAGAGTACAAATTAAATACGTACGGAATGGTATGGAATCATACTGACTGTGGTAGAGAAGTGCTCAAAGTACCTCATGAAGAACTTTTCAAGAATATTTTTGAAAAGTTAATTAACTATAATTAAGAAAATTTTGATAAATAGCATTATTTTAATCTTCTCAAAGTGTCATGATTTTCTCAATGAACATGATTTTGAATCGTAAAACGGAATGCATTTTCGGATTCTTCGGACAATCTTCTACTAGGAAAAGGTAAAATAAGTTTGTAAATAATAAATATTATTAAATATTATTTGTTTTTGAAACATAATTCAAAAAAATCTCCTAATTTAAAGGCATTTTCATTAAAACAATATAAAATGTAAAACATTTTGATTCGTTCTTTGAATTCAGTAAGTCTATAATTTAATAAACAAAACTAGTTTCAACGAATTTTAGGCAATGTTCTGAATTTTTAGCAATTTTACCTAAAATTTATATGTATTATGTTAAAAAGCTTATAAACATAGTTAACCAATTATTGACATAAATGATTTTCTTAAAAACTATATCAGCAACCTAAGTGATGGTAAGTTCGAAGTAAAAATAATATTTGAACACCTCAAATCTGCTTTCAACAAGACAAACTATGACTATCAAAGGCACCCTGGTATTGAAACAATTTTTTTTTTTCAAATATTACATTGTTCTTAAAAGTGCAACATGTAGTTAAACTTTTTGTCAAGCAATTGTAAAGTTTAACATGGCAGATGAGAAAGTTTCACACCAAGTTACAAGCTATAATCTCCCTTTAAAATTTCTTCATTGTTTAATCATATTTGAACTTAAGCTCTGCGTAAAATTTAGAACTTTTTTTCATTGTAATTTGTTATGAATCTCTGTCATTCATTTGATTTTAAGTTAAGGTGTTTTTATTGCGACTAATAACGGGTTGTCTTTTATGTTCTAATGCTTGAACAATTAGGTCGTAAGAATACGCAAATTGCAAATAGGACAGATATCTGATAAAGATGCGTGAGTTTCCATTCAATATAATTAAAACACGTTTTCAAATTCAAATCCATTGTTTTATCATAATTATTTAATTTCTGAAATAAATATTTTCCAAATTACAATCGTGGATAGGCCCTTTGGTTTATCAAACCGAGTTTTTTGTAAGTGTGCGTGTTGCCATCGCACGCCGCAATTTGAGTTGTCCAAATTTCAACCAATCAGAGAGTGGGTCCAAAATAGGTTCACCGATGTCTCCGAAATACATCCAATAAGTCCAAAAAGCATCCAAAAAATGTTTTACTTGAAATGCTTATTACAATGAAATAGTTAAATTATTTTCAATTTTCAATAGTACACTTTGTTAAGCATAAATTAAGGCACAAAACAATCCTGAAACGAGCCAAATTAGTTAAACCGTTCCTGAGAACCATGCGAAATGTCTTGACGCTTTGCATAGTAGGTCCAAAATAGGGCCATATACCCTATTATGATAGAAATATTGTCTTCAACACGAACAATCGTTGGATAGGTTTTTTATCAGTCCTTGCCGATTAGTCAGAAATATTGAAGGTCTGTGAACCCTATCAAAAGACTTTATGAATGCGGCCATTTTGAAGATTCTTACGGAAAATTTCTGGGGAATGATTGTTAGCATTTTTTCTGCTGGTACTTTTACACATAACATGATTTTTTTTATTTTACTTTTTGACTTACCAGTCTTCCTTTTCCTTATGTTGTACGTTCAGTTTCTCCACGGTATCCATTTTTATTCTTTTGCTCGTTCTTTTCACTTCTTTTCTAAATTTGGCTAACCACAAATGACGCCGACAATTGATTGGAAGACGATGTCGTTCAGAAAAGGCCTTTTTGTTATATACTATTCATTAATTACGAAACAGTTCAAATTCTCATGGTACGTTCGTTTGAAGAGCCGGTTTGAGGTTTTGCAGCGCGACTGTGTTTCAAATGTAGGTGGCGCCAAAATGAGGTTACTTGCCAAAAATCGCATTGGCGTTCATGAGCAAAACGACATGCGACACCTAGTGTTGAGTAGTAGAACAGAGCGAAGAATGTCGATTGAAATTTTTGCCCGTTGAGGTTATGTATGCGAATTCTGTTTTGTTAAATTCCAGCGTTCAAAATAACTTTTGAGCAGAAATTCGAGCTGATCCTTTGTTAACTTTTGATGCTCTATCATTTTACACAATATTTTTTTTTTCAAAATTATTTTTCTTCAAAATCTTTTTTATTGCGTTAATTTATAGAGGGCAAAAAGTTTACACTCGTACTACTTCAATTTTTTCTCAAAAGTTGTTCTAAGAGCTGTAAATTCAATTTTAAGTTTGCATTCCTATATAACCGAACAGCGAAAATTTGAATCGTCATTCTTCGATGCTTTGCGCCATCTGCCGGAATTATGGAGCTTTTAATCGCGAATTCCTTTCTGCTGGATTGAAGAACAAAATCGCTTATTGGCGTTCATGAGCAAAACGACATGCGATTAAAAGCTCCATAATTCCGGCAGATGGCGCAAAGCATCGAAGAATGACGATTCAAATTTTCGCTGTTCGGTTATATAGGAATGCAAACTTAAAATTGAATTTACAGCTCTTAGAACAACTTTTGAGAAAAAATTGAAGTAGTACGAGTGTAAACTTTTTGCCCTCTATAAATTAACGCAATTCGCGATTAAAAGCTCCATAATTCCGGCAGATGGCGCAAAGCATCGAAGAATGACGATTCAAATTTTCGCTGTTCGGTTATATAGGAATGCAAACTTAAAATTGAATTTACAGCTCTTAGAACAACTTTTGAGAAAAAATTGAAGTAGTACGAGTGTAAACTTTTTGCCCTCTATAAATTAACGCAATAAAAAAGATTTTGAAGAAAAATAATTTTGAAAAAAAAATATTGTGTAAAATGATAGAGCATCAAAAGTTAACAAAGGATCAGCTCGAATTTCTGCTCAAAAGTTATTTTGAACGCTGGAATTTAACAAAACAGAATTCGCATACATAACCTCAACGGGTAAAAATTTCAATCGACATTCTTCGCTCTGTTCTACTACTCAACACTAGGTGTCGCATGTCGTTTTGCTCATGAACGCCAATAAAAAAGATTTTGAAGAAAAATAATTTTGAAAAAAAAATATTGTGTAAAATGATAGAGCATCAAAAGTTAACAAAGGATCAGCTCGAATTTCTGCTCAAAAGTTATTTTGAACGCTGGAATTTAACAAAACAGAATTCGCATACATAACCTCAACGGGCAAAAATTTCAATCGACATTCTTCGCTCTGTTCTACTACTCAACACTAGGTGTCGCATATCGTTTTGCTCATGAACGCCAATTGAGGTTTTGCAGCAAAGTTAAAAGACACATGTCGCAACCTATGAACAAAAAGCGTAAACCTATGATTTTTTGAAAAAATGTGTTTTTTCCTTCATTATCAACATTTTTATAAAACTTATGCCGGATTCGGATGAGAAAAATTATTTCCAACAAATTAATGTACAACTTTCCAATATTTGTTTAATTTTTCTATGAGAAAACTGTAAATTTAGAAAAAGATAGTAATTTGGACTATTTGGCAAGAAAGTCGGTCAAAAATCAATAAAAATTGTTGAATATACGTAAACACATCTGTTATCAACTATATAACTGTTTATTTCATTGATATTTATGAGGAAACTAATTTTTTCGTGTTCCAAAACAAGTTTTTTAAAGAAAAAGTTCACAAATTTTTGCGCGCCCAAAAATTGATGTTCATTACTTTAAAGCAAATAATTTTTCTCGTCTTTTGCGACTAGTTTCATTATGATTGATGCAGGGAATCATGAGAAATAATCGCATTTGCTCTTCAATCCAGCAGAAAGGAATACGATTTTTGGCAAGTAACCTCATTTTGGCGCCACCTACATTTGAAACACAGTCGCGCTGCAAAACCTCAATTGCTACCATGCAATTTTATGGAAGTATGGTAGATTTTACCATATTTGCGTTTACTTTTACCGAAATGCCACAGTTAATTTAATAAGCAGCATTTTTAGCAAATGTTGAGAACCCGAACATGGTAATTTTAAGAACATTTTCCCTATATATCAAACAAATCAACATTTATATAGTTGATAACATATTTGATGGACAGCCTTTCTTGCCAAATAGTCCAAATTTTTATCTTTTTATAAAATTACAGTTGTCTCATAGAAAAATCTAACTAATAATAAAAAATATTGCTACACGCAGAAAAATGTTTTGTAGAATCAGCCTGTACGAGGTTTGAATCAACAAAATTTTTGTTGAATATAATCAACGCCGATTTTGCGTAGAAACAAACCTTGATTTTCTCAATTTCAAAAAAGTGTTTTGATGTTTTGAAAAAGCTGCGGAAGGAATGGGGTCAAGAAACAGCTTTAAAAACAGCAGAACAAAGGAGAGGGAACGAACGATTCAACAAAAATCAAGATTTGCTTTATTTTTCTGCGTGTGCAAAAAACTCGAAACCGTCAGCTTTTTTTGCGTTCAATAATAAAAGAACGCTCCCTTAAAGGCCTTTAAATCAACCATGCGAATGAGGTTTTGCAGCGCGACTGTGTTTCAAATGTAGGTGGCGCCAAAATGAGGTTACTTGCCAAAAATCGCATTCCTTTCTGCTGGATTGAAGAACAAAATCGCTTATTTCTCATGATTCCCTGCATCAATCTTAATGAAACTAGTCAAAGGTAACATTAAACTTTAAACAACAACAAAGCCAATAAAGCCATTATGAAAAAGTGTTAAATTTCAACGATTACATAAGCGTATAGTTACGTTTCACACAGTTTTTATTTGTAGTTAATATTTTTAAATCTTAAACTAAATTCATTCAGTCATTTCGAATATTGTTTGCCAAATGTTTGATTCGCTTAAACTTTTGTGTGAATATAGGTTCCATACCATAGATAAGGATTGATCTTCAGTTTTCGGAAAACTTAAATTTCTAAAAAATCCAAAGATTTTTAGTTTTTAATAAAAAAATTAAAAACTTCTTAACGCTAAAAAAAATAATTAAAAATCTTCAAATCGCAAATAAGACTGGTAAATATGTTAATCAACGCTTTTTACCCTCAGCTCAGTATATTAATGAATTTACAAAAATATTGTTTTTTTCTGAAGTTTTACGTCCTTTTCCGTTTTCTGCTGTAAAAATGTTAAAAAGCCTTCATTTGATAAGAAATTCATTAATAAACGTTATATAATGTTTTTAAATAGCATGTAAAAGACTTTACTTGTTATTTAAATAACGAAACAAATTGAATCGAATTTTTTATTGGTTGAATTAAATTAACAAGAATTTGATTGAGTTATTACAAATAAGTTTAAAGAAATTTTTTTCAGAAACATTCGTATAAAAATTAGATAAAATAAAAAAGGTCATCAAACTACATTTTACATTACAAAAAGTTTAAACATTTAAATACTGACACTTCGATAAATCGACATTGATTCAAAAAATTAAATATCGAAATTTACAAAATTTTAAAGGATACTTGGTAAAATATCTTTCAACGAATTCCTAGATATTTTTAAATTCTTCTAAAGAATCATGTAAAAAAATATATGTAAAGATTGTATAATAAAGGTAATCATATGAATAAAATTTAAAATTTTGTTGCCTGTTTTTGTTGTTATCATCATTTTCATTGCCAGCTAAAGTTTCAAAAAAAAATATAATAAGTAATTTAAAAAAAAATAAACATTTAAATAATAGGTACTGTTAAGCTTTCGGTTATTTTTCAAAAACTGATTATTTATGTTTTTACGCTAAATAAAAACTATGGTTCCATTTTTGAAGTGAAGTTTTTAGGAATTTAATATTCAAAATAAAAGTTTTTTTTTTAAATAAAACTGTGAATGATTTTTTAAAGAAATTTGTCCAATGGTTTGTATTGACTTTTTATAAAAAGTTTTTGATTTGAAATGATTCTTCAGGCAACAAGCACATATTTTTTGAGGTTCTGGAAAAGTCGGGATTTGAGGAGTCACTCTGGTTCATTTACTCAACAGTATAAAATTTTATTATTATTTTACAGAAAATAAAAAGATTCTACAAACATAGCTTTTTCTGTAAATCCTACAAAACATGAAAATTATAAATAAGCAGTGATTTGATTTTAAACTGAAGGCCAGAATTATAAAATTATAATGCAATGAAATGCATTAAAAATATAAATGCTAAAATATAAATACTTTTAGACTCTTCAAGCTACATGAGTTTATAAATCGTGCTTTTAAATATTTCCATACAATCAAACCACACTGAAAAAAATCAGTTCTCGAAATCAAATGCGAGAACCACGAAGGAATATACTCACGTTCATAGTGCAAATGCACCATACTCATGAATAAATTCCTTCGTGGTTCTGACATTCGTGAACTTTATTCACGATTACGAGGATTGATTTTTTTTTCTGTGCAAATAAACGATTAAAAAGCATTAAATTAAAAAAGTTAGCAGTTTTTAAAAATAATTTATTTGTATTTTTCTATTATTATTTTTTTGCTTTTGAATCGTAGTCTGGATGAATTTGCAAAATGATAAATTTGGCAAATGATTTATCTTTTTTAAATTGTAATAATAACTATTTAAAAGATCATGAAATTCTCTAAAATGTTACATTTTTGATCTTGCTTTTGGTTGCTGAAATATTTATTTAAAAAAAAAGAAATATGAGTTTTTCTTCTTTTAACGGTATTATAAAAAAATATATATTGATCTTGAATGACATTATATTGAAATTTGATTCACGAATAGATATCGGCGTTTGAAAACTGAGTGTTGTTTGGTTGACACTTCTAAACTTCAATTTAGTTTATTGTGTCCTTTGAGTGATTTTATTTCAGGTATGAAAAGACCAATCTTCAGTGTTCCTTGAATAAAGTTAAAGAAAATTTTCTCAGCATAAAGAAAAACATATTTCCGGTTGAGAGCTATTTCTTAATTTAAAAATTGATAAAGAAACAAAAAGATTGTTTGCTTGAAAATCGATAAGTTCGATACGATTCTTCCATCACTGATACAGTGAAATTGAAATATACGTGGTAATTATAAATAAAATAATAATATGCGTTTAATCTGAAACATGAACTGTATGCATGTATTTAAATTTAATTAGCTCAATTTTATGATGTTTTTAAAAGTATTTTTTAAAGGCCACGTGGTCTGCCGTCGCCCCCCCCCCCCTCCCCCCATGGCTTTGTGGCCTTTTTTGGTCAGATTTTCAACCCCCCCCCCCCCCTAAGGAGGCCACGTGGTTTATGCACGACCCCTAAGGAAAAAACACATTTTTTCAAAAAATCATAGGTTTACGCTATTTGTTCATAGGTGGCGACATGTGTCTTTTAGCTTTGCTGCAATTCCTCTTAACCGTCAGCTTTTTCTTGCGTTCAATAATAAAAGAACGCTCCCTTAAAGGCCTTAAAATCAACCATGTGAAACTAGCGGAGAATAGCGAAAATTGATTTCCGGTTGCCATTTATAGATTTTCAAATCATAGCATGCCTTGAAGTTTGAACACATTTTCAAAACTCAAAACGATCACGTGGGCCTACATTTCACAATTCGTAAGTTTAAAAAAAATCTTTAAAAATATTTAAAAAAATAAAATAATAAAATAACAAAACATACAGGATCATGGATATGCATCAAGACAAGGAGATGGTCAATCCGTCTGACCTTCCGTCTGTGAGAAATAACGGTGCGGGAGAATCGAGCGGAATTCCGGGCTCGTCGGCCGTCAACAACGTCGATGTACGGCCAGCCTTCTTTTTCGGTAAGTTTGTATTAAAAATAGCAATAGTGATTAATATTACAATTTAATAGAAAAAAATTAAATGAAAAAAAGCAAATGTATCATAAATGAACACTGCACTGCACGGTTTTTTCCATTTATTTTTTTGCAAAATATTTTGAGATATTTTTATAGTTTTAGTAAAAACAAATATATATATTCGCCAAGGTGATCAATATATCACGTAGTGCATATTTTTTGAGGATTATTTGAACAACATTAACACAGTCGTACTCGGTCTGATCCGTCCTAGCGATTGTCCCTGGGCCATTGTGTCATTATCAATTTTGACGATTTCCGTGGTTTTGGTCAGAAGATCCATCTTGTTTGTATACCTGCTGAAATTAAGAAAAGATTTATTACTTATGTTGGGCCATTTTATTGAAACAATTAACTTAGTTGGTGGCGCAGAAAATACGTCAATCTCCTTCGACAAAAGAAAATGAAAGAACTTGGAAACTTGACAAAATGGCGGCAATCACATTCGCCATAAATCGGTTCAGCAAATGACGTCATTTTCGTCAAATTTTGCTCTGTCAGAATATTCTAGCAAATTTCTTACAGTATTCTGATAAGCCTGCTAGAATCATTCTAGCAGGATTCTAGCAGAACAAGTTCTGCTAGAAATATCCGTGACTGGGAATGAATGACTTTTATTAAAAAGAATTATTAATCTTTAAAATTAGCCTACAATGTTCCAAATAAGTTTTCAAGCAAATTTCGCTGCGATTATATAAAATTTTATGGTGAACAATAACTGGTTTATTTGCGGACAAAATAAGTTATTTCCCATCATTAACAAAATTACCCGCTGTGGTTGAAATTGTCAAAATTATGGCGGCTGCAATTGGGTACTAAAGCCCTATGTCGATTTTCATGTTCAACGGTAAAAAACACGATTAAAAACCATTTCTAATCCCTTTTCTTCATTTTAATGCAAAAATTTTGTTTGACAAGACAACATTTTTTCGATGGATCAACTATGGTCCCTTTGGAACGAGCTGTCAAGTAGGAGCTTTTCTGTCAAGAAGGACCACGAGGTTAATTTTTCAAAATTGATTTAAAAATCCATTTTAAACTCTTTTTGGTCGTACAAAGGGTCATTGTACTCAGAAAAGTAAGCTTTTTCGCTGTAAACAATAATATCAGCAATCTAAGCTTAATTTTAGGACCCAATTATGCTTTTTTAAAAAAGCATAAAAAAATTATAAAAAAAAGAAAATCACTATTAATGTTTCAGTTAGTGCTAGAAATGAATGAATATGAATATGTAAACCTGCATAATATATTGAACCAAAAAATATTATAAGTTAGCAAAATAAATATTAAATCCAGAAGGCGAAAACTGGTGCAGGGCGAAAACTGGGTACACTACCCTATTGAAGGTTTTGCTGCGCGGCCAAAGGGCAATTCACATTTGAAAATTCACCAATTCTGGAGCAACATTTGAAAAGGGCGCATAAGCATTTTGACAGCTATAACTATTTTGCAAATTCCGAGCCAACAGTTGACTATTTAACAAAACCCGCTATGTTAAAGGGTAGCTGAGAGAGCCAACTATTGATTTACATTTCGGGTTTTGTGAAAAAGTCACCTGTTGGATCGGAATTTGCAAAATTGCTCCATCTGTCAAAATGCATATCCGCCCTTTTCTCATGTTGCACCAGAATTAGAAGCCACTCAGTCAAATCAATCCGATTTCTGAAACGGAATTTAATTAGAATGGTATACAAATTCCGTTTCAAACGCAACAATCGGTTCGAACACGGGACCGGTTGTTGCGTGTTGCGTTTGAAACGGAATTTGTAAACGATTTAAATTAGAGAGGATGTTCGATCGAAGCTAGCTGATTCCACAGGCCTTCACAGAAACCCAATTCGAAATCGTTGTCGTAGATGGTCATGTGATGCCCAGCTTGCGACAATACAACAATTTTTTTTTACAGGTCGATTAAATCGCGAAGATCCACCAGGATGGACCGGCTATAAACGGCCTACACCACCACAGTCCTTGTCCTTTCTACCGGCTTCCCTCTCTAATCATGCGAATCATATTAAAGTTGTTGAAAAAAAATTAATTAAAGTTAAGATTTTAACTAAACAAAAACAAAAAAAAAAGGAAGCGATAACCCTAAAAAGTGAATTCCCCAAATTAAGAAAGGCCCCGCCAGGTTGGACTGGTTATAAAAGAAAAGATCCAACTTCCGCAGCTACGGTCATGTTCTCTTTGGTATGAATATACTTTGATTATCAATCTACATTAAAAATAATATTATTTAATAAAATACAGGACGACGGCAAACAAAAAAAACTGCTAAACGAGCCAGAAGTCGTGCCGGAAGAGCTGCTCTACGCCTCGCAAAAGGAAGAGGTAATTATTTCGGTTAATAGAAAAATATTCATAATTATCTTCATTGACAATAATATACATTAATTTTAAAAAAGGACAAAAGTGAAGAGGGGCCGGAGATTATCAAGCTTCCGGATCAGCCACAAGCCACGCCCTGCACTATACCACTAGCCACGCCCCACGCCTCGAGATTATTGCCGGATGTCAACCAGGACGACAGCTCGTGCCGCGCCAAGTCCGATACCGGCGAAACGCGAGAGATTATCAAGCTTCCGGATCAGCCACAAGCCACGCCTCGCACTATACCACTAGCCACGCCTCACGCCTCGAGATTATTGCCGGATGTCAACCAGGACGACAGCTCGTGCCGCGCCAAGTCCGATACCGGCGAAACGCGAGAGATTATCAAGCTTCCGGATCAGCCACAAGCCACGCCTCGCACTATACCACTAGCCACGCCTCACGCCTCGAGATTATTGCCGGATGTCAACCAGGACGACAGCTCGTGCCGCGCCAAGTCCGATACCGGCGAAACGCGAGAGATTATCAAGCTTCCGGATCAGCCACAAGCCACGCCTCGCACTATACCACTAGCCACGCCTCACGCCTCGAGATTATTGCCGGATGTCAACCAGGACGACAGCTCGTGCCGCGCCAAGTCCGATACCGGCGAAACGCGAGAGATTATCAAGCTTCCGGATCAGCCACAAGCCACGCCTCGCACTATACCACTAGCCACGCCTCACGCCTCGAGATTATTGCCGGATGTCAACCAGGACGACAGCTCGTGCCGCGCCAAGTCCGATACCGGCGAAACGCGAGAGATTATCAAGCTTCCGGATCAGCCACAAGCCACGCCTCGCACTATACCACTAGCCACGCCTCACGCCTCGAGATTATTGCCGGATGTCAACCAGGACGACAGCTCGTGCCGCGCCAAGTCCGATACCGGCGAAACGCGAGAGATTATCAAGCTTCCGGATCAGCCACAAGCCACGCCTCGCACTATACCACTAGCCACGCCTCACGCCTCGAGATTATTGCCGGATGTCAACCAGGACGACAGCTCGTGCCGCGCCAAGTCCGATACCGGCGAAACGCGAGAGATTATCAAGCTTCCGGATCAGCCACAAGCCACGCCTCGCACTATACCACTAGCCACGCCTCACGCCTCGAGATTATTGCCGGATGTCAACCAGGACGACAGCTCGTGCCGCGCCAAGTCCGATACCGGCGAAACGCGAGAGATTATCAAGCTTCCGCCTCACGCCTCGAGATTGTTGTCACAGGTCACTCCGGTCGTCAGCCAAGAGGACAGAGGTGACGTGAACGGGAAGATGGTGGATAGAGAACTGGTATTTTTTTTTTGTTTCTTTTAAGATCAATTCTATACAATTATCCGAAACTCACACTTTTTTCAAAATTTCAACATCCCCGAAAAGTCACATCCATTTCCCATGAACGATCAAATCCCCAGAACCCGGTAATCAGCATTTTTACCATTATAAAAATAAATTGACGTATGGATTTTGATCAATATTGACAAGGTGGCAAGTGAAAAAAATGGTAAAGGTAATGTGTGATTTATTGAAAAAAAAAAACGTTATTTAATCCACCTTTAGGTGGTTGGTGCCTTCCTCACATTCATAAAGTCAATACATTCAGTAAAAAGGGCAACATTCCCCCTTAACATGTTTAACAAATCAACTTTATTCCTCATTTCTTTTGATAGGGTTCACAGACCTTCAATATTTCAGAAAAATCGACAAGGACTGATAAAAAACATATCAAACGATAGTTCACATGGAAGATTCAGACAATATTTATACCACAATATCTGAGATCCGGCTTCCAAAAAGTGTATAAATAACACTTAAGGGCTAATAACTTTTGATAAGGTTGTCAGATCCACGATGTTTTAGGCAGATTTGAAAGGTGTTTCAAATATCTAACTAACGATGGGTCGCATGATGAACCCGGACATCATTTTTATTGAAATATCTGAGATCCGGCTTCCAAAAAGTGTATAAATAACACTTAAGTGTTAATAACTTTTGATAGGGTTGTCAGATCCTCGATGTTTTAGGCTCATTTGAAAGGTTTTTTTAATACTTTTCTGAAAATGTATTACGTGATAGGGTTTTTTTTTGCAAAAACCACCCTTTTTACTATCTTCCGGACATAGGCCAAAATCGTTTTTTTTAACATAACTTTTGAAGTACTTAACTAAACTTGCTGATTTTAAATAGAGACCTATGGGACCCCAAGACGGATCGAATGAGACTACTACGGTCAAAATCCGTTAATCCAGTCCGGAGATAATCGAGTGACAATTTTTTGGCCCACCCACCTACACACATCCACACAGACATTTGCTCAGAACGTGATTCTGAGTCGATATGTATACGTGAAGGTGGGTCTACGAAGTCAAATCAATAAGTTCATTTTTCGAGTGATTTTATAGCCTTTCCTCAGTAAGGTGAGGAAGGCAAAACCAAATCGCAATTTTCTCAAAGTCATATTGTACCTGTAATTTTAAATCAAACTTTTTTGCTATCTCCCTCTAAAGAGCGAGAGCTAGACAAAATACTTCAACCATTGAGATAGGCAACGGTACATGGAACAGAAAATCAGAATAATTTTAAATTAAAAAAATATGTTTGGTAATTTTAAAAATAAAAATAGAAATTTATATTGTCGTAAATCTTTTGGTAATTTTTCAAAATCTGATGATTTATTTTTTTACTAAAAACAATGCTTTAATTTTGAAAAAAGGTTGAAGGTTTTAAGAAATAATTAATAAAATTTATGTTTTTATTTACTCAAACTTTTTGATTTTTAATTGTTAAATAGTATAAATTGACATTTTATAAAGATTTTAAGAAATGAAATCATTCATCAGAAAAGAAATTTCTTTTTTTTTGAGGTTTTGGAAAAGCAGGGAAAAAGTCGGGAATAATAAAATGGGATTTGAGTGGTCACCTTGATATTTTCCATACAAAGATCTATTAATAACGAAAAGTAAGTGTCCGAGTTATTAACGATTGCCTAAATATTTACAAAATAAACTGTTTAGCTATTATCTAAGAAAATATAATATATGAAAAAAAAGAAAATCGGTACAATTAAATTAGGGAAAATGGAATTTTCGGGGATGTAATCTTTCCAGAATAAGTCGATTCGAGAATCCGAATGATCGGGGAATTATTATGAATTATTTTCAGAGCCGGCAGATAAAAGCGGTTGACGAAATGGTGAAACGTTTCGCAGAAGTATCCCGCCTGGAGTTCCCGGGCGTGGACGAGAAGGATGAAGCGTTGGCCTCGAGCGGAGGTTTGAAGCGGCAAAAGATCGAACCAGTTGCCCAGGGTCCACAAAATCCGCACCCTCCGATAACCCTTACCCGAACACCACTCAAAGTTCCAAATTTCGAGTTTCCCTTTCCTTATCAGATCTTCTCGGAATTTGGAACCTGCATTTATTATAATAAGAAGAGGAAAACGGCAGAATATGCCACATACGAGTTGAGTATGGAAGGGGAGAGACTCTTCTTATTAGAACGCAGATATTATAAAGATCCACGTATTTTACCGGTGAGGAGGGTGCGGATGTACAATCTGAATGAGAAGCGCTACGTACTGTTTCATATGATTCCAGTTGGTCATATGAACGATCTGATGAAACAGTACGTAGCCAATTGCCTAACTAATCTCATCCCGTTTAATGGCAAAATGAACACCGGACCCTGGGCAGCAATGGAACGTGAAGATTTGAAGGCTGCCAAACTTTATCAAAAAACAATCATTCATGTAGGAGAGTTGAGGGTGCCCCCTAAAAAGGGTGAATTAGAATGTTACAAGGTATTAGATAATAAGGTTACCATTTTAAATAAGATCTATAGAGCTAGAGAATGCCACGACAAACTAGGAAAAATACACCTAGTTTGTCGTGGCTTCGAAAATGCTGACCCCAAATCTTATGATTTAGATTATTATAACATTTCTTTAAGTGATGTTTGGGTTTGGGGGGGGTCAGATATTGTTAAAAATAATCTCAGTAATATTTGTACAGTAAATGGAGAGCCTTTTAGCTATAAGGAATTTGTTAAAAAAATAAACACTGAAAAATAAATAAAAACTTTCATTTCGAACGTAGAATTTTTTAAATTTTTGTCACTTAACGGTGGTCCTTGACGATTTCGAACCGATTTAGCCCCGACCCAGTCACGGCTTTCTCGCAGAAGAGGAAGAAGCAAAGAAGAGCACCGCCAGGATGTCACCGGCGTATTTGGGCTGACGGAGCCGGCCCCACGCCTTGGGGGGATAAGATTAATATCATTTTTATTAAAAAAGAAACCTTCATTTCTAATCTAAAAAGGTGCAGGTGGTTATGTTACACATGACCAGTGTGACAAAAAACTTTGCCGTGTTTGTCCGCCGTGGAAGCTTCCAATTTGGCCCGACTTGCGCGGGAGGTCGTCAAAGAGAACGGGTTTGAGGGGGTCGTTGAGGTGGTTGAGAGTAAGGTGGAGGATTTTCAGCTGCCGGAAGGTGAGGGGAAGGTGGACATTATCGTTTCGGAGTGGATGGGATTCTTTCTGCTGCACGAGGGCATGCTGGATTCGGTGATTTACGCGCGGGACAAGTTTTTGAAGCCGAGTGGGTTGATGTTTCCGGATACGGCCACGATTTATGTGGCTCCGTGCAGCGTGCCGGGCAGGTTCGACGAGTTTGAGAGCTTGTCGGGGGTGAGTTTGCGGTGCTTTGGGCGGGAGTTGCGCAAGCAAAAGTCGGACAAGCCGGAAATATTGAACGTGGAGGGGGATCAGCTGCTTCACGAGGGTCACATCATGGCGTGGTTGGATCTGAAGGAGGTCAGCACGGACGATTTGAACGAGTTCGACATGAAGGAGGTGCTGATCATCCAGAAGGCGGGCAAGTTCCAGGGCGTTTGCATTTGGTTCGACTGCAGCTTTCCCAGCGGGAACGCGAGCGAACCGACGAAGGAGGTGGTCCTGAGCACGAATCCCAACAGTCCGGCGACGCACTGGAAGCAGAGCGTGATTTTGCTGCCGGAGGATGCGTGCGAGACGGTGGACAAGCTGGACCCGATTGCGTTCAGTTTGAGCTTGGCGCGCAATGCGGAAAATCGGCGAAGGTAACGCTGCTTTCGAAGCTTGAAGAAATGAAGAGTGTTAAGTTTGTAACAATGTTTATTTTGCAGATACAACCTGCAGCTGACGCTGCTGGACGCGGAAAAGGAAGAGCACAGCTTACCGTGCGAGTGCGTAATGACCAAGTGTATCCTTATGAAGGCCCACCTGCAGTCGATGGAGGTTGATCAATAAAGAGAGCGAGTGTTTTAAGACGAAGCAGTTTGCGAGTTGTTACTGAACCAGTGGTTAAAGTCCAGCCGGAGGAGCAGCTGGGAGAGGGGGGCACTGCTCGGGCCGGCCTTGAGGCCGATCAACAGCTTCAGCAGGGAGTCCACGTGGTTCTTGAAGCTGCGACAAAATTTGAGTCAGTTTTTGAGATTTTAAAGAAGTAAGAAATACTCACGCTTGATCGTAACCGTTGAACTCTTGCCGCTCGATCTTCGTCATCGGATCTTTGCAACTGGTGCAGAACGAGCAGAACTTGTCCACCAGGACCAGCACCTTATCGAGGATTGTTAGCACCGGGTTCTCGTTGACGTGGATGACTCCGGTCGTGTTGGTCATGTCGCTTGCGCTGTTGTTCGACATCAGGAAGCACAAGCTGAGCACGTTCGCTTGGAAGACCGTGTGCGCCCGTTGGATCCGTTCAAAGTCCTTCGTTTCGCCGATCGCGGCCATCAGGATGCTGAACTGGCTCTCCAGGACGTCCGCCTGCAGGTAGTACTGCAGGTTGTCGATCAGGAACATCAGCTTGTTGCGGAACTGGAGCAGTTCGGAGTTTTTCTTGATTTTACTCTCCCGCTGGAAGGTCCAAACCTGGTGGATGTCGTACTGGATCTTCCGGATGCGCAGCAGAAACCGGAACATCTCGTTGTACTTGTCGAGGGTTTTGGGCGAAAAAAGCAGGTGGAGTGGCCACTTTACCTTGTACTTGAGCGTAATGTAGCTGAGAATGCTCTTGGTTTCGTAACAGGCGCTTTCCACTTCGTCCTTCGGGGGAAGCGCGAACGAGAACTGCTCGATATCTTCCGTGATGTTGACGCTGTTTGCGGCCAGTCGCATCGATTTGGTCTGCTTGAGCAGTTCCGAGTAGAGTTCTCCCCGTCCCAACAGATAGTAATCCTTGATCAGCTTCAACTGCTTCACCAAATCCGCCTCCTTAATGGCGATCTCGGACATCTGCTCCGTAACCCGGACCTTAATCTCGTCCACGATGTGCTCAAACTTGGCAATGTTCAAATTCTCATCCATCTGAAGCTGATGGAACTTCTTGAAGAACTCGTACTCCTGCTCGCCCCACAAGCTCTCCTTAACCGTCGCAAACCGCTTCTCGCAAGCGACCTTCCTCTCCCCACCACCAATCATCCGCTTCTCCGCACTATCCCGCGGGTCGCAGTTCAGCATCAGCACCGTCTGCCCGATAAACAGCACCTTCTCGGCCCAGCTGGCCGGAAAGTAGTACGGTAAAATCTCCCGCCGAATCTCGTACCGCCACAGCTCCGTGTTGATGCTGGCGTTGTCCGAGAACGAGTTCACCGACACGGACGGAGTTCCCGCCGCGGAGGGGCTGCTCCGTGTGTTGTCCACGTGCTGGATGAAAAACTCGCCAAACTGGTCGACAAACTTGCCGTGCAGCAGCCACCCAAACAGCTGCTTGATGAAGATCGCGTAGACGGAGTTTTGAATCAACTTAACCGCCTGATAGTTCCGCTCGTCCCCATGCAGACAATGCTGCTGCAGGTACTGCAGCAGGGCACACCCATGAATCCGCTGCGTAACGACTCCGCTGACCAGTCGCAGCAAAAACCCAAACAGCGACTGATACTGAGAAACCTGGTGGTAAATGAAGATCAGCGACAAGTTCGGCCGCTTCAGGTAGTTTGCCTCCAGCTGGACGATCAAATCGCGGTACGGCTTCACCGCCAGATCCAGCCCGTCGGCGAGGGCCTGCAGATACAGCCCTTGCGGCAGCGGTTCCTCCGACGGTTTCTGCTGCTTCGGCTTGATCAACCCCGCCGATTGGGTGCCGTAGTGTTGGACGAACTTTTTCAGTTCCTTGTATTGATTCGCGATGCGGATGAGGTCCTCCAGGATTTGGATCTCTCCCGGGTGCAGGAAGGTGGACGCGACCTCCGGAATCTGGGGGAAGGTGTGGACTTTACATCTTGGAAGAAACTATGCGGAAAGTTACATTTGATCCGATATTAACAAATTTTGAAATACTAACTGAAAACGTGCATTTCGAGCGCGCTTTTGTTTAAGTCAAAGAGGTTGGCTTAAGTTTTAAGGTCTAATGTAGAGTACACACTTGGGGCCAATACGCAGCTCAAAAGGGGTCAAGAAACAACTTTACGAACAGCAGAACAAAGGAGAGGGGGCGATTTCTTGGGGCTTTTCTTCAGCCGCTCTGGCTTGCTTTCGCTGCTGCCCATTTGATATTGACTGGCTCCTCACCAAGGGCATACGCCCTTAAAATTAACCGGGCAAGGAATATTTAAAATGGGCAGCAGTGGTAGCGAAAGCAAGTCGATCTGCCGTTTGTAAATACGTTTTTGTAGCATGAATGGATTACGAGTAGATAACCGCGCCCAAATTTGCGTTACTTTTGCGGCCCCAAGTGTTCCGATTATGAAGATGGGCGGCCGTCATAACATGCTCTTCCTCACAGTACCGCCGTGGTTCACACTTTTATTCCGTCGGTCGTTGTCGCACGAAAGTCTTACACAAGCTTTTTGAACTCGTTGATGATCCTAGTATTCTTGGCTGCCTCAGGCAGTTTGTTATACATGCTGTATCCCTTGTAGAACAGTGAATTCTGCGTACACGCCTTTCTGCACATCTGCAATCCGAGCTCGTCATCTCAGATCTAGGTTTAGCATCATCTTTAGCAGCCGGTTCTGCTTCGCTTGCAGTTTACTTGGTTGCCGAACAGATGTTTACAACTTACCGTGAAGTTCTCGATCGGGAGGTCCGAATTCGAGGAAAACAACGTAAACAGGATGTCGTGGATCATGGCGAAGACTAAACTTAACAATTAAAAGTATTTAAGGAACAGAAATTAGATTAAACCGATTAAACTTGATTATTTTTAAGCCGGTTCTTCATTTGTTTATCAAATTCAACGTTCAAATGTGACAGTTGTCACAAAAACGAAAATAGAGACTCTTTTCAAAAGGTTACAGCGCCAAACAAATTTTATAACAAGCGCACGCAGCCACTTTGTGACAGTTTCCTGAAAGGGCGCCAAATCTCGTTCACAAGCTTGTTTTGTTGATAAATTTTGTTTGAGTTCAGTGCGGAATCTAATCCAGAAACATGTCCTCCTCGCCCAAGCTGGAAGTGAAGCCGGATCCGGACGGCGAGGAGCCGGAGGCTAAGAGGGGCCGCATCGAAGGGTTGGACTCGCTAGGGCCGTACATCGCCGGCCAGGACAATGCCAAAAGTTTCGTGTACCTGTCGGACATTCCGCAGCTGTGCAAGGACGAGCCGTGCGTGCTGGGCGTCGACGAAGCCGGCCGGGGACCGGTGCTGGGTGAGTTGGGACTAAAATCAATTAGCAGTATTATCATCTTTTGCATAAAAATGGCTGTTTCAATTCTCCCTAAACGTATTGTCGTCAATTCCTCAAATGGGCTCTACTGGGTTCATATCTTTGCAATGTTAATTTAAGCTGATGGTTGGAGTCTTTGCTAAAACTCTTAAAATACTATTCTTCCCTCCAGGTCCCATGGTGTACGGCATTGCGTTCAGTCCTATCGACAAAAAGGACGTCCTCAAGAAGCTGGGCTTTGCCGACTCCAAGCAGCTGACGGAGGAAAAGCGCGAGCACATCTTCGACGAAATGAACAAACAGGACTTTGCCACCGAGAGCATCGGCTGGGCCGTCGAAGTCATCTCCCCAAATGACATCTCGATGTCCATGCTGCGCCGCTCAAAGCGCTCGCTCAACGAAGTCTCGATGGATTCGGCCATCGGGTTGATCCACAAGGCGATCGAAGCCGGCGTCAACATTGCCGAGGTGTACGTGGACACGGTCGGTCCGCCGGAAAAGTACCAGGCCAAGCTGAAGCTCATCTTCCCGAACTTTAAGATAACGGTCGCGAAAAAGGCCGATAGCACGTACCCGATCGTATCGGCGGCCAGTATCTGCGCCAAGGTGAGCCGCGATCACGCGCTTAAGGTGTGGAAGTTCCGCGAGGGAACGGATCCGGAGGTTAAATTTGGCAGCGGATATCCGGGTGATCCGGTTACGAAAAAGTTCCTCGGCGATTTTGACCGGGTGTTTGGGTTTCCGCGGCTGGTTCGGTTCAGCTGGTCGACGGCGTCCAACGCGCTGGATAAGAAGGCGTTCGACGTGGAGTTTGACGACGAAGATGAGGAGCAGGAGAAGGCAAAGGCCACCTATGGAAGCGAGAAATTGTCCAAGTATTTTGCGGCCGATCGGAACGAGCAGCGGAAGCGTCACGAGTACTTCCGCGAGAGACATCTGGAGCACGTGGCGGAGATCTGAGTTTTTTTTGTTTAAATGTTTTAAAATAAATTAGTCTTAATTTAAAAAAAAATATCTGAAAAAAAAAACAACTAATAAGAGGTAACATCATATTGGAAGCAATCAAGTAGGCACTGCGCGTCGAAAGTATTGTCATTAGTCGAAGAAAAAACGTGAATGGTTTTTCATAACACACATTTTCTCTCGAATTAAGCCGCGGGTAAAATCAATTTGAATCTCGCTATCAATTTTCCGAAAGCGAGGCAGATTTTGATGTTCTTATCTACAGCATCATCAAAATTCGGTACTCTGGAAACTTTCCAGAAAGCTATAGGACACCGGGTGGTTCCCACCAAACTCTTGGCGCAGCTATTTGCGAAGCTTTCGAAGTGCGCTCCGCCGCCAATTCTGCGACGCTGTGGACTGAATTCGGAGGCTGACAATGTTGTTTTGGCCGTTTCTGGACAAGTGCCCGACAGTTGACGGAATCCGATGCAATCAATCGAAAAGCCAAACTTCTAGATCCTGCTCGATGCAATGCACCTTTGTGTCACTCTCGAGCATCTCGATCCGATCCAGATTTCAACCATGCGCAGCTATTGGTAAAGCTCTTGAAGTGCGCTCCGTCACCAAGCTTGTGTCGCTGTGGACTGAATTCGGAGAGAGAGACAATGTACTTATGATCGTTTCTGGCCAATTGCCCGATTCAAATCGTCACAAAGCCGGACTTCTGGATCCTGCACGACAACGTGTGCCGTGAGACCGGAATTAAACGTGGGTCTAGGTACCATCCCGAGGCTAAGCTTCGGCTATTGTACGCTGCGTTGGTCAAGTTGTATCGGCGGTGTGGGTTACAGATTACTCTTTTTGCTCCCAGCATGAACCAAGCAAATGTTGCGCCGATGGTGGTAAATAACCAAGGCAAGTAAAGGGCCCTGGAGAACAGAGTAACCGAGCTCCTGAAACTGGACTGCCGGGTCAAGGCCTACACGGGATCGCTTATAGGTCCAAAATCCGGTAGCCCATTCAAGCCCGACAGCATTCTTTAAGGCAATCGAAGTTGATTATGCGGATGGATACTACGAGCTTGAGTGCTACACAGATTAAGTATCCAGATTCTAGGTATTTCTAATTTACGCCTGTGTTCGGGAAGCGCATTTTTGCTGATAAATTGCATAAACTTGAAAAGTACTTGCAAATAAATATTTGAGGGTTTGAAAATACCGAGACAAGTATATTTAAGAAAACAAAAAAAAAAATAGATTCTGAGGAAGCAAGGCCAACTAACTCGCACTTTTTAACAGTTTGCCTGGATTTGTTTGTAAATACAAACGTCAGCCTGCAAACTTTTTGCCTTATTGTTTGCGATTTTAGCAAACTGTCAAACACGAAAAAGTAGTGTAATGGCTCCTTGAGAACCTTTTAAAAAAACTCAGCAGGCTTTGAAGCTGTACCTGGTCATTCCGTAACTTGTTTAAGATAATCTCGACGAGTTCAAGTTATATTTTTTAAGTACAATCGTCATCATATTGGCCATTCCGGAACCGATTCTGGTTCCGGCTTCGAGTGTTCGGATTAATCATCACAACGTGGCGTTTAATTTTTTTTTTTAATTCGGTTCAACCAGAAGCGAATATTTTTTTATTTGTACAATTGTACATTAAAACTGTACGAAAGTGTGGTGCAGCCGTCGGATGGGGACGGGGGCAAGAAACCAACCAGACAGGATAGTGGGCCCGCCCGTTCCTTTCCTCGCAACACGCCCCAAACACCCGCCGGCCACCCCACCAGTCTTCCCGATGAGACGGGGAACGGAGGCGGACAGAAAAGGACAGACCTAACCGAACAGACCGAAGCCCATGTCGTCGTCGGACTCTTCGGGTTCTTCCTCCTTCTTCTCTTCCTTCTTCTCGGCGGCAGCAGGGGCAGCGGCCGCAGCAGCACCACCGGCAGCCGGGGCACCACCACCGGAACCGACGCCGGATCCGATGTTCGTGATCAGATCCTTGACGTTGATTCCCTCCAGGGCCTTGGCGAACAGACCGGGCCAGTACGGCTCGATGTCGACGTTGGCGGCCTTCAGGATGGTCGAGATCTTCTCATCCTGTGATTTGGGAGGGAGAGGAGAGAGGAAACGGATTAGTTACGGTCGATGGAGGTGGTTCCGGGAGCGCAATGTAAACAAATTTGACATAACCTAAAAAAAAATCATCCTCGCGGTTTGCAAACACAAATCAAACGCTTTTCGACAGGGTTTTCACGATTTTAACTGGTTTCCCCCATAATTAATCACATTTTAACTTGAATTCTGCCACGATGTTGCAATTTCAAAACGCCACCAATTTGTTTACACGATGCGCGCACACTTTTTCTCGCCAAGTGCCAACCCGGGAATCGACCACGAAAAATCCGCCTTTTCCGGCCCCAGAATACTCACGGTCACGGCAACATCGTCGTCGACGAGGATGAGCGCCGAGTACACACAGGCTAGTTCAGCTTTGTTGAGAGCCATGTTTGAACCGAAAAACCGTGCAAGTCGTCAATTTGATGACCTTAGCTCCGGTAGAGAACACTGCACAGTATGGAATCAACTTTGGAAAAGAGGCCTGAACGAGCCGCGGCACACGTTAACTCGCCTTTTCTGTACGGTGCTTGGTGGTGTTGGTGAGCGCAGACCGGAAATGCAAAGTGTCAAAAGTGGCGCCAGTGTTGGGCGGCCGATCCGAGAAACGCAGCAAACGCCGGCAGGTATGCAACCGGCGCTGAGTGCTGAAAACAGACGGGGATCTTATTGGCCACCATTTTTTGAATTTGTGCAAATTTTTTTCTTGATTTTTTTTCCTTTGCACGGTAACTCGAAATCGCACTTTCCCGGTCGGAAAATAATCTGGTACCTACACGCAGAAAAATGTTTTGAAGAATCAACCTGTACGAGGTTTGATTCAACAAAATATTTTGTTGAATATAATCAACCAAATTTTTGCATTGAATCAACTCTCTCATTTTGTTGTGTTAAATCGAGATATTTTGTTGTTTCAAAGCTATATTCTTCTTTTTGACGTAGACTACGTCTTACTCGAAGGTACTGGGGTGCAATTCCGAAAAAACCGGGCCGAAGGCCCTGGATTACTGCGTCATCCGTCAAACGCTTATAACTTCCTTCCCTCAAATCGAATCGGCACGATTTCTGCTGCATTCGATTCGAAAATTATTCAGCAATTTGCTATTAAATTTTCAATGTTGGCAAAATAGTTTTACAAATGAAACAACTGAATGTTTTAAATTCGTGGAAATACAGTGTCCCATCCCAGAAGGTCCCGGAGTATGTACCAAACCTTCTTAGCACGGTGCTCCCAACCAAATCTCGGAGCGTATGGTGGTGTGTCCCCACGCTTCTTCCTCCCCTGTCGATTCAGTAGGGCCGTTTTCGGGCGTTTTTGTTATTTAGAATGCCCTACTATTATCTGACGTACATATTTTGGCTTTTTTTGATTTTATTATGGAAAAAGGTATTTTTTATTTATTTAAAAGCATTTTATCTGCATTGTACTGTTTCTGATTACTTATAATTACAAGAAACTTTAATCGATGCCTCACGTGAAGGTAGGTCTACGAGGTCGAATTAAGAAGTTCATTTTTCGAGTGATTTTATAGCCTTTCCTCAGTAAGGTGAGGAAGACAAAAATATTTGCAACGGCCTTATTTTTATCAAAATATCTGTGATCCGGCCTCAAAAAAGTGTATTAGAAACACTAAAGTGCTCATAACTTTTGATAGGTCAATCTTTAGGGCTCATTGGAAAGGTCTTTTGATTGCCTATTCAACGATGGGTCGCATGATAGATCCGGACAACTTTTTTCTCAAAATATTTGAGATCCGGCATCAAAAAAGTGTATAAATAACACTAAAGTGCTCATAACTTTTGATATGGTTGTCAGATCTTCAATGTGTTGGATGCGTTGGAAATGTCTTTTATATACCTTTCTAAAAAGGTATAGCATGACGGGTATTCTTACAAAAACCACCCTTTTACGAGCCCCTTTTTTTGATGTTTAGCTGAAATAGTTTTTTTACCATAACTTTCGAAAAACTTTTCTAAACTTCATAATATTAACTAGGGTCTTGTGGGACCCCAAGAAGAATCGAATGAGACCAAACCAGTCCAAATCGGTTCAGCCAGTCCAGAGATATTCGAGTGCATATTTTTTGCTGCACGGACTCACATCCAGACACACGCACAGACATTTGTTCAGAATTTGATTCTGAGTCGATAGGTACACGTGAAGGTGGTTCTACGAGGTCGAATAAAGAAGTTCATTTTTTGAGTGATTTTATCAAGGGGTTGGAAACTCTTAGAGCTATAATTATTATGTCAACCAGTATATCAAAATATATGTTAGTATACTTATTATTTCCTTTACATATCGCCAGTATACTTACCAATATACTGAGAGTATCTTAATATACTAACAGTTTATTGCGTTTCGGTTAGTATACTAACAAGTATACTGGAATATCGTTAATATACTCAGTATTTTAAAAAAATATTAGAGTTTCCAGCCCCTTGGATTTTATAGCCTTTTCTCATTGAGATGAGGAAGGCAAAAGGATGAATTTTCACAAGTGAAAAAAATGACTTAAACAAATTAAACTATCATCTAATTACGACGCCTACTATTTTAAACAAGAACTGCAAATGTCACCTCTGACATTCGATCAAAACGCTCGACCATTTTAAACTCTTTGTGGTCGTACAAAGGGTCATTGTACCAGAAAAATAAACTTTATCACAGTAAACAATAATGTCAGCAATCTAAGCTTCAATTTAGGACCCAATTGACGTGTTTGAATGTTAAAGTTTCTCGTATATGGCTAGTACGCAGATCGGAAGGAAAGGGGTCAAGAAACAGCTTTACGAACAGCAGAACAAAGGAGAGGGAGCGATTTCTTGGGGCTTTTCTTCACCCTCTCTGGCTTGCTTTAGCTGCCGCTGCTGCCCATTTGATTTTTTTCTTGACCGGTTTCTTCCGAAGTTCATACCTTACAATAAGCGGTGTATGCACTTCGGAAGGAGTCGGTCAAGAAAAATTTCAAATGGGCAACAGCGGCAGCGAAAGCAAGCCAGAGAGGGTGAAGAAAAGCCCCTAAGAAAACGCTCCCTCTCCTTTGCTCTGCTGTTCGTAAAGCTGTTTTTTGACCCTTTCCTTCCGATCTCCATACTAGCCTTAAGCTTTTTCTTGACCCCTTAACGCGACCCTAGACGCGACCTTACCTTGTTCTCTGAATCCTTGATCCCTTTGACATTGAAAAAATGAAATGTCAAATCAAACGTAAACATGATGCAAGCATTTTGGCGGCGGTTATTCTGGAACAGATATTTTTGAGCTCAATTTATTATTTTCAGTGGCCGGAACTATACGAGATTCCTAAATCAATGTGGCAAAAGTAAGGGATCATCTAGGGCAGCGATTCTCAACGGGGGTACCGGGCCTACTTGATTTACATGGCAGGGGGTACCAGCCTAGAAGAAGGTTGAGAATGGCTGATCTAGGGGATCATGTTTTGGAGACTAGAAGAGGTCCTAGTCATTTGTTTAACATGAAAAATAAAGGAAAAGGCCCCCTAAAACAACAATCTCAATGAAGCACTTTCAGAACCACTTTCTAAATGGAACATGGCCAATCCTGTGCACCTGCCATTCGCGTTGTTTTAGCGTCTCTGGGTGGTGTATTGGGAAAGAAAATTCTGGACAAGTTGCCTGTGGCAAACGCGAAAGGAAGGTACCATGTTCCGGTGACCCAGGTCTTGTTCCGTTGCTTCCTCAATCATTTAAAAAGCAAAAATGGGAGGAAAACAATCGGCAGCGAGACCAAAAAAGCAGGACTTCTTCCACTACGCAAGAGGAAACAATTGGAAGGACATAAGCGTGGTCATGGTAGTTGGCAGAGCAGTTGCTACCTTTTCGTTTCAAAATGTTGAAGAGATAGCGCGGAAAATCATTCCAACCATTGATATAGAATCCTCCTCCTTCTCCTCCGCGAGCCGCACCGGAGAAAACGATTGTTAAAAGTATATTTTCTTCTTTCGCATCTGTTTTGAGCTCCGTCAAACCCGTGCAATAGCAAATGCTTCATTGCGCCGGAAGTTAGATCTTACTGTGCCCGATTTTGGCCAATCTAGGACCAAACCAGACTTTTTTCTCCGAAAATTTCCAGCAGTAGTATTCTTCAGATAGTAAAATTTTGTCACCAAAAATATGTTGTTGTTTTTGTCTGTCAACTGTCAAATCAAGGTGTGCAAATGTAGGTCATAACCTCGGTCATAACATTTTCATTGATTTATTAACCAATAAATCAATAACAACGTCAATATATTAACGAATAATAATTCTATTTACTCTGTACACCCACTAGGCGTTAATTCAACAAAAAATATGATTTTCAAATCAACAAAATGTTTTGTTGATTCAAATATGCCTTGTTTTTCTGCGTGAGTAGTCGTTTGACGTCGACTTGTCTATGTTGTTTGTTCAACGCAACGTTGCACTTCCAAGCGTGATTTGCGGATTGCATCCTTGCAGGCGATTTTTCAAACGTTTCTGATTCTCGGATTGTCCATCCAGGCGGCGCTGCCGCCGTCACTTTTTGACAACGTCAAACAAAAAGTGTCTAAAATGTCGAATGGTGCCGAGAGGAAAAAATTGCGGGCTTGTTTTTAAAGTGATTTTCTATCAGAAAAAATTGCAAAAATTACCTTGTTCGTCGTTTGTTGAAGAGATATCGGCGCGCGAAATCGATTGGCAGTGGTTGCTTACCGCTCGCGACCCCAAGTCGCCCCGTAATTCGTTCCGGTAACTGCTGCACACAAAGTTGCTGCCGCCGCCGCAATGAGCTTCTCATCGGACGAAGTCAATTTTCTTGTTTACCGCTACCTCCAAGAGTCAGGTTAGTTCTGCGGCGCGGGTGTTTTTGTTTGGTGATTCCGGAATTGAGATTGTTTTTCTTTAGGGTTTTCCCACTCGGCGTACACGTTCGGCATCGAGTCGCACATTTCGCAGAGTAACATCAATGGCGCGTTGGTTCCGCCGGCGGCCCTACTCAGCATTCTGCAGAAGGGTCTGCAATACACGGAGGCGGAGATTAGTATTGGGGAGGACGGGTCCGAGCAGCGGCTGGTCGAGAGTTTGAGTCTGATTGACGCGGTCATGCCGGAGGTGGTGGCCATCCGGCAGAACATGCAGAACCAGCAGAAGCAGACGATTAAAACGGAGGCCGCGGAGACGAACGGGACGACGAGTAGCGGAGGAACCGGCGGAAGTGGTGGTGGTGGTGGAGGTGGTGGCGGGAGTGGGGCGACTGCCAATGAGGAGACTTCGACGGCACAGACGACAACGTCGACGACCACGACGTCCGCTTCGACACCGGCCCCGGCCGACAGCATGGAGGTGGACCAGAGCATTGAAATTCCGGCTTCGAAGGCCACCGTGCTGCGGGGACACGAGAGCGAGGTGTTTATCTGTGCGTGGAATCCGAGCACGGACCTGCTGGCGAGTGGTTCCGGCGATAGCACGGCCCGCATCTGGGACATGTCGGACAATACGACGAACCCGAACCAGCTGGTTCTGCGGCATTGCATCCAGAAGGGTGGGACGGAGGTGCCCAGCAACAAGGACGTCACGTCGCTGGACTGGAACTGCGATGGGACGCTGCTGGCCACCGGGTCGTACGACGGATACGCACGAATCTGGCGCACCGACGGCCTGCTGGCGAGCACCCTCGGACAGCACAAGGGACCGATCTTTGCGCTCAAGTGGAACAAACGGGGCAACTACATCCTGTCGGCGGGTGTGGACAAGACGACCATCATCTGGGACGCGGCCACCGGCCAGTGCACGCAGCAGTTTAGCTTCCACTCGGCACCGGCGCTGGACGTGGACTGGCAGTCGAACCAGTCGTTTGCCAGCTGCAGCACGGACCAGTGCATTCACGTGTGCAAGCTGGGCGTGGACAAGCCGATCAAGTCGTTCCAGGGACACACGGTTAGTGTGGAAGTTGATCTTGTACCAATGACAAACCAACTCACCTTTGATTTGATTTTCAGAACGAAGTCAACGCCATCAAGTGGGATCCGCAGGGGCAGCTGCTGGCCTCGTGCTCGGACGACATGACGCTCAAGATTTGGTCCATGAAGCAGGACACGTGCGTGCACGATTTGCAGGTGAGTTCCGTGAAACAAACCAAGCTCAAAACCCATACTAAACCCAATCAATCCCCTCTCCCCCAGGCCCACTCGAAGGAGATCTACACGATCAAGTGGTCCCCGACGGGCACCGGTACCAACAACCCCAACATGAACCTCATCCTGGCGTCCGCGTCGTTCGATTCAACCGTCCGCCTGTGGGACGTCGAGCGGGGCGCGTGCATCCACACGCTGACGAAGCACACCGAACCGGTCTACTCGGTCGCGTTCAGCCCGGACGGCAAGTTCCTGGCGTCGGGCAGCTTCGACAAGTGCGTCCACATCTGGAGCACGCAGAGCGGTCAGCTGGTGCACAGCTACAAGGGCACCGGCGGCATCTTCGAGGTGTGCTGGAACTCGCGCGGCAGCAAGGTCGGGGCCAGCGCCAGCGACGGCAGCGTCTTTGTGCTGGACCTGAGGAAGTTATGAGCGGGAGCGACGCCGACGACGACGACGGCGACCGCGGCCGAGAAGAAGGCGAGCAACTCCTAACGAGTTGGGACGGAGCGGACGTGGGTCGTGTCCCCAAATGGGACGCGCACCGGCATTTTTAAACAGAACTATTTCCTTAGTTTTTCTTCAGTTTAGCTTGGTAAGTTTATAGTTTGTAGACGGACAGACTCGAGAGATATTGCAGCGAGAGGAAGAAGAAAAGAAGGCATTGACAAGAGGCATTTACCCCCCGAGATATAAGCTACCCGTTCGTAAATATCGAGAAACAAAAAAAAAATGCATGCATAATAAACGTTCAAAACAATTTCGGCTAGCGCGTTAGAAAAATAAAATAAAACTAATATTCAAAATTATCTTCGACTCAAAAACAAGTATTGAAAGTGTGTGTGCTGTAGAAATTCGTTCTGGAACAACAAAAAAACAACAACCAACAGTATGTATAATGGAAACATTTAGTGTAAACTTATCAAGGCAAAAGTTTTCTCATCGATGGTCGCCGAATAGTGTGTAAACGCAATACATTCTCAAGATAGACACGTAAATAAAGTATAAAGTAACATACATTTCAAATCACCCAAAAAAAATCGATGCGTTTTCAATGGTTTTACGAAAGAACGTTCAATAAAAGCGAATCATCTTTGCGGTTAACTTTACGTAATAGGCCTGGCCGCTTTAATGGGTAATGTTTCAATGCATTGTAAGGGAGCGTTCTTTTATTACGTAACGCAACAAAACGGCGTGGTGATTATTGCATTCGATCGTAATGGGACCATCCATAAACCACGTGGACACTTTTTTGGGAATCTGTTAGAATCGAGAATTTAGAATCGCTTTAAATAAGACATCGTGACTTGTGATAACTCCTGATACTAATTATTTTTTTTCTTTCTTTAAGTAGGGAGAACTCTATTTACTAGGGATAACTGCCGTTCTACGCATAATTGTCCCATGTCAGTTTTTGATGATTTTGACTTTATGCCATTTTTAAGTTAAGTCTGATGTGTACTTTAAGAAAAACACATAAAATCTGTTTTTTTTTTGAAATTTTTGAAATTTTTAAAATTTTTGAAATTTTTAAAATTTTTGAAATTTTTGAAATTTTTAAATTTTTTGAAATTTTTGAAATTTTTAAAATTTTGAAATTTTTGAAATTTTTGAAATTTTTGAAATTTTTGAAATTTTTGAAATTTTTAAAATTTTTGAAATTTTTGAAATTTTTGAAATTTTTGAAATTTTTGAAATTTTTGAAATTTTTGAAATTTTTTGAAATTTTTGAAATTTTTGAAATTTTTGAAATTTTTAAAATTTTTGAAATTTTTGAAATTTTTGAAATTTTTGAAATTTTTTAAATTTTTAAAATTTTTAAAATTTTTGAAATTTTTGAAATTTTTGAAATTTTTGAAATTTTTGAAATTTTTGAAATTTTTGAAATTTTTGAAATTTTTGAAATTTTTGAAATTTTTGAAATTTTTGAAATTTTTAAAATTTTTGAAATATTTGAAATTTTTGAAATTTTTGAAATTTTTGAAATTTTTAAAATTTTTGAAATTTTTGAAATTTTTGAAATTTTTGAAATTTTTGAAATTTTTGAAATTTTTGAAATTTTTGAAATTTTTGAAATTTTTGAAATTTTTGAAATTTTTGAAATTTTTGAAATTTTTGAAATTTTTAAAATTTTTGAAATTTTTGAAATTTTTGAAATTTTGGAAATTTTGGAAATTTCGGAAATTTCGGAAATTTTGGAAATTTTGGAAATTTTGGAAATTTTTAAAATTTTTGAAATTTTTGAAATTTTTGAAATTTTTGAAATTTTTGAAATTTTTGAAATTTTTGAAATTTTTGAAATTTTTGAAATTTTTGAAATTTTTGAAATTTTTGAAATTTTTGAAATTTTTGAAAATTTTGAAATTTTTGAAATTTTTGAAATTTTTGAAATTTTTGAAATTTTTGAAATTTTGGAAATTTTGGAAATTTTGGAAATTTTGGAAATTTTGGAAATTTTGGAAATTTTTGAAATTTTTGAAATTTTTGAAATTTTTGAAATTTTTGAAATTTTTGAAATTTTTGAAATTTTTGAAATTTTTGAAATTTTTGAAATTTTTGAAATTTTTGAAATTTTTGAAATTTTTGAAATTTTTGAAATTTTTGAAATTTTGGAAATTTTGGAAATTTTGAAAATTATGAAAATTTTTGAAATTTTTAAAATTTTTGAAATTTTTAAAATTTTTGAAATTTTGAAAATTTTTAAAATTTTGGAATTTTTTTAAATTTTTTGATTTTTTTAAAATTTTTGAATTTTTTGAAATTTTTGAAATTTTTATTTTTGAAATTAGGCAAATTTTGGAAATTTTGAAAATTTTTTAAAATTTTGGAAATTTTTAAAATTTTAAATTTTTTAGATTTTCTGAAATTTTTAAAATTTTTGAAATGATTAAAATTTTTAAAATTTTTAAAAATTTTAAAATTTTTAGACGTAATTTTTTGAAGCTGTCATTTAACAATCCTAAAATATTTGATTGAAAAATACAAAAATAAGGATATTTCGCTCGTAAATCTGTTGGTGGTCAGTGAAATCCTCGTGGATGGCGCCCAGGAGACGGTGATGACGGACAATAGAGCATTCTACGTACGTATGTATTGCGTATACGTACACGAAAATAAAGTGAGGTTAAATTTTGTCAGCCAGCAAAACCAAATGGTGCGCTAGTGTGCGTACGCGAAACGTCATAAAGCTCTATAACGGCGGACAACACCATTAACACTGGAACGCCCAACGCATGTCCAACTTACACGGACGCCCAAGCCTCCCAAAAAAGTTAGAACGGTAATTTCAACACGCCCGTTCTCGGGCATAACTCAGCCAATCGGGACGATTCTTGTTCCCAGTGATTTGTAAGAATGTCTAGATGATCCTAAAATTTTGCAGAACTTGATTTGAACAAATCTGTAATTTCTGCGACCGAAAACATCGTTCCAACTTTTTTTAAACGACTGCCTCCGCGGAATTTTCGGCGAATTTTTTTTTACACGCGAAAAAAAAAGTTGGAACGATGTTTTTGATCGCAAAAATTACAGATTTGATCAAATTAAGTTCTGCAAAGGTCTAGAATCATCTAGACATCCTAACAAATCACTGGAAAGAAGAATCATCTTGATTGGTTGAGTTATGCCCGAGAACCATTGAGTTGAAGTTACCGTTCCAACTTTTTTGGAGCCTTGGGCGTTGGAATGTTAAGTTACCATCGGTTTCATCGTCGTGTGGTTCCAGTCCTGATGTTCCAGATTATCAGCCAAGCCAGGATGGATAGCATTCATCAACTCCAGCATCCCTCAAGATTTAACCGGCAACCAGGAAGTTTTTTGCTGTGTACCAGTTCCGGTAGTCCAGGAAATCAAGGCCAGAAGTCCCAGAAGATTCAAGTGACATTTCAAGACCCATGATGCCGGATGATCGCTTCATTTCTTATATCAAAATACACTGTCACTTATTCTTACATTCATACATTCCATTTAAGACTCACCACGCCAATTTCACTAAATACGCGGTAGGGTGTTCCCTTGGTCGTTCGCTGTGAGTTGTGGATTGCCTGCTTCTCTAATGAAGGATCGACTGAGGGGGCATGCTTATTAATTTCTCGTCGCTCCATACCCTCAGTGACGTGATGGGAGCAAGGGCGTCTATGCAAAGTGTCCCTACACCCGCTACAAATTTCTGGCGCTTGGGGAGGGAAAAGGGAATTCGTTTTGTTCTATGCGCCGGTATTTGTAGCATTCAAATTCGTGCAAAAAAAAACTTATGCACGTGGGTGTACAGATTACGGAGAAAAAGATGATCGAATTGTTCACCTAGCGCTCACATGTGTTTCGGGACCAAGTTGCCTGCGGGTATGGGGATCATACATACATACATACATTTTTAAATTAAAAAAAAATATATTTTGAAATTTTTTGAAATTTTTAGTTTTTTTGAAATTTTTTAAACAGAGTTTTTGATGATGA
The DNA here is from genome assembly GCF_016801865.2 of Culex pipiens pallens. Taxonomy (NCBI): domain Eukaryota; kingdom Metazoa; phylum Arthropoda; class Insecta; order Diptera; family Culicidae; genus Culex; species Culex pipiens. The sequence goes on from NC_068938.1 coordinate 108,788,227, forward strand.
TCGCTGCAGTTTTGCCAGTTTGTTTTTTTCAAGACTTTTCAAGGCGAATCTGCATGTCGGCCAAGGGCTGCAAGATTCCAAGTAACCACAGTGCAATAAATAAAGTTCCCAGTCCTGCTAGTTTGAACTATGTTTTAATGCCTTTGGATACTAGGGATGCCCAGGTGCAGGACATCCTGGAAGGAGCGGAACTGACTGTATCGGCAGTCCTGTTTGCGACTGTCGTAATCAGGGAAGCGATCCGCCAAATGTTGGTTGTTAGTATTCCTGGTTATGAGAGTCTGAACAGTATAGCTCTGGTCCTGCATCAGTTCCCTATCCTCATGCCTCCCCGTATGCTAGATGATGACTTGAACATCTGTCTAGCTGGCGGTCGATGATGTCCATGTTTCGAATCGTGGTGATTGTTCTGTCTTGTCACATGTATTTACGTAACTGACGTATAGGCGAGTGACAAGGTAGCACTATCATGACGAAGTATGATTGCGTGGACGGCCATCACTAGGGAGTTCCGTAGTGATTTTTCAATGGAGCGTAGCCTTGGGTGTGAGCAGGCAGCCTATTCCAGTCACATTCAAAGTGAACTGTTTGTTTGCAACAGGGGTTGTGCCCTTTTGGGAAGTTACTTCGGAATTTAACGATCCTTAGGGAGGATTCTCCAGGACAATCATATTGAAATAGCCGAATGAGGAGGGCACGGAACAACGCAGTTGGTTTGGGTGCATACCCAGATTAGCTGTGTTGTTTTGGGTGGGATTGGGTTATTCGTGAGCAAGAAGTTCATGTATTAATGCATCTTTTTGTCTTCATTTTCATGTCATGCCTGGGTCTACGACTGGAGGACGGTCGCACCAGGACAACCGAATCAAGACGTCTCCGGTGTGATATCTATCACATTGGAAACAACAGCAACAACATCAACCTGATGGCACTCAGGTTCCGGAAAGTATTTGTATCGTTATTTTATAGTTTTTATATTTTATTAACATCCCTTTCTTTGCAGAGCATGGACAACAATAACAAAGTGGCAATGTGGGAAAGGGAAGTCATTTGTGATTGTAGAAGGTATTAGGTCTATTCCCGTACTTGCAGAATTGCAGAATTTCTGCAGGATCTGCAGAATTCTGCAGCCAGCATAAGTCACTTTTTTGCAGCACGTTCCCGTACTTTTCAGTTCGCTCTCTTCCACTCTCTCTTTTGCAGAAGTTCTGCAAGAAGAGAAGCGGCAAAACTTTTGCCTGGGTAACGCGTTCCAGTACTTTTTCTGCAATATTGTACACAGTTGAGTGGATTTACTCAAATTGGGTATTAAAGTTTTTTAATTATTTCAAAATATTTAAAAAAAATGGTTGCCGAAAAAGTAATTGAAACAAGTTTGCCTCTAAAAAAGGGAAATTATTTTTTTATGCAGCACAACATTTTATAAAATCAAGGATGTATTATTTATTAAGTAACTAGAAATTAATTATGCTTAGGTAGAAATTATATATTCGAAACAACTCAAAACTTTTACATTAGGTAAACCATTTTACAAATGAGAGTGGAAGGTACGTTTAATAAACCTGATTTGAAAAAAAGACAAACAAAGGTTTAATATAGAAGGGACCAAAAATACATGTTTTAATAGCAGAATGTTTGAAAGATTATTCAGGATAACATAAATAGATTATGACTGGATGTCTCACGAGAGAACAAATTAAAAAAAAATAATCACAAACTCAAAAATTTTAAAACACATAAATTAAGAAATCTTTAAATTAAGAAATCCATAAGTATCCAAAAGTATAAAAAACTAATATTTTCAAATTGAGAAACTTTAAAAAATATAAATCAGATATTTGAGAATTTTAAAAATGCAATTAATTATATCAGAAAAATTAAAAAATAATAAATCACAAATTCATAGTTTAAAAATTCGAATTATTAAAAACTAAATACAGTGGACTCTCTGGCTGTCGATCTTCTCGATATCAATATTGCTCCAGCTGTCAATAAATTTTTCAGTCCCTTCAAATAGATTGCTTTGATTTTTTATTCTATAATTTGATAACCCCCGCTCTCGACGGTCCCTTCAATATCGACAACTAGAGAGTCCACTGTATTTCAAAATGTTTAAAATTTCAAAAACAATCTTAATTTTAAAAATTCAAAATAAACATAATACAGGTCGAAAAAAATCGAAATTAAAAACAATAGTTTGAATATTTATGGGTGCAGAACACCAAAAATTTAAAAGCTATAGTTAAAAATAAAATAATAATAGCTTCTAGCTTCTATCGGATGGTGAAGTAAAACGTCGGTCCCGGTTTCTCCTGTCTCGTCAGAGGCGCTGGAGCAGAAATCCCACGTTAGAGGAAGGCCATGCCCCGGGGGGCGTAGTGCCAATAGTTTAGTTTCGTTTCGTTTTAGTTAAAAATAATAAGATAGAAAATTAAATAAATTATAACTTCAAAAATAAGTAAAATTAAAAACTTCTGCCAATCAAAAATTTTAAAACAAAATTATAAATAAAAAAGAAAGAGTCAAAATTTTCAAACTCTAAATCGTCTAAATATGTGTTTCTAACCTAAAATATGACTCCATGTTTTTTTTATGATTCAAGATGGCGAAGAAATTAAGAATTTAAGAATTTAAAAATTGAAGAATTTCAGAGTTTCAGAATTTCAGAATTTTAATTTCGACAAAATTACATCATTTTTTTGGTTCATATAAGAATACAAATTGGTAGCGCCGTTAAAGGTACAATTTACGATTTGCCAATTAAATTTACCTATTATTTTAAAACACATATTGAGTATCTTCAAAATCAATTTATGATCAAAAATAATTCTTAAACAAATATTTATTTGAAATTATTAAACTCAAAAGAAATGTGTCTTTTAAAAGTTTTTAAAAACTATTTGTTTTTAAAGTACATTTTTTGTTGGGATACTAGCCGTGCTGTACCACTATGGCTTAAGTTTTATCAGGTAAAAATATTAACACTAAAAAAATCGCTTTATCATTTACATGAATGAACTAAGCCTGAAATCGTTAACATTAAAAAATCGTTCTCAATAAAACCAGACATAAAAAAACAACCCCAAAATCATTTATTATTACAAATAATAATAAAATGCTTGATTTCACCCAAATTGCAAATTTTACGTAAGCGTGTACTCAACATCCATCACACCGATCACACCAAATTGCAGTAACTTTTCAACAAGAAAGAGAAGAGAGAGCTTGCAGAAAAGTACGGGAACGGTTTTGCTTCAACTTCTACCTCTCTCATTGCAGAAGTTCTGCCTGAGAGAAAAGTTACTTTTGTTGCAGAAAAGTACGGGAATGCTCTGCTGCCGTTTTTGTGCAGAATTGCAGAATTCTGCAGTACGGGAATAGACCTATTGTTTTGATTCACAGCATGTTGAACGAACTGTTGTGGATGTACCTAGAACATCGCAGCACGGGGTATTTCTTCTGCACATTTCCAACAACAGTATACTTGTTCGGTAACTTGGCTGAGAATGTAGCACAGTTACCGAATGCTGCTCGTAAACTGGGCTGAACGAAAAATGACGAGGGGACCGATGCATAACATTTTCTCTACAAATGTAAAATGATGGTTGCTTAAATTTCTTTCAGAGCTCACCTTTAATTTTTCCTTAAATTTTGACTTAACATTTCATTAAAACTTAAATATGATTTCTAATTTGCTGAACTTGCTTGTGCATCCAGCTTGTGACCCCTCATCATTCCGGTTTGTTTGGTTATTTTACGTTTGTCTGCTTTTTAAGTGGGCTACAGCCCAAGTAGTTCAGTCAAACAAGCTCAGTTACCGAACCAGTACTGTACTTTAATTTTGCTTCACTCATCTTTCTACTCTTCTTCTCTCATTTCCCAATAAATACTGAAACGTGTTTTCCCTAACCAAAACAGTTTACCTTAATATGTAAACGAAACGATGTTAACTGCTGTTTATCATTGATCTTTCCTTTACTTATTTATTTATTAAAATGTAATTTTCATCGGCTTCTACTCTTCTTTCCTTCAAACTACAATTATTCTTTCAGTATCGAACTTTATGTAGTTTGCTTTCTTTTATTGTCTATTGTTTAAATCTACGCCCTTTTCTTGAAACAAGTATGGTTCGAGTCCTTACTTAATATATTGAATGATCACACACATAAAATTATTGTATTTTTGGTAAACTTTTGAATAACATGCTTAGGTCCAAAACATTGTAACAAAACACCGCGACAGAAGAAATAGCAACAGATTAACACGATTCAACATTAGGGAAGATTTCAGGAGAAAACAGTACACAGTAGAATAACAACTAGTTTTTGAATTGAAACAAAAAATAAAACAGTACTTGCTTTAATGAAAATTGATAGGCACACTATAAATGGTTAGGTGCTTATACTTACATCAAACCCTACGTAATGTACCACCCCCGGCCGAGTTAAAATGCGTAACCGGAAAAGAAGGTGTGCATGCCTGGCACGAACACTCAAAGCGTGTTCTAGCGTGCTGCTCGTACTGACTCAGAGCAAGGGTGAGATGTAGGTGTAAGGGCAGTGCGTGTTCGTCGGGAACCTTGTGCATAAGATCGGTCAAGGCCCGTTCTTACACTGAAAATTGCGAATTGCGAATTGCGAATTGCGACTTTTCAAGGCGAATCTGCATTTGTAAACAAGCAGTCTATCCCACCGCTCGTTACAAAATTTCCAAATAAATTTAAAAAAAGAAATATTAAATTAATGTTTATTCGTCAAGCTTATGTAGACTACTTACAATTTTTAATGTATTTATTTAGTTTCTCTGCAAAACGCTTCGATGCTTAAATTAAAATAAAACTGAGATTTAAAATTTTCTTCCAAACAGTTTTCGACCAAAAAAATTCCACTACCCTGTTTGACAGATCTTTCCCTTTTTGTTTTGCCCTCGTCTTCGTGTGATGTGGAGCTGTTTTTCCTTCCGTACGATTTGAGTGAGCCAGCAGCTGGTCCTGTGATTTTATCCGCAGTTTTTCCAGAATTTCCCAGTGCTAAACGAAGCGAAACCCTTTTTCCACGATGACTTCCGACTGGGACGAAATCAAGCGGCTCGCGTCCGACTTCCAGAAGGCCCAGCTGACGACCAGCTTGCAGAGGTAGGTTCCTGCGATTCTTTTGATGTGGCACTTTCACTTTTGGAATCTTCTTCCGGACAGGTTGTCGGAACGGAACTGCGTCGAGGTTGTGAGCCTGCTGATTGAGAAGGGTCTGCTGGAGGTGATTTACACGACCGATGGCAAGGAGTATTTGACGCAGGTCCATTTGAAGCAGGAGGTGCGGGACGAGATGTTCGTGCGGGGAGGCCGGGTTAATCTGGTCGATTTGGCCAAGGCGTTGAACGTGGACTTTGAGAAGGTGCAGGTTGTGGCGGAGCAGATCGTGGTGGAGGACCGGAGTGTGAAGTTCATTTTGGGTCAGCTGATTGAGCAGTTTTATATGGAGCGGGTGGCGTCGGAGATTAACGAGAAGTTGGCTCAGGTTGGGGAGATTAATGTGGCTGATTTGACGGTGCAGTACGATCTGCCGGCGGATTTCATTTTGAACAATATCATTTTGAGGCACTTGAACAAGACCATTATGGGCAAGCAGGACTCGTCGAATGCGAACATCTTCTTTACGCAATCGTACGTGGCACGGAGCAAGGCCAAGGTCCGAGGTGCCCTGGCGGCGATCACAAAGCCAACGCCGGTGTCGGCCATCCTGGCGCAGTGTGGAATCCCGGACCGGTTGTTTAACCTGCTTGTGAACGAAGTGGCTACGCTGGGAAGTGTCACGTCGAGGACTCCCGGGGCGTTGTACATTCCGCACATTTACACCAAGACCCAGGTCGAGTGGGTTCAGAACTTTTACCGCCAGAACGGCTACTTGGAGCACGATTCCGTCGCCGGACTGGGCGTCACGGACGTGAAGAACTTCATCGTAAACCAACTCCCGAACGAGAAAATTGTCCACCTGAAAAAGTGCAGCGTTGGAGAGAAGCTCATCGATCAGGTGGCCTCCTCGCTGGAAGAGTGCATCTCAACCAGCACGTACTTGGACGTTTCCACGGTCCTCCCCTCAATCATGAGCGACGAAGATGTGGATCAACTGCTCACGATCGTCCTAACGGCGCCCATGCAAAAGCAAGTTCTCATCTTCAACAGCACAATCCTCACCACCAAGTTCGTCGAAGACATGATCAAACCGTGCTACGAAATCGCCGTTGAAAACGCGAAGAAATCCGTCGACAGCGGAACCTACCAGCAGTACATGGCGGAGAAAATGATGAAGCACCAGGACGTGATTCCGGACAAGGAATCGGCGGAAAACAAGGCGGACAAGCGTGACGAACGTCGCAAGAAGGCTGCGGGTGGAAAGGCCGGTGGAGGTGCGCAGGGTCGGGAAACGAAGACCAAGTCGACGAAGAAGCACGCCCGCGGACATCGTGGAAACGTGTCCGATTCGGATGAAGATTTCGGGCCTGCTGAGAAGAGTGCCGGGGGAAAGAAGGGTGCCAAGGAGGCGAGCATTGAGTTGATTACGGTGAAGGACATTTCCAAGGTGCTGCACGGAGGGTTGGAAGAGGAGGGACTGGAGGATTTGGCGAAGCAGCTGGCGCAGCATTACTATCCGTGAGTATGGGTTTGGTGTTGGGTTTTGGTAGATGTCAGTTTACTACTGAAAATTGTCATCGATTTTTTTTTAAGTCGACAGATTTGTTGGTATAGAGTCAACAAGGCTACATCTCAAAAGTGAGTCTTCAGGACACATAACTTCGGTCGGTTGAGAAGTTCTAAAAAAAGAACACCAGCCTAAAATCAATCAATCTTACTCAAAGGTACTGGTGTGCCATTGCGAAAAACTTTGGCGCAGGTCGGCCAGATAATAGTACCTACGTCACTGTACAAATGGTTATATCTCTGTTCAGACAAATCGATCTTTCAAACAAAACGTGCGCTTCCCAAACGCCGACGTGAACTTCAAGTACCTAGAAATGCATAACATTTTGGAGAATAATTAGCAATACGTTACTACCGAACGTGATGTATGACTCTAGTGGCTTTGTTCCATAGCTTACAGTTAGGATAAGCCATGTTATTGCTGAATACGAACTAATATTTGTTTGTGCAATAGTATTCAGTTATGATCGAAGTTGTCGGCTTCTATTTTTGTTACTGGTGGGTCTTCTGGTACCGCTGCGTCTGTGTTGTTTAAATGCACTTGCTTTTGATCACAGCCGCTGCTTCAAATGGCCTTGCTGCTGCTGCGCCGCCACAACGAGTTCAAATCCCAGAGGCTGTTGTTCATGAACGAATGCCTGTGTTTGACTATATAAGTCCGTGGACATTATTGATAACATCCGCCACATGCTTCAGTATCTTGTGCACTGTTGCCGGCAGGTAGTACATACCAGGGATATAATGCAACCAACAACTCAGCAGTGTCTCTACAATACTTCGCAAATTAGTTCGTGTTGATGTTGTTACTTGACGTCAATACTTGTAGAATTACTGAGCATCGCTCTAGCGCATTTTCGTCGTGCAAAAAATAGATTATTTGCAATAATTGTTGAAGTATTAATAATGAATATATTATACAATTTACCTGTGCATTTTGCTGTTTTAGCCGGGCCCGCAAAGGACAATCGTGAAGTATTCGCAGTGTTAAACGATCCAATTCCTGAAGATCGCACCTGGTCGACATGCAGACTCATTTCTGTACGAAATTTTTCTTGAATTTTCGTTTTTCGTTCCTCAACTAGTTTCATCTCTTTTGCATCAACCTTCCACTTTTTGATCTCCAGTTTAAATGCAATGTGGAATGTAGGAAAACATTTCTGAGATCCTCGCCAAAAAACACTTATTCCTTCGAACCACTCAACCGTACAAGCACCTCCTCGGGCCGTTTCATCGAAGCGGTCGATCCTGCTGATCCTCTGGGGCTCTGCTTTGCGCCTGCTTCTGATCTTACCGAGCCGATACAGACCGCTGATACTTGCCGCGCTATCGCCGTACGGCAGCTCACAATTTCCACCGTTGAAGGTGGTCATAACTCCTTTTGTCACCAGCTAACCAGACATACATGAGTTCCTGAAGACAAAAGCAGATCGACTCACCAGAAAATGCCGCTTCCCGCGCCACGAAGTCGATCTGGATGAGGTTCGCGTCCGCTGATGAAAAGTTCTCTCGTTCTTCTCCCCGTCTCGTCCACCCAGAACCGAAGAGTAAAGAATTGTAACGCACAAAAATGATTAGTTCTAAATTGTATGCATTTATTGGCCTATTTGGGGGGGAATATCAAAAAAATCAAATGAAAAAGAAAGTTTTACATATTTGGATCCAATATTTAATGGCGCTCCTTCTTGTGCGACTTTATTTTGCTGCATTGATTAGCAGTCGAAATGCTGTTGGCCAAACTGCATCCGTAGACTCCTTCAAACGGCCCGGTCTTCGTGACCCGCCGTCATTCCAGCATCCCGCCGAAATGAAGGGACCGCACCGGCTCCCAGCCGTTTCTCCAGCCGATTCTCCTGCTGTACCGCTCGTCCAGCGCTGCTCGATCCACTGCTGCAGAAGTTGTACTCCTTTAGCCGCCATTTTGTTGAATGTCTTGAAGTAATGTGGAAAAGAAAAAAGGGCCTGGACATAGTCCAAAAAGGGCATTAGAAAATGAATCGTTAAAAAAAAACTGTCCCAAACATCCAGGGCTGCGGAGTCGGGTCATATTTCAAACGACTCCGACTCCGGCTTTCTCAGATTAGCCGACTCCGACTCCGACTCCGGCTCCGGCTTTCAACAAATGATTGGCTCCGACTCTGGCCTACCAACTCTAGCCGACTCCGACTCCAACTCCGACTCCAGCTTTCAACAAATGGTTGGCTCCGACTCCGACTCCACGTATTTTTAAATGTTTCAAAAGTTAGTTAACTATTATTAGTTAATTATTTTTAAAACATTGATAAATAGGATTATTTAAATACTCTCTAAGCGTCATGTTTTCTCAAGAAAAATAAGTAAAGTAAAGTAAATAAACGGAAAAAAGTTTCTAGTTTACATGTATGTTATGGAAACAGAAATAAAAAAATATCTTCAGTTTTAGAGGCATTTTAAGAAGAACAGTTATGTTAGTAAATTTGGATTTATTTGCTTAACCTCAAATTTGAAAATATTTTTTTTTTCAAAGCTAATAAATTTAAATATTTAATTGTTATTTTTGAATGAATAATTTAAAGAAACCTGGCCTTAACGATCTATTGGACATTACAATTCAATTTGCTCACTTTCAGGCTGACATTTATAAGAAACACAGTGACAGGCACCTTGTTTTTTAAATGACAATTTTAAACGAAACATTTTTTTTGTTTTTTTTTTTTAAGACGTACATGGACATCACGCCATGGCTAAGATGTCCTTTTCAAATATCGGTGACATGAAAAATATTTTACCCTGGAAATTTTTAATTTATTTTAATTTTAAAATTTTATATACTTTAAAAAGGAGGCGCACGATACTTCGTGAATCTTCACCTAAAACGAAGCTTTATGAATGATCTTGCGCCTCCATCAGAATATATGAAAAAAACTTAAAATATTATAAAAAATAAATATCCACAAGTAAAATATTTTCTAGGTCACAAATATTTCATTTTTTTTAATGTACATTGATTTGCAATGATTATCAACTTCCGTTATATTGACGTGGGATATACAGTATGAGGAAATTCGTACCAGTTGATAGTTTGTTAATTTTGTTTTTTTTATAATATTTGAAAAATAAATTAAAATCCTATATTTTGTTCTATACATTTTTTTATTTGTTCATTTTTGTACTGAACTCTTGAGATTTGTTCAACGATAATTTGCAACGATATCAAAATAGTTTACCTAAAATCAACATCAATATCAACAATCAATGATTATTTCAAAATTATTTGCAACTTCTTTTGATATTTTTTGTTAGTTTTAATTATTTTAAATGCAACACTTTGATTTTCTTGTACTCAGTTATAAACAAAATGCGCATGTTGAGTTCCAAGTAAGAGATTCACGCAGAAAAATGTTTTGTAGAATCAGCCTGTACGAGGCTTGATTCAACAAAATATTTTGTTGAATATAATCGACAAAATTATTGGACTGAATCAACCCTCGCATTTTGTTGTTTCAAATGGAGATATTTTGTTGTTTCAAACCTATTTTTTTGTTGAATCTACCCTCATTTTTGTTGATCAAAATTTGACAGAAAGTGCGTTCAAATCAGATTTTTGTTGAAACAAAGTAATGTTTTTGTTGAAATAAGACCTGGAATTTATTTGATACAAAAAAAAACAATGAATTGAAATAAGAATGGTCATTTTCGCAATTTACTTTATTTATTTGACAAAAAATTAACAATTTCAATCGGCACCTCCAAGCGTTAAAGCACGATCTCGAGCACGATCGGTTCGTGTGCAGTTAAGCAGAACTGCACCTGATGCCAATGCTGTCGCCGTCCCGGAAGGAATCAATGACGAGCTGTATCCGCGGGTTGAATGGGTCGTGTTGCCACTCGCATCCATCATATTGAGGTTGTTTCCCGCAGAGGTCTACAAGAGTCAAAATGGGCGTTTAGACGGGGTCATTTGAGATAGAATGCCGAGGCTCTTACCAAGCGTGTTCCGTAGAGGTTATGGACAAAACCGGGACGGTTCTCCGCCGCGGGAGTAACAGACGGTGTAATTGCTGGCACCTGCTGCATCCGTTTCTCAATTGTCAAAACTGGGTCGGCCTGGTGGTTACGGTACTGTTGATCCCACCCATTTCACGCACAAATGTATTGAACATTACGAAATTTGGCCAACAGCGGACAGCCCTTGGATGGGTAGATCACGTGAACGGAACAGACGAAAAATCCGGAAAACAGACTTTAAAGACTGAACCGCAACGTTGAAGAATATTTAAAGCTATATGTTTTGACGGATGGTGGGCACGTGTAAACAACAATTATTTTTATTTAATCAATAAAACGGCTAAGTTGATTCAATGCCGTTTTTTGGTAGAATCAACGCAATAATTTTGTTGTTATTTCTTACAAGGGTTGACACGAGGGGGGTGTCACTCCCGCGTTGACCGAGCGATAAAGCTTCCTTTTCATACCTTTGCAGCGCTAACTTTTGCTTTTCCGCTTTAACGCGCGATAACCGCGTTAACTCGCTTTTTGCCTTACCTTTTCTTGCGTTCACGCATCAGACTGCTCGATTTTTTTTGACAGCGAGAACTGTCAACAGCAAATGACAGATCTCGTTGTCAAATCATTCGAGCAGTTTGTTTTGCTTTTTTTTCTTGAAAAATAAAATCTCCTGCCAACTTTTCGTAAAGAAACAAAAGTTTAAACCAAAAAAGGAGCGGTGTACCAGGAAACATTTGCAGCTGCCTTCAAGGGTCATGTTTCAGAGACTTGAAACGGCCAACCTTGTTGGATGATGACTTTGGCAACAGGTTCAACCTGCAGAAACGGATCCCGGAGTTTGCATTGCGGAGATCAACATTGACGAAACGTTTAAAATCGTACCACCTGGCCCGACACCTGTAAAAGCCCGCTAATCTGAGCTACAGCCGCTAACCAAACCGATCTTCGCAACCTGCTGTTGGTGAGTTTTGATCGTGAAGTGGCTTACTCGAGTTTTAACTCTAGTTATTTCAAACCTGTCCAACAGAACGGCGTGATTAAGCTTCTGGCGCGGGCAACAACAACAAATCGCCGATAGAAACATGCAACGCGGCCAGCTCGACTGCAGCCGGTACAGAATAGAAGCCGCAGTTGTTCCGGAGACCGTCGCGGTTACAAATCAATAACACGGCCACGTTGCTGAACCTGCTGATCGCGGCCAACAAGGAGTTAAGTCGTTCTTCCACTCGCTAAACAAAAGAAGAATCGAAGCCGTCGGGGAAGATCAAGAAGCAACTTTCGTTGGTGGAGGATCGTGAAGAAGGGGAGGAGGTGAAAAGTACACCGACGAGGGTTTCGTAGTGCGGAATATGCCTTCAAGCGGGACAATTCCGTGCTCCGGGTCAACAAGTTCCACAAGTCCCACGCCAAGAAACGAAAAGTGGAGCAGGATGATCCTCCGGAAGACAATAAACCATAAATTTAAATATATTTTTTGATTTATTTCATACTACTCGATCAACTCCAGATTGCCCTTCCAGAATTGATTTCATGAACTTGCCACGGTCAGCTTTTTGATCGACTCGTTGCAATCCTGCAGCTGGTCCCGAATCTCCAAATCGCGACGCATTCAGCCTCCTCCTGCCTCCCATTCTGCTAACTCTTCCTGGTTCGTTGAGCACCTCCTTCTTGTTCTTGTCACCGTGGAACAGCTGCTGAGGAACTTGAACTCTTGAACTTCCGGACCGACAGTCGCTGCTTATTACGGTTAGGTCGCGCTACACGTACGTTCGCGAATGATTTTTTTGGCAGGACCGGAAGGCATTCTGTATCCACGTCCACCTCTTCCTCGTCCAGCGTTTCAACGCTCTCGGAGTCCATTTCGAATCCGTCGCGCCCCCGGATTATGCTACGCTCATCGTCATTGCTGATCTTTAGCCGCATCAGCAGTTCCCTGGCCAAGGCGATGGTTCTCGAGCCCTTGAAGAAATTCGTTAGCTGCTTGGCGAACATTTCGGCGATACACTGGAGGGACGGTAACAATTAAAATCCTAAACTCGACCGCTCAAAAAAATCTTGCCCTCGAAATCTTACCTCCTCCTTGAGTTTGCAGTCAGAAGATTTTCCGTCTTCCCTTCCATGTCCACCCGTCCGTTCCCGTTCACCTCAACAAACCCTGTCGGCATATTCTTCGGCGACCGCATCTGCACCACAATACGAGACGATTTCACCTGCTCCGTGGGGACCACCAGCGAAGCGGCACAAACCAGCACCGATTTCGTCACCGAGGGGGGAAAATAAAACTCACAGATTACTTTGTTTATTTTTCCTGAAACTGCAGGAAAAATAAACCAAAACAAATACCGAGTTGCCAAACCCGATCAAAAACTACTCGACTTAAGACAGCAAGGTTGCAAGATCGATTCGGTTGGTTCAAAAGTCGAGCAGACGCTGGCCGCTTTAACTCGCTTTAACGCGCGTTAACATGCGATAACTTGCTTTAAGGTGGCGTTATGTGAAAACTCGGCACGATGAGAAGCGTTGATGCTTTTCGAGCTCGTTTTTGTGCGTTTTAGTGTGTTATCGCGGAGTGACGTCCCCCTCGGGTTGACAAAATACATCGAGTCAATTCAACGCAAAATTTTGAGTTGTTCCAATTAGAGAGCCTGGATCTTATTAGAGAACGGACATCTCAAACCAAAAGTACCAATCGAAGCACGAGAACTGTCAAACGGAGGTACCAATCGAGCAAAATCCTTTGTCTTTTGCTCGATTGGTACCTCCGTTTGACAGTTCTCGTGCTTCGATTGGTACTTTTGGTTTGAGATGTCCGTTCTCTAATAAGATCCAGGCTCTCTAGTTCCAATTGGTTTTGAGGGTTATTTCAACAAAAAATCGTAAAATTGAAACAACAAAAAATATTGTTAATTCAAACAGGCCTGATTTTTTTGCGTGTAGGGCTCTGTGTGTAAGTGATATTGAACTGCAGGGCTGTGCCCATTTGGACATCTTTTATAAGACCCTTGCCTTATAGTTGGTCTAACGTGTTATAACGACTGAACCAATCGTTCTCAAACTTTGTGGTAGCTGTTTGACACGTGGCGTCGCGGTGTTCATCAAGCATTCATAGCATGCTAAGGGAAATTTGATGCTTTTCTCGGGGAAACCGTTGGTTCCGAAGACCCCAGATGTATTGCCGTTGAGCTCGATGGGGGTTGAACGAATCGACCTGGTCCCCAGGCCTGTAGGAGCGAATGAACGAAAATTCATAAAATCGGGAATTCGAAGAAAACATAAAAACCAAAACGTTTTCATTTCAAAAGCTTTATTCAAAGTTCTTTGTCATATGAATCATATGTAACATAACCACCTGCACCCATTTTGGAACTGTGTCTTCAAATTTATTATATCTCAGTAAGTTTCTGACCAAACGAAGCAAAACTAATATTTTAAGCAACTGAAAATAATTTTACTAATTTGAATTTCATAAATAAGCACAGAGTTCATACCATCACTTACAAATTTGACCTGTTACATGTATGTAACGATGTAACCCCTTTACACGAAGAGTCATCATTAAAATCATGATACAGAAACTAAGTTTAAAATAACCATGTTTTCAATCGACTTCTCATCCCACCCACTTCAGCCAATTCAGCCGACTGGCCCTGGCCAAGGCCCACGAGCTGTACGAGATTTCGCTGCACCAAAACAACCAGAACCGGCGCCAAACGCACGCCAACCTGCAGGACAAGCTCAACAACCTGTTCAACGACATCCGCCTCTACGAGAAGGGCATCAAACTGCTCCCCGCGGACGTGCAGCCCCAGCTGGTCAAGTATCTGCTCAAATCGCTCGGGACGGACTTTTGCAACGAAATTTTCTTCTACGTCGCGGCCGAGTGCAATCTGAACAGCAACGGCACCACGCTGACCGTCGAGCAGCGCAATAAAATCGCCGCGGACTGCGGCCAGGAGTATCGGGGGGCGTTGCAGGCGCTGAACAAGGCGACCGCCAGCAGTGCCGCCGTTGATGATTTCTTGATCGTGGCGGAAAACTCGCTCCAGGCGTGCAGCATGATACTGAAGAAGATTGACAAGAAGAAGGATAGGTAATTAACAATCAACAGTAAACAACGGGGTGGCTCTAATTGACGTCGATTAATTTCAGGAACCTAATTCTTTGCCACAAGCACGGTCTGCTCGAGCAGCTGGCCAACTGTTCCGATCCGGCGCTGGTGCTTCATCTGGCCGTCCTGATTCTCTTCACCATTTCCACCCAGAGCATGCTGCACGCGTCCGGACGGCACGTGTCCGCGATTCTCAGCTTCCTGCAGCCGGCACTGGCTCCGGAGCAGGCCCAAACGCTGACCACGTATCACGGTGAGTTGATTCACTGTTTGGAATAAGTTTAGAGCAATTAAATGATTTGTTTTGTTTGCTTCCGTCAACAGATCTTGTGCTGAAGCTGCTGAGCGTGGAGAATGCATCGGACGACAGCAAGGCGGACGCCGACGAGGTGAAGCAGCAGCTCGAGAAGCTTACGCCGACCGTTAAGGATATTGCCGGGAATTACAAGAAGGCTGGGCTGACCAGTGCGGAGTAGATGGTTGGGGAAATTTTTCAGTGATGTTGCATGCTTGTTGGCGGGAAGGGGTTTGCCGGATGCCTTGACTTAGGGAAATAAACGATTTTTTTCTTTGATTGCGATAAATGTTATTGTTTTGTTTGTTGTCTCCGGAATGTCCTGAATCTCTTTATTTATTTCTGTCTTGCCATTTTTTCTATTTATTTTGTTTTTTTTTTTCATATCTAACATTGTAATTTGGGTGAATTGGTACTACCCTATGAATAGGGAGAGCTATTTTCAAAGCAAATAAAAACTTGAAATTTCCGAAAACGATGCACAAATTTTGTTGATATTTGTCTGTTCTATTCGAAACCATTAAAAACGTTACTTAACCTAGAGGTGGTTGGTCAATTCTTCACATTCATAAAGTATATTAGGTGGCATTTTTAAAGTTTTTTTTTTGAAAAGGTCCTTTAAACATATGAAACACAATAACTTAGTGGTCGTTTTTTTAAACTCTAGATTTATAAAATTGTCTATTCACTTGCAACATATGTCGTGATCGCGGACTTTCTTTTATAATAAAAACACAGATATTTTGCATTTAACAAACACACACCTTATTCCACACAAATCAACCTTAAATCTGATTTGACAATCTTCATTCTCTCTTTCGCCGGCCGCGCGCATCTCGCTGTTTTCTCGCTCGTTGTTCTCTCTCGCAGCTCGCTAGCGCGCTCTCGCACTCAATGCGCAATCTGTCAGCTAACAAGGCAATATTTATGAAGGTGCGCACTTTTTGCGGCGCTCTAAACTCTTATTTATGAATTTTAATCTTATTATTATGATCTTATAATAAGTTCTCATTTAATAATTTATTACATATTCAATCCTGCAACCCATAACCCCCAATCCAACAATAAAAGATCCAACGATAGGTCGCATGGTTGATTCTGACATCATTTTCATCAAAATTTCTAAGATTCGGCCTAAAAATGTGCGTAATTAACACTTAAGTGCTCCTAACTTTTGATAGGGTTGTCAGATCTTCAATCTTTTGGGCTCACACACATACATTTGCTCAGAACATGATTCTGAGGTTTTTTCATAACATCATATCTCGGAATTTTGTAAATGAACTCCAATAATTTTTGAGTTTGTTACGTAAAATTTTCCGAGGAATCCGATAAAAATATTTTCATGCAAAGGCTTTTGGTACAGTTTTCATATTTTTTTTTCAAATGTTTGGCAATATTTCTGGAATTAAAAAAAAAAAACATTTTTTCCTTTCACTTCTTAAATGCAACCCGCTGAATTCGGTTGAAACGGTGCGGAGTTATAATTTTTTGACACTTTTTCGAACCACCCTGACTCGGTGTAGGTCACCGTAAGGGTCAATAAAAAAGAATCGGGTCAAAATATTTCTGCCAGGGAGCTCCCAGTCCAATTTTGGGATCAATCGGAGAACTTTTGTTTGTTGCCGTGCTGAGGTTCACCGAGTGCCCACGTGGTTTATGGATTTTCATATCGATTTGGTGTCTTCGGCAAAGTTGAGAATAAAAAAAATCCTGTTTTTTTTTTTAAATTGACTTTAAATCACTAAAAGTTGAATTCTCAACAGTATTACTCAATATTCTATTTTTATATGTTAAGAGGACTAAAAAAGGCATCTTTTGCGCTAGAGTTCGGGACGGTGCAAAATCTGGTGAGATATGTTTTTTCAATTGTGATTTTTGGAAAAAATTGAAAATTTTGCCAAACAAAACTTTAAAAATCATTTTTAGATGCAAAATCAAATTTCCAATCGAAAATTTACAGTCATCCCCCATATTCGGAACAGTTTACAGTTTTGCCAATGTTCAACAAATCATATAAAATAGATTATTGAACAAAACGATTTTCTTTTTCCTTCATGTGAAAGCTTTTCTTGCGATCTTTCGATTGATGTATAGACCGGCTGTACATTTTTACGTTTTATATCAAGTTTTTAAAGAAAAACATTTAGGGGAGTTTGGGGTAATATGGACAGTGGGGGTAATTTGGACACCCCTTGAAAAATCACGTTTTCTTCGGATATAAAGTGAAAACGGCAATTTAAGTGATAAGGCTAGTACTAGAAATGGCCTAGGAGTATGAACAAATAAAAAAAGTTGGAATAGGTTAAGTAGTTTTGGTATAGTATGTGAAAGTTTCCAAAGGCCGGTTGGCACTGCCTTAAGTTCTAATATTTGAGGGTTGGGAAATAAGGTTTTGCAAAGGTTATATGGCAAAAAAGTGGACATTTTTTGTTTAAGGGGGTTGCTTGGACGATGTCTGAGATATGTACGTATAAAAATTGTGCATTTTATCAATTTTTATCATCAAAAATTGCAATTTATGATAGAACATGCTATGGGGTAATTTGGACATGGCTTGTGGGGTAATTTGGACATACCTGAAAGTCTACCTGTCAGGTAAAAAATAACTTTCATGGTTGGTTGAGTTCTTAAAGGGATTTAGAGGGATTTAAAATGTCAAAACACTCAAAAAGGAATGTGAGCAATCAGAACATTCACAAAACCCCTATTTTTTAATTTAGATAAATTTATTGCAATATTCAAATGGATGAAATTTGATTACTGCACGTTTTGCTTTTAGTCAATTTCTGTTACATTTCTAATTTCTATGCTGGTTTACAAAAATATTAAAATTTGAAGGGCTACATGTAAAATTAAAAAAAAAAGATGGTTTCAGGTGAATTAGTTTTATATAAAGATTGATTTATATAAATCTAAACAATACCTTAATCACTAAAAACTATACTATGCCTAATCCAGAATCAATGTTTAAATCATTTCAGAATTAATGATTGAATTATGTATACAACACTGAACAATTTGTTATCTTCCTATTGAATTATAGTTCTATCACAAAATCATTATTTAAACCAAATTTAAACCTTTGATGAAATATTGTGAGCAAAATAAACACATCAAAATATAAAACAATTACAAAAACATGCTCAAAAAATCAAATGTTAAACTTATTCTTCAACATGCACACTAAAAAATAACTAATATTACATTTTACGTAATCCTTAATTTAACCGAAAATTCAAACGTGTAATGGCATATTGAATGTAATTTTACAACCTACGAGCCGTTTTTATCATCAAAAGATGTAAAGTTAGATCAATGTGAATTCACGCTAAAAATTCTATCAAAAGTAACCTAATTTTACATCAAATTTGATGCACATATTTGGAGCATCAAATTAGACGTAATATTCGATCTATTAACGTGTAATGCTACATGATTCAAACTTACATTAGCGTATCCCTCGTGGCATCAAAAATAAGGCAGCCATCTTTGAAAGTGCAGTGCAAGTTGATGAGTGCAAGTAAATTTTTCATTAAAACTTTATTTTGTGCATAAAATGGTTGAATTTAAGTGCCCAGCGTGCGACTTAGCGTTCGGAGATGTAGAAGCCTGCTTCAGGCACATCCGGATTCACCAGCAACGCACGATTCAGTGCCCTGAATGCCGGGTCGACTTCCGGTCGCTGGAAGCGTTCAAAAAACATTTCCGGCAGCGCCATTTGGCCAAATCCGCTGGCCCAGTTTTCAAGTGTTCCGTTGACGGTTGCGAATTTTTCGAAAACAACATAAACAAAGTGTATAAACATGCATCGTGGCACGTTGCCAAAGGTCAACCCGTGTTCTGTCCGTTTGGATGCAAGACATCCAAGCCACTTCCGACTTCAAACGCGCTGCGCATCCACCAAATGTATTTCCATCGGAACCGGTCCGCCAAAGCAACCAGCGTTGAAACTGAGTGCCATCCAGAACCCGATCAGATACAGCAGGACGAACCCATGGAGCTGGATACTGCAGGAACTGGGGGAATGTGCATCCGGCCGGTCGCAACGGATCTGCATCGAGTAGAAATGGTTTTCGGTGGCTTGTTTCTGAAGCTCTTGTCCAAGAACCATGTTCCGGATTCCGCAATTCAGGAGATAGTTGTAGCATTGGGAGAAGCAGAAACTGCTCAAACTGAGTTACTTCGCAGCGCACTCCGGCAGGCAGCTAGAACCGTGGAAATGAACGAGTCGAGTCGAACCAACCTGGAAAATCTTCTGGGAAAAACAAACGTGATGGGTCGATGCTTCGGGCAGGCCGGAGTGTTTCGCACAGCACACATGCGAAAGAAATACTTCCGGGGAAATTTTCGATTCGTCGAGCCCGTTAATATTCCCCTGCAACGAAATGACGAACACAACCAGTGCAACTACTACTATGTCCCAATTTTGGAAACGCTTAAATCTATGCTGGAAGATGAAAAGTTGTTCAAGGTGTTATTCCGCGAGAGAAACACTAATGCCGGATTTATGTCAGACTACACCGACGGACAAAAATTTCAGAACAGCACCTTTTTCTCGAACAACACCCTGAATATCTTCATCTATCAGGACGCGGCGGAAGTAGTTGTTAATGCCATTGGCAACGCCACTGGTCGCCACAAATTGCTCTGTGTTTACATGGTTTTAGGAAATTTACCGCCACATTTGAGATGCCTAACAGAGAACGTGCAACTGGTTCTACTCTGCAAGAACAAGGACTTTGCGTATTTCGGCCCCAACAAGATCTTCCGGAGACTGATCGAGGACATGAAAGTGCTGGAACAGGAGGGAATTGAAATCAATCGAGGATCTGAAAATATCCGGATCTTTGGGTCCATTTTTACCACGATGAATGACAACCTTGGAGCTCACCAGATTTCCGGCCTCACTGAAAACTTTTCCCGCAGTCCTTATTTTTGCCGAACCTGTTACATTGTTCATGATCAGTTCAGCTCAGACTGTTTGTACCAAGCGAGGCCAAGAACGCCAGTAACCCACGCAGAAGATCTTCGTGTTTTGAGTGAAAACCCTACTGTGCCATATCGGGAAGTCAAATCCACGACAATATTCAACGAGCTGGCCTACTTCAACATGTTCGACTACGGTGCTGCTCCATGCGTGGCACACGATTTGTTTGAAGGATGGGCAAATTTCGACATTTTCTTGATTTTGCGCAGACTGGTACAAGAGCGGTTGGTTACGAAAAATTATCTGCAAATTCGGGCAAACTTTATTCTAAAAAAGCTCAAAATCAAGACACAAATTGCCCTAGATTTCACCCGCAGAACGAAAACGATTAAGGCGAAGGCATGCGATGTGTGGCACCTCATACAAATCATGCCGCTGTTGTTGTTGAAGTGCAACATTGATGATTCTAATCCCATGCTGTCAATGCTATTGTTGATTAAGAACATCTGCGACATCGTTACTTCTCCCGTTATATCGAACGATCAAATTTATCTACTGGCCGCGCTGATAAGAGATTACATGGAAAAGAGAGCAACTGAATTTGACGTCCCACTCAGACCAAAACACCACTTCACAGCTCATTACCCAAAAATGATTTTGTGGCTTGGGCCATTGATGCAGTACTGCACGATGTACTGTGAAAGAAAGCATTGTTTCTTCAAACGAGCTCTTCGCAGCACTCTCAACTTCAAGAATGTGCTGAAGTTCTGCAGTGAGCATCATCAGTACTATCAAGGAGTTCTCAACGTTCAAAACCGCCGATTCGAAGACAAAATCACAATTGAAAAGTTTGTCGAAAAGTACCAAGACCTGCCCGCTTCAACACAAGATCAGTTGAACACATTCTCACTTCTCGAGCCTAACATGATCTACATTGAAACCGGTTGTTATCAGGGACACACATACAGCAAAAACGATTACCTTTACCTGCAACATGACGAGTATTCGAATAGTATTATCTTTTTGAAGCTGAAGTTGGTAATTTTCGATAGTGCACTGAACCGCATTCACGTTCTCGGCGAGAAGTGGATCGTTGTAGATATTCACGAGAGGGGCATCTTAGAAGTTGATCGCACCGGAGGGGAAATCGATTGCAAACTCATTGAAGATTTCGTCGACAAGACTCCGATTACATCATATTTTGAAAACAAAAAGGAGTACCTTTTCATTAAACACGCGATTCCACTGCAGTAACAACAACAACATCGATACAAAATGGAAAAGCCGGAGGAAACCATCGAGAGTGCATTGCTGGAAGATTTTGCGGTGTTCCGAGTATGCGACCTACAACTACACAACAGGCAGTTGATCGGCTGCGCACCCACCGTCCAGAGTGTGTTGTACCATGGTAATGTTGATCAAAATAGTCCTTGCAAAACAATTTCAACAATTTAATTTTTTCTACAGGTGCAATGGCAATGCGTAAAGAAGTTGACAGGATCGTTCTTGCTTCCGATGGCTGCGAAATCTCGTCTGATCTAGTTCTGATGGCGTTGCAAGGCCAGATGATGATTTTGCTGAGTCCCGAAGAAACGTGGATGCCGTACGGCCCTGCCAGCGTACCTTACGACCCCAGCATTAATCCTCCGTACGTCTTCCAACCAAACGGTATGTTTAACTATATTTAACCTTATTTACGAGAATTTAAACAGGTTCTAGATTGATTAAGGTAACTAGCTTAAATTACGAATGTTTTTGTTCCGCACAGTTTGACGTTTGAGGTCGAGTTGAATCAATGTAAACATAAAGTACACTCTTAACGAATAATATCAAAGTGCTGAGGTTACACGTGGGTTACACGCATATTTATATCCCTTAAAAATACTTAAAAAACAAAATAAAAAAAAAACAAAACCAGTTTAACACGATTCAACGCAGGATAGAATAACTTGCCTTTCTTTTACAAGAGGGCTTTTGTTAATTTGATTTGGTTAACCGCGGTGGATTTTCTTGAAATAATTCGAACTGTCAAAAATCCACCAAAGCATCTACCGGTGGATACTTTTCTACCACAGATTTTAGTGCGATCAATGTGGTAGATGCTCTGGTGGATTTTTGACAGTTAAAATTATTTCAAGAAAATCCACCGCGGTTAACCAAATCAAATTAACAAAAGCCCTAAGGTTTATTATTAAAAATTATTGTAATTTAAAAAAGAAAATTTTACACAGCGCAACATTTGCTATTAGTATGAAATTTACCAACACTTTCAAAGTATGTTTACATTGCAGCTGGGGGTTTGTTTGCATTCAGCATAAAAATTAAAATAAAAAGCCTTCCTCCGACGACATGACAAAACACTCGGTGCTAAAATCTAAGTGAAAAATTGTCCCACCGTGAATCCCGTGAAATCACCGTGATTGACAAAAGCCGCGGACCTCCAATACGGAAATTCTGTTGTTGGCAAATAACAATCCCAGCGCAAAAAGCATCCCCACGTTGACTATTACGCCTCTTCCGGAACATCTTCGTATTCAACAGCGACCTTTTGGAAGTTCTGGAACCGGTCCAAAGCGCTAGCAGTTATTGTCGTTAGGATGGTAGAACTAGGAAGTGGACGCCGGCGCTGGCGGAACTAGAACTTAACAACAACGGATCTGTTCCGTTTATGTTGGTAGGACCGCCTGCTAAACAACTAATTCAAACGCAATAATGAGTAGTACTGGTTCTTTGTGTAAGCTGAATGTAATCTTTTTTTGTTTCTTTTTAACGTGTAATGTTTCTGACGTCTCCCGCTTGTATATTTGTCATAGTTTTATTGTAACTTAAAGTAAATCAATGTAGTGATAAGTTTCAGTGTAATTTGTTAGTTAATTGGTAACGAAGTTAGTAACAAATGTCGGTTTTACTAAAATTTTAGGCTGTTTTCTACGCGAAGCAATCTGGTGCCCGAGAAAAATACTCTTCAGATGAACGTACTAAACGTTCCAACATTTCCGTAGAAACGTTTTGTTGTGACAGAAATGAAGTGAAGTAAGCACAACAAAACAAAAGCTTGCGGTTGAAATTCTTCTCCTGCTCGGAATCTGCGGATGTGTTGAACAGCGTCGGTGGCTTCAGCAGGTCCAGCGATGTGCGATGCCGTCTTCCCAGCAGGAGTTCTGCTTAGGTTTTGCTCTGCAACACTCTTCGACAAGAAGTGGATTTTATTCATTGCGCGCTTAAACTTGATCACGAGGCGCTCAACTAGCCCATTCGACTGCGGGTGGTACGACGTTATCTTCAGGTGCCCTCGCGGGTAATTGCGTGCCTTAGTCGGTGACCAGTGTCTCCGGCATGCCATGCAGCGAGGGGTTAAAGTTGTTTTTTTTGCATTTTTGGCACACTCGTTGCACGAATGAATTTTGGCGCTGGGTGATGTGTTCGTTGCACGTGTTGATCAGTGAGGTCGGTTCTTTTTGTCAGCCAACCCGTCTGCACAACTGGATCACCTGCTTGAGCCTATCTAAAGCTTTCCGTCCGGATGTACAGGATCGCAAAGTCGTAGAACACGCTGCCCAACGCTGCAATTTGTTCGCCGTGTACATCGGGATGCCCTTTTTGCTTCCGAAAATCGCCAGCAACCGCCAAATTTTTCTAAATCTGACTGTAGTTTGCTGCAGCGGGAGTGAGACTGCAAGATGCGAAGGATATCGCTTTAACGGTACCGTCTGGCAACTTGTGGGCGATGCGCGCGCTGGTTCTGTATTGTGAAGCGTCCGCCAATGCTAAAATGTCCAGTTCAGGGTCCTTGGTCTATGGGATACTGGAGTTTGCACAATCCGTCCTCACTCGCCATCCTCCTCCGCCTTTTATTCTTCTTAGGATTGGATTTGTGATTAGGCTAACGATAGAAGAAAAATATTTCTCAAAATTTAATTCGATACATTAAATGTTATTCGAGAGAATGATGTTTTTAAAACTATTTTTTTTTGTTCTTTAGATTTAACAAACGTTTTAATTCTCTATTTTGCAGCAAACGAAACCTCAACTAACGCAGAAGAGTCTAGTGAAGATCACATTGCCGGCGCGTCATCATCAAACGGTGAAATTGAAATACTCATCGAAGAAAATCCTGTCAAGACCCCACTGTCCCCTATCAACGATTTGCGTGACGGTCACTCTGCCGGCGCGTCATCATCAAACGGTGAAATTGAAATACTCATCGAAAAAAATCCTGTCAAGACCCCACTCTCCCCTATCAACGATTTGCGTGACGATCAGGGTGATGCATCTGTTGACGGGGAGAACCAATCACCAAATGTGCAACATAAACGACCTGCTGATCCGATAACTGTTGAGAAGAGGAAGCGTAGGGCAACAAATGACATGAAATTTCAGTCCTTTCAAATAAACTGGAGCAAAGTTAGCGACCGCTTGATGCAGCAGCTCGATCTCTTCCAAAGTGCATGTAACATCAGCCCAAAACAACCCGTTCCACGAGAGAAGCGGGTCACCAACGAGGATTTGAATGAACTCGTGGCAGTAGTAGTAGATCAACTGCGTACAATTGACAAAGCCGTATCGGCTGGAATAATGGACACAGTGGCGAAACAAATTACGGCGAGATATCCCTGTCTAGACTTCTCCGACGATGACGGGTTTAAGGACGGGAAAGGTTTCGTTGCCATTAAGTTGAAGCTGATCCACCGGAACTCATATAAGAACCGATTCAAAGAAGAGGGTGAAGCCACCCAATCGCGATCACAAAAGGCAAAGTTGCGCCACGTACAGAGCGGTACCCTTCAAGAATACTGGCAAACCACGTCCCAAGATTGCCCTACCAGCGTGAAATCAGTTCTGCAGAGAGATGAACCCGACCAGTTGACGAACGACTTTCTGATAGAATCCCAACCATACGTGAGATTTTTGTTTGATAATGAAGAGCTGGATGAACTGCTCTCCCGATTCTCAGTCCTACGAAGAACCGTTTTGCTCAATTATCATTTTGAAAAAGCAACTGGTGTAAACATATCCGACTTGAGCAAATACTTTCTGGCCAAAAAACGCAAGATTATTGATTACTCGCGAAAATCAAAGAAGCAAACCCTCGGAGAGGAGGCCTCAACTTTAGAAATTCTCGATTTTTTGGCACATCTTGTCAACGAAAAGCTCGAGAATCTGATCATTCAAAAAGAGGTAATTGGTTACTATCATTTAATTATCAGTTTTTTGACGATCATCTCTATTTTCAGATGGGCACAAACATTTCGGCGATCAAAACAGACGTAACTGGACCTATTCTTGTCTGTATTGGTGAGTAACTATTATTGATCCTCAACAACCTTACCCAGCCTCCGAACAACAAAAAAAAATAGCAAAAAATCCATTTTTTATCAATTTAGTGTCTTAGAAAAACATTTTTAAAAATACAAAATTTCTGAAAAAAATTAGGATTTGTTTCCGCTTATTTCTTGCACACAGAAAAATAAGGCATATTTTCTTGATTAATTATACTCGATTTATTTTTTGGTTCTATTTGTAGTATTTTATATGCATTTTCTTGTTTAAATATTCTGTTTTTAAACGGTTTATTTTACAACGTTCAGCTTATATCTTTTGTCTTTGTTTTTTTTTTTAAATAATAGATTGTATTATTAGCATGATGTTTTAATAAGAGCAATTAAACTGTGTTTCAAAACAAATGCAGGGTTGTTACGGACGGCGCGGATCGCGCGGATGGCGCGGATGGCGCGTATCGCGCGGATCTGGCGCGGATTTGCTGGCTAATTTTGCTCAGGCGCGGATTTCGCGCGGTATGGCGATTGTCCACGATCCATACAAAAAAGATTTTTTTTGTATGGACAATTGTCCACGAAGGGGGGGGGGGGGGGTAAAAGATTCCCAAAAAAGTGGTTTATGGATGGTCCCATACCAATTTTATTAAAATCAAAATAAAAAAATTCGAAAAAATTACAAAATTTTAAAATTTAAAGCTATGAAACTTTTTAGATTTTCTATGTTTTTTCAATATAAAAATTTAATTTTTTAAATTTTTGGTTTATTGAAAAAAATTCTGTTGCCATTCTGAAGCAGGTAGAATTGATTCTACTCCCAATTATCACAACATGACGAAATCCACTTAGAAATCTGCTAAAATCTCCGTCTAAAAGCGAAATGTAATGTTAAAATAAAAATAAATAAGAAATCTGCAGTTCAACAATTAGAAATTTCAGAATTTACATATTCAAATAATAAAAAAATAGAATTCATTATTTGAAATTGTCAAAACTTACAGAACCAAAAAACGTAAAAAAGTACGAATTATTAAATTGAAAAATTACGAAAATATGACAATTGATTTTTTTTTTGTTAATTTTTAATTTTTCAAGAAAGTTCTTAAGTTATCAAATTATTAAATTATTAAATTGTTAAATTATTAAATTATTAAATTATTAAATTATTAAATTATTAAATTATTAAATTATTAAATTATTAAATTATTAAATTATTAAATTATTAAATTATTAAATTATTAAATTATTAAATTATTAAATTATTAAATTATTAAATTATTAAATTATTAAATTATTAAATTATTAAATTATTAAATTGTTAAATTATTAAATTATTAAATTATTAAATTATCAAATTATTAAATTATTAAATTATGAAATTATTTAATTATTAAATTATTAAATTATTAAATAATTAAATAATTAAATTATTAAATTATTAAATTATTTAATTATTAAATTATTAAATTATTAAATTATTAAATTATCAAATTATTAAATTATTTAATTATTAAATTATTAAATTATTAAATTATTTAATTATTTAATTATTTAATTATTTAATTATTTAATTATTTAATTATTTAATTATTAAATTATTGAGTTATTGAGTTATTGAGTTATTAAATTTTTAAACTATTAAATTATTTTTTTGCCGTTTTCTTAGTTTGGATCATTTTTGGAGTCATATTTTAGTTTAGAGAAATTTAGAGAAGAAAATAATAGAAATTTCGTGTTTCGATTTTCCAGAGTAAAGTTTTGGCGGGAATTATCAATACTAAATCCCTAGATTTTATTATTTGGTGATTTATTTTATGGTTTTAAATTATTTTAATTTTCTAATTTTTTTTCTGAATTTGTTTTTAAAGCAACGATATTTAAAGTGTTGCAAAAAATGCTAATATTGTTTCAGAAATGGCAAAAAATGTTCCATTTGATACAGGAGGGATATGAATCCACAACTGATCAACGGTACTGATCCAAATGCCTTCTGTATTATTCTTTTATCGTTTAAAGTTTCATTCATTATGTTACTCTCTTCTATGTTTGTAGCAATTTTTTTATATGGCGCGGATTTCGCGTGGATTGGGTTTTGGGGTCGGCGCGGATCTGGCGCGGATTTTTTCTCGACTTTTCCGTAACAACCCTGCATGGCTTAAAATGCAATTTTTTGATTTTTCTTTCTTTTTTTTCACAGACATGGGCGATGACAACTGTATGTATTACGTCTACGCTGAGAAAACACGTCTGACCGAGGGAACTCCCTGCATCCTTGGTGCCGTCGAAAACTTGATGACCGTGTATTATGTACATAATTTTATGTATGTAGAACGCTGCTCTAAAATTCTTGAATTGATTCAAGAATACTTTCTTAAAATACTGCCAGCCACGGGCTCCAAAAGTCAGGCGACCAGAGTAGGTGGAAGGCAACGGCTTGTTAAGCGAGTGATTCTTGCACTCTCTGCTCATGAAGTGGAAGTTCCCGAATAGCATAGCTAGTAACTGATATTTGTTATATTTTGATAATACAAAAATAATGCTTAGTTCATAAGTGAGTGAGAAACCAAAAGTAAGAATTGAAATGCATTTTTACATAGAAAGATAAGCATTTGTATTAAATATAATTAGTTTGACTAAGTGTATGCTACAGGTAGTATTAGGTGTTCAGTTGAAATAAACAAAAAACGTGTTGAAGTTATAAACATTGTTGTACGTGTTTTAATCCATTACACCGTGCAACAAAAATCGAATAATGTTGAAGAATTAAGTTGAAATTCCTCCTTCATGCTTCTATTTGAAATGTCATGATTCAATTCGTCGCTTACATTTAAAATAGCGCCAAGTACATAACCTTTGCATGAGGCATGGCGCTATTTGAAATGTAAGCGATGAATTGGTGTTGCACGGTAGATTTAAAAAATCCGTTTATTAGTTTTACGTAAAGTATTCATTACATCATTTGATGTTTACATAAATGTAACTTTACAATACTCGATATGAAACGATTCATGTAAAATTACACGAACGTACTTGAAGTTCTGATGTATTTTTACGTCATTTTTGACGCTCCAGTTATGTGCATCAAATAAGACGTAAAATTACACGTTTTTTTTTAGTGTGTGTGTCCATATTACCCCACAAGGTATGTCCATATTACCCCACAAGGTATGTCCATATTACCCCACAAGGCATGTCCAAATTACCCCACAAGGCATGTCCAAATTACCCCATAGGGGTGTTCATATTACCCCCACACAAAAATGTGGGGGTAATTTGGACACCTTTTAATTTTTGCGGTAAAAATGGGGTTTTTATCAAAATTTATCGAAATGAATGACATTTTTCCATCAAATATGGTCTCTATCTAGGACTCTATTATCCTCTGGTGTCATCCACATTCCTTTAAAATATCCATACAGCCCGTGGCAGAGCAATTTCCTTAGGGTGTCCAAATTACCCCACACTCCCTACACAGAAAAAAAAGTGTGAATTTACACGGCACTGAATTGTTGTTTTAAACGTAAACATGCTCAATGTAAATTTGAAATTCACTTTAAAAAGTTGTATCGCATTTAAACAGCCTTAATGTAAAATGAGATTGAATGTAATGCATGTATGTCATGTAAACCGGTTTGATTTTGCTGTCAAATGGATAATTTTAATTCATGAAAGTCATGTAAATGATAATTTCATGTAAAACTTACTTAACGTAAATGTTGGAGACACATAAATTTAATTGTTGCTGTTTGTTTCATTCAATGACAGTTCATTATTGTTGTCGATTGCGGGTGAAGTTGCGGGAGTGTTTTGTTGACAAATGTTGATGTTTTAAGGTATGTTCAAGTATTTAGTGATCACTTACGATGCTCAAGTACAATTCTCGATATTTTTAATAAAGGTTTCCTCAAGTTGGTTTCGTAAGGGCCGAAAAGCGATAAATTCCAAAGCAAAACAACACTCCGCTGGAATTGGACGAAATGTTTAGAATTCAAATGTAAACAACGGAAGCACCAGTTCATTTCTCAGTCCAGTCGATGTCACCCGGCATGTTTTTGCCGGAAGCGAATCTGTCCGGAAGTCTCCTATTCAGGCAGGTTTACCAAGTAAGTTAAATTAAATGATAACAAATATACAGATACCATTAACATAACTTAATTTGATTACCAGGTACGAGGAGGACATTCAAATTCCCGTTCAGTGATGAAACCTTTCCTCGTATAAGTTAATAATTTTCAAAAATTCCGTCTCCAGTGTTAAAAAATGCTGATTCACACTATTTCTTCCGGAAGCCAATCGTGGACCCGAATTTCTCATATTATCACCCTGCGATTAAACGTTACTCCATCGCCCACATCTTACCGAATAATCTGTTGTTAGAACTCGATCGTCCCACGGATACGTGCCCCTCCTCCAGCGATTGTCCCTGAATCTGCTGATCTGTTTTCCGCCACATACTGAGATCGTTGATGGCCATAATCTGGATCAAGCACCGCGCAGTCAACCTGACGAATGGCAAATATCGTCAACCTTGACCTCCTGCAGCCTGAAGGTGCTTCCAGAACTTCTGCTTCCGGCTGGGCATGTCGCTTTCATCCGGCGTCGGAAATGAATCTTTCTCAAAAGGAACAGTTTCCGATTTCGGTTCCTCCAAACTTGTTGTCCTGCATTTGTTTGGTTCGCACACATTTCCGTATCGTTTCTCGTTTTGGGACAACCGCTTCGGTAACTATAATTTTTTGTTGTTTGATTTACAGTTTACAGGTGACAGTTATCTCAACAGAAACCATTCGTGACGAACACTTCAAAAAGCCGTAAGCGTAACGTAAAAAACAGTCTGTCTCACTCTCACACACTCATTCAAATGGTCGAGACATTCGGTGCGAACGAGATAAACAATGTACAACACTGAGCAGTGCCTATTTGGAATGTTTGTCGCGCATTTTCAGGATGACAATAGCGCAAGGTGTGAACTTATAAAGGTATATGTAGTAAGCTGTCGGAGTTGCAAACCATTTTGGATTAGGGTGATCTAAATAAATATTTTAAGATCTTTCAAAAATCGTGCAAAGTGGTTTTGGCAACAACCATTTATTAAATTTATTGAAAATCGATTTTTAATGTTTGTCATTACAGTAAATATTCATAAAACTTTTTTTTAAATTGGGTCCTAAAATGAAGTTTAAATTTGTGATATTATTGCTCATAACGATAAAGCTTATTTTTCTGAGTACAATGACCCTTTGTACGACCACAAAGAGTTTAAAATGGATTTTTAAATCAATTTTGAAAAATTAACCTCACGGTCCTTCTTGACAGAAAAGCTCCTATTTGACAGCTCGTTCCAAGGGGACCATAGTTGATCCATCGAAATAATGTTGTCTTGTCAAAAAAAAAATTTTGCTTTAAAATGAAAAAAAGTAATCAGAAATGGTTTTTAATCGTGTTTTTTACCGTTGTACATAAAAATTGACATAGGGCTTTAGTACCCAATTACTTATTAGATTCATGTTTATTACAAGCCTGTGGTTTTTTCAATGACTTTTTTTGATTGAGTTATTCAATGTTATGCGTTAGCGATTGTCCATACAAATTCTTGTATGGCCAATTTTCCACGACGGGGAGGGGGGTTTAGAATTTCAAAATAGCGAATATAAGACCATTGTTTTTGTATTGAAAATTTACTGGAGTATTTTTAAATGTCCAAATAATCAATTTTTATTTTTTGGTTTTTGGATGTTTTGTAGCTTGGATCCAAAAAACTAAATTTTTATATACCGGATTTTGAGTGTTCTTGAATATCCCTAACACAAGACAGTTTCAAAAACACCCAAAATATAAAAAATATATAATTTTATTTATTTGACCATTTAAAACCAAAAAATACTCCAGTTTTGCAGTGTCATATAAAAAATGTCAATAGGGTTTTAAAATTCCTATGTTATGTTTTATGTATAGCGATAATAGACACGCCTGAAAACAATTTGTGATCACTTTATTATGTAAATACAAGAAATTAAATTTCACAAGATGCCATTTAACGCTGGATCAACCATGAAATGAGTCATTGTGCTCAGAAAAATAAGCTTTATCAAAATGAAAACAAGAAAATTCGCAACTTTAAAAATCGTGTTTCAAAAAGTTAAAAAAAACTCAAGATAGGGGAACAGCATCTAACTCAATCATGCCTATAATGTTGACAAATTAGCACTTTGATGTTTAATTGCAACTAATAAAAAGCGATTTCAACTTAAACCGATTGATAAATAGCTCAATCGAGAAATTAAAAGTGAGAGTGTGTGCAACATGGAGTTAAACTTTCTGTGAAGCTGCCGTGAAGATTACCATGGCACTTTGAAAAGTTTAACTCCATGTTGCACGCACACACTCTCACTTTTAATTTCTCGATAGGATGTGAGCAAGTAAATTTCTATCAACAGTTTTACAAAATTAGTTGTATAAATAGTGAAAATCAGCAAATTGGATGGAGTTAGGAACGAGAGTTTAACTTGCCAAACATACGGGAATTTCCCCTTTATGATAAAATCAGTAATTGAAACTCGAATTGAAACTTAATTTTAGGACCCAATTACAAAATAATTACTACCAACAAAAGTCTGCAAAGGAATGTTGTCTGCATCTGACTCCGACAAGAACTCCGACATTTCATCACCTGCTTGCCCAACCTGTTTTCCAAATCATTGAAACAAAATGACAGTTTTGACTTCTCTTGCAAACCCTTAAATGTAAACATCAAAGGACCAAGCGAGTTGTTTTTGTTTCATGGAAAAGTAAGTATTTGAATTTTGTTATTAAATAGTTTATTTTCTATGAAAATACATTTTGAAATCATTTTTACTTTACAGAGTATGTTCAACTCAATCAGCTGGTCAAGGACAACATCCGTAAGTTCGTTACTGCTTCAAGTTTGGTCTTCTGTGAGTAAATATTTTAGTTATTTTCGTATTTTTTTCACTCAAAATGAGTTTATTTCTAGTTCTAACAAAACGCAAAAGCAGATCGACCAGGAAGAGTTTTATTTTTTTAAATCCGCGATGCCAAGATCGTATTTGTTTGAACTAAATTTACGATATGAAGGTCAAGGAAAATTGTGGCAAGAAATCACTCATGTCAGTTGCTGGGAATCACCGCGCTGCTGGAAACCGACCCAGGATCTGCTGCACAGCCGGTGCTCCTTTCTACGAATGAGTTCTTTATGAAAATTTTCCCTTGGGACCAAATGTTAACCGATGACAGCCGAAATGGATCAAGTACAACATAGGTCAAGTAAGTTTAGCAACATAGTTTTTAAACAGAAACTAGTCAAACTCGACCGCTGAGAGTAAGTTTTACTAGCTCGGTCAGTCATAATCCGAAGATATACAAATGTTTACCCCCAGGAATGGGTTTTCAATCCAGAGGTCATGAAATCGATTTCGGGTTTATGTTTATTCAATTTCCAAACGCTCAGTGAGTCAGTTTCTTTCAACTATCTTCATTTCATTCATTCATTTAGTATAACTCCGTTGAATTTAGAATCTGATACAAATTTTCAAACACTTTAAGTGCCCTGCAGTCTTTGAATCTTTCTTTCCAAACAAAAGCATTTTTTATCCGTAACTTGGTTTTTTAAAACGGCCAATGTGCCACATGTACAAATTCAGTACATCCCGCTCACTTTAATTTGTGTTTAGAAGGTGTGAGCAAGATGAAGTTTACATGTGGCGCATTGAACTTTTTTTAAACAATAAAACCAATCGGTGCTTTGATTAGAAAGAAAATAATAGATTACTGCACACGGGTACACAAGCATTTGAAAATTACATCGGATTCTAGATTCAACGGGGGAATTTTTTTTGGGTAAATTTACGTCGATTTCATCGGAAATTTACATGTTTACGAAGAACTATCGATTCGGCACATTTACATCGGATGGCATTTAAATTTACAATGAAGTTGATGTAAATTCGCATCATTAATGACGTGCACTTTTGGTACATCATTAATGATGTAAATTTACCCGATTTTTTTTTTCTGTGTACCCTTGAAATCCACAAATTCGGAACACTTTTTTCTTACGATGTAAACAAACTTTTTTTTCTCTGCTCTTCTGTACTCCAATTTTTTTACAAAAAAAAAAAAATACTTCACACTATGAAACCAATAAAACTCAAGCTACGTGATGTTTTAAACATGGTCCGATAACTTCATTTGTGAAAATATCAATTAAATTCAGGTGTTCCACAATTGTGGGAGGCACAATAACATCCCACAATTATGGAACAGACAATTTGGAGGCAGTATTTTGCTGCTCTGGAGAAAACAGTCTTAAAATGAAGTTTTGTGTTCAATAAGTACTATTTTTAATAGTGGAATAGCAAGAGAATGTCCAAATAAAGGTGCTAAAATTAGCAGAGACGACAGAAAAGTTGCATTTTGCATCCTACTGACAAATTACCATGAAAGTGTTCCGAATTTGTGGGTGTTTCGAATATGTGGGATGACAGTATCTTCATCTACAATCAAACTTGTCTGACATCGAAGTAACAAAGTTGGGAAAAGGTGACAGACGTAACATTCCGCGATTTGCCATTGTACATCAGGCTTTAATGCATTTTTTTTGATAAAAAGCATCGTTTTAAGGAAAAACACGCCCCCAAAAATATTTTCATAACGCTGCAAAATTTCCTCATTTTTTCGTTGTTTGACTTTGTTGATTGGACTATAAAGACATTCATATCGACTTAGCGGACTGAATACTAATTTTAAACGGGATAAGCAGAAGTATAAGGCGGGAACTCGCGCTCTATAGCAACTTAGGGATCAGCGGCCGAAGCCGCAAATTGAAAATGATTGATTTTTATTCAAAGTTATCGTCCCGAAAAATCTGAAGGTAAATTCAAAATATTGTTAAATTGGGTTGAGACATCAACTATATGACTATATGTTAACTAGGGGAACAGCATCTAATTCCAGCGTGCCTCTAATGTTGGCAGGTCAGTACTTTGACATTCAATTAAGGTGAAGCCGTTGATCATTTTCGAAGAAAATTGATCATCACTATAAAATATTCTGTATTAAATTCAATTTAACGAATTTCAGCACCAAAAGGAATCAGCATGTGCCGGTTGTTGCCTTCTTGAAGCCACTGAAAGATTTTTTTATCTAAATCAATTGTGCTTCAAAATTTATATAATTTTGTGGCACAGTCACTGACGTCTTAGTTGGCAATCATTGATTAATGACGATTTCCATAACTTTACAGGGAACGGGATAATCGTTACCAAAAGGAATCAGCATGTGTAGGGCACTTTTCTAAACAACTTGTTGAAGGAATTTTATCAAAATATTGAAAGCGACGCAAAATTTATATCTTTGAACGAAAAATCATGATAATGATGGAAGTCTTCACGTTTGATAATTAAAAGCGTTTTCATCTGAAATCGAGTGATAAATAGCTCAATAAGAAGTGAGCAAACAAGTTTCTATCAAAAGTTTTGCAAAATTAGTTGTTTGAATAGTGAAAATCAGCAAATGGGATGGACTTAGGAGCGAGTGCTTAACCTGCCAAACATACGAGAATTTCCCCTAACTATTATTTTAATTTTTTTTTTATTTTTTTTTTACGTCACCGGATGTTTCGGCTTTGCGCAAGCTCAGGGTTGAACGGATGACCATGAACCCTTAGAGAAAATGTTCCTTGGACCACCCCCGACACGGCTACCTAGTGTAAGTGTGGGTTAAAGTTTGTCGCTTAGCTTGTAGGAGCGTTTGAAGTAAAATCGCGCATTTCCCATAGTAATTTCCATGTAAACTTTAACCCCCGAGCGACAAGCCAGTTTTCAACCAAATGAGCTCAAATTTGGTATGAGAGTCCCTACACGGAAAGAAGGTTTATCGTGAATCTTACTAATTTTCGGTTAAAACCCTAAAAAAATTGGTTGTTTTTTCAACCACGATTTTTTTTAGCTGGAAATCCTAAAAATAAATCCTGGATTTGACCTCCTGGAATGATAAATCCAGCTAAATTTTTAGTAAATTTTACTAATTTGCAAGCTGGAAAAATGCTGTCAGTCTCAAAAGCTGTATGTTTTGAGAAGGTCTGTTAGCTATTTTAGCTAGATTTTTTGGTATTCTAGGAAGTTTTCTAGTTAGCCCAGCAAGTTTTTAGGCTGTTTCAACTAGTTTTTTTGGAATCATTCTCAAAATTTGCCATTGATGGCTGCGAAGCCAGGTATTTTCACACATCTTTTGAGCTAGTTTAGCTAACTTTGTCACTATTCTTGGTAGGTGTTTTGGTTGGAATAGCTAATTTTTCCACTATTTCTACAAGTTTTCTTTCAAAAGCCTCCGTTGCTGCCTGCAAAGCACGCATTATTCACCCAGCCTTTTGGCTGATTTAGCTCGTTTCTTTTTTGTTCTTGCTTCGTTTTTCGGTAAGTCCAGCTAATTTTTCGACTGTTTTAACTGGTTATTTCGAAATCATTTTAAAAATCCCTTGCTGCCTGTAAAGTTGTTTTTTTTATTTTCAAAAAGACTTTTTGCTGGTGTAGCATGATTTTCCGCTATTCTTGGTACGTTTTTTGGTAGTCCAGCAAGTTTTTTGGATGTTTCAAAAGTTTCCAGGCTTTTTAAACTATGTTATAGTTGATCATCCTTGCGGCTTTGTTATTCTATTGACAAATTTAAAAAAATAAAAACGGTAATACAAAAACACAAAAATACAAAAATACAAAAATACAAAAATACAAAAATACAAAAATACAAAAATACAAAAAAACAAAAATACAAAAATACAAAAATACAAAAATACAAAAATACAAAAATACAAAAATACAAAAATACAAAAATACAAAAATACAAAAATACAAAAATACAAAAATACAAAAATACAAAAATACAAAAATACAAAAATACAAAAATACAAAAATACAAAAATACAAAAATACAAAAATACAAAAATACAAAAATACAAAAATACAAAAATACAAAAATACAAAAAATACAAAAATACAAAAATACAAAAATACAAAAATACAAAAATACAAAAATACAAAAATACAAAAATACAAAAATACAAAAATACAAAAATACAAAAATACAAAAATACAAAAATACAAAAATACAAAAATACAAAAATACAAAAATACAAAAATACAAAAATACAAAAATACAAAAATACAAAAATACAAAAATACAAAAATACAAAAATACAAAAATACAAAAATACAAAAATACAAAAATACAAAAATACAAAAATACAAAAATACAAAAATACAAAAATACAAAAATACAAAAATACAAAAATACAAAAATACAAAAATACAAAAATACAAAAATACAAAAATACAAAAATACAAAAATACAAAAATACAAAAATACAAAAATACAAAAATACAAAAATACAAAAATACAATAAATTTAACTTAATTTAACTTAATTTAACTTAATTTAACTTAATACAACTTATTTTAACCTAATTTATCTTAATTTAACTTAATTTAACTTAATTTAACTGAATTTAACTGAATTTAACTGAATTTAACTGAATTTAACTGAATTTAACTGAATTTAACTGAATTTAACTGAATTTAACTTAATTTAACTTAATTTAACTAAATTTAACTAAATTTAACTAAATTTAACTTAATTTAACTTAATTTAACTTAATTTAACTTAATTTAACTTAATTTAACTTAATTTAACTTAATTTGACTTAATTTAACTTAATTTATCTTAATTTTACTTAATTTAACTTAATTTAACATAATTGACTTTAATTCAACTCAATTTAATTGAATTTAACTTAATTTAACTTAATTTAGCTTAATTTAACTTATGTTAACTTAATTTAACTGAATTTATTTGAATTTAACTGAATTTAACTGAATTTAACTGAATTTAACTTAATTTAGCTTAATTTAACTTAATTTAACTTAATTTTACTTAATTTAACTTAATTTAACTGAATTTAACTGAATTTAACTAAATTCAACTGAATTTAACTAAATTCAACTGAATTTAACTTAATTTAACTTAATTTAACTTAATTTAACTTAATTTAACTTTATTGAATTTAATTTAACTTAATTTGACTTTATTGACTTTTATTTAACTTAATTTAACTTAATTTAACTTAATTTAATTAAATTTAACTTAATTTAACTTTATTGACTTTAATTTAACTTAATTTAACTTAATTTATCTTAATTTAACTTAATTTAACTTAATTTAACTTAATTTAACTTAATTTAACTTAATTTAACTTAATTTAACATAATTTAACTTAATTTAACTTAATTTAACTTAATTTAACTTAATTTTACTTAATTTAACTTAATTTTACTTAATTTAACTTAATTTAACTTAATTTTACCAAACAACTTTTAACAACAATTGAACTAAATTCTACCAAATGTAACAAAATTTCAAAAAATGTATCTTAGTTTAATTAAATTTAACAAAAATTTCTAGATATAACCACATTTGACTAAATTAATTTCTTTTTTACTATGTTCAGTTTAATTATACTGAACTTAACTTTACTTAATTAAACTTGATTTTTAATTAATCATGATTTAACTAAATTTAATTACATTTATCTAAATTTTACTGATTTTAACAAAATTTAATCAATTTAACTTAATTTAACTGAATTCTACTTTTTTCTAAATTCAACCAAATGTAATTCAAATTAACTTTCACTTAATTTAAAGTAATTTAACATTATTTAACTCTATTTTTTGATGTGCTTCAAAGGCATAAAGTGCCCTGCTCGTACGGATCTGTCAAACATTGGCCAGTCTATATCTAGACACTCTGTACCCGCAGCCTCCCCCCACGTAGACAGATGTCCATACAAAAAAAGTGGAGTGTGGATAAACGCCAGCCTCCACCTCCCCCGCCAAAGGGTTCACGACAAAGGGATGCCACCAATCGTCCAAACAAAAATTAGAGGCTCAACTTCTAACCTCTTTCCCTCAACACAAAAAAAAACTTCTCACCTAATCAACTGAACTTTCGACTTTCAAACGCAGAATCGTCACAAAACTCCGCGAACTGAGCGGCTTAAACAGGATCAAACACGATACGAGACGTTCTCATGCCTTGTGTTGGTCTCGAACTGATGATCTGTCAAAAAATCCATGCTGCCGGTTCCAGCTAGTTTTTCGGTAAAAAGTAGGCAAAATTGTGCTGAAACACCATTATTTTTGGTGAAATCTCTCCTGCCATTTTGATTTGGGCTGTCAGTTTTGGATAGCAAATCAGCAATCAGGGTTAGCTGTTTCACCAATCCCAAGTTGGTAAATTTACCTATAATTTTAGCTAATTTAGCCAAAAAAATCACTGTTCCACAAATTTGAAGCCAGCTAATTTGAATTGTTAAATTTAAGATGGAACTCCTTTCCGTGTATGGGTCCCCTCTACAATATGGTCTTTATTTCAGCCGGATCCGAGCACATTCGAAAAAAATGACCCACCCTAATGTTTAATCATTTGTAACACTTCAATAAAATAAATTAAATAAAATTGGATTAATTGGAAAATCGAAAAAAAAACTATAGAAATTTTTTTGGGAAGAATCAATAAACCAAAAAAATTCCTATAGTTTTTCGATTTTCCCATTTTTGACATTAGCATAATTGTAATAATTCTTTGAGCATTTTGTTATACCTTTTGCAATTTTTTCCGATGGTTTAGTGGTAATAAGCGTGGTGTGGTGGACCCTCACGTTAGGTGTTCTGGGTTCAATCCCAGTCGAGCTAGAGACCCTGAATAGACAGACTGATCTAAGTTTGCTAAATCGATATGGCAACGTCTGTTTTAAGCTTGGCAACACTGATAAGTTTTGCTGGGCGTAAAAGCAAATGCTCGTTTGGATACGTCAAACTCCTGTCTGTTTGTGTACGTCAAATTCACTTCGACCAGTCTTTCTAATTAGGATCTCTAAGTCGACCCCGGTTAGCGGTTAGCAACGAGAAATCCCTAATCAATAAAATGTTGGTCCCAGCATGGCTGTAAGGCTAGGACGTTAAGTCATTTCAGATGTAGGTCATCGTATTATTCACCCCACACAAATTTTTTTTTGTAAATTTGGAAAGTATAATTTTGAAAGGTTGAATATTACCTCTTTTATGATGTAATTTTACCTCAATTTGAACTGAAAAAGCGTCATTACAACAGAAAAGTAGTAAAATTATGCATTTTTTCTGACATAAAAGATGTACCCCTTTCCAGATGTAATATTACCATGTTTTTTTTCTGTGCAGCAAAGGTTGATTCACACGTGCTGTAGATCATCCTACTATAGTAGGAGATAAGCACTCTACCATTTGGGCGGAAGTTACTGGTTACTGTACCGTTGACTGACACCAAACATGAATCGTCAAGGAAAACGCACTTTTGATTTACGCAGATCGTTTCCACCCTAACTTCGTGCGTAACCGAAAAACTTCAAGTTCAAGTTTACGTCTACTGCAACGTAAAACACGAAAACTAAAAATAAATGGCGTCTCGTCTCTGAATAACGGAAATAGCGCGCGCAATGGCGTGATTATGAAATCCTGTCTCGTGTCGTAATACTGAAACGGACAGGCAAAGTGAAGGGGGAGGAGGAGGACGACACAGAAAAGTTTAAATTTAGAATAATTTTAGAATGTGGAGGCTCGTTCGCAGAACGAATTTCGGTTTCAAGCAGACAGCGATTTTGTTTGCTTGTAACGATTACTTAATATCCCTTCGGTTTTGTTGTTGCTAAAAAGAGAGAGTTCTACCTCCGGTTCGATGCTCTTGGTTAAGTCGTCTCAAGCTGTGAAATTTACAATTTTGTTATGCACTTTTAACTTGAATTTGCGTTTAAACATGTTAAATAAGATAAACATTCCCTTATCACTGGAATTGCATTATGTCATCAGTCGTTGTTGGTCTGGACAAAAAGACAATTTCTCAAATTTACTGAAGCTATCTTGTTTACCAAACACAGTGCATGCAAATATTCTAAAATAAATTTTAATAAATATTCATAAAGCTTTCACTGAAAACTGGAGCAAAGAGAACTGTGACTGTTATTTGTCAAATTTTAAAATATTGGAGATTAGGGATCCCTGCTTAAAATTATGAGTACGTTTGTAAGTTTTATAAAACATGTTGCATTGTATTACATTGAATAATAAATCTAATTTGGTGATACACCAACGCAATATTATATAAAAATACATTTGCTCACCAAAAACTGTCCAATACTAACCTACGCTAACTATTGTGAACCTTTTCAACTATCCTCATGAATGATCCGGACTACCACGCTTTGTGATCAAATTAGAAACATCTTTATTGAATTGGATCTTCGTCTCAAAAGCAAACTACACGCGAACCAACTGCCAACAATCGTCGAACGTCGACCGACCGCGACGCCAAAGCTGAGTCGTACGAGTAAATTCCAATCAACGCCCGCGTCAAAATATTTGAACTCGCGCCGGGTTCGCCAGCCGTTCCTTAAATTGGCCACTCCCGTTCCGTCCCATCTGGGGCCACGGGACCAGGATGATTCAACCGGCGTCGAATGTTGCGTCAGGTTTTTGCGCGTCGCACTGCGACTGCAGTTTGGCGCCAAGTCCGGACACGTGAGAGAGAAAAGGGAAAATTCGTTTGAGAGAAACTGAGCGGGAGCGACGCTGCTTTTCAATAACAAGTGAGAGTGGGTGGCGTCGGTGGGTGGGATGGCGGTTTTTCATCGCTTGCACTAATAAAAATCGACTACCTCGCGACGATTCCAAACTACCACCACAACAGTCGAAGTGACCACGTTGCTATCCGGTTCGAGGGTGAGAGCAACTGCTGTGAGGGGGAGGTTATGACGTTCTCGCCAGGACTGTAGCGTAGGAGGTTCAGGTTATTTTGTATGGTAGAAATAAATCGATGATGAGGTTTTCCACCTGTCGATATTTTTTAACTTTATGCCGACGAAAACAATTTTCATTTTTTCCGTTGTTTTACCAGAAATAGATCAAATCATCGCTGTCGTGCTAAGTTAAAAACGCCATTTTGTGCAGCTAACAATGCCTCACCTTTTGACCTTCACAGATCCCCAAAATCGATTTCAATCATGAGATATTCAATAAAAATCGAAAAAACTCCGTGCATTGTTTCAATCATGTCGTGCCATCTTTTCACTTCCTGAAAATTGATGTAAGTGCGACAACTGGCCAAAGGGATTCCAGGTCAAAAAGCGTTTGACGCACGTACAAGTTAGACTACCGTAAACATTTATAACTCGGGACTCCAGCAACCAACCTCAACCAAACTTCGATACAATTGGACAATTTTTAATACCCGGCCCTGACTCAAGGCGGTTTCAAAAACACCCAAAAAGCAAAAACTGGAAATTTGGTTTATTAGACATAAAAAAAAACTGAAGAGTATTTCATCAAAAACTATTTATGTCGAAAATAGGTTCACATTCCCACTTCCAATCCTCTGCGATATTACATCAATAGTGACTTTCTCCAGAAGATGGATTTAATTCCCTCTCACATGATGAACAAAGCCTACTCAGATTATTGTTAAAATGATGATGTTTTGTTGAATGAAAAATGAAATTAATCAAATTTTGATGAAATTCATGGAAATTATTTTATATGAATCGTAAAAAATCTCAGTAGGCGGTGATCATTGTGCAAAAGGGATTAAAATTCACAAATTTAGAAGAAAGGCGTGTTTTGTTTTACAAAGTCAGGAATATATTTGATCATTTCGAACCAAAACTGTTACTTTTTTTAGGGAACTCGTGTTGCAAACTGTTCTCTATAATCAAAAATGTTTTAAAATGTAATTCTGTATGACATATAATTGAAGAAATAAATTGTGGGAACCTATTGGGTCATAAGTGGCTTTTTTTTAAAGAAATACTCTAAGTTTATTATTGATTGATTGATTTATTGGTATCCAGGCAATCTTTTGCTGTATTTTCATGAAAAGTTCTAGAGTGCGTACCACTGTAATTAAGACAGGCTCGACAGCGCTGCGTCGAGACTGCATCAAAAATGGGTCGGATTGAAAAATGGTGGAGTTTCCCTCTTGAAAAGATTAGTAGGGAGAAGTGGAATTTTAACGCCGATTAGGGGTCTTTTTCCATTCAGGCGTCCATGTGGTTAGTCGAGTGTCCCAGTGTCAGTCCCGTTTTCGTACTGATCACGCTCTGCATTCCGGAAGAGGAAGTGCTCCGGCGGAAGTCAATAATCCGCAACTCACGGGTTTTGGTCGGTACAGGCCTGTGAGTGTGCAGGGGCCATTGCCTGCACCGAAACTTCAAGGACCATCTTCACCTCTGCACAGTAAAAAAATCTGTGTAAAATCGCATGCAAAAGCTTGCACATCACCTTTGTGAGCAAAAGCATGTAATATTGTATGACAAAACGTGTAAACAAAAAGCATGTACCGAAGAAAAAAACATGTCGGCTCACCCCAAAAATAACATTAATCCGGTGAGTGT
Source organism: Culex pipiens pallens (assembly GCF_016801865.2). NCBI lineage: Eukaryota > Metazoa > Arthropoda > Insecta > Diptera > Culicidae > Culex > Culex pipiens. Next base: position 108,831,005 of record NC_068938.1, read on the forward strand.
CACACTCAGATTACCAAGCCCACGCCCCAACCCTCTCGGCTATCTTGTCGCTGTGTAAATGGTCGGATCAATGCCAATGTAACAGTAGGTTTTCCGTACGTCGTTTACTGTGTTATCTGCATACGATGTATGGGGAACCTACAGCTACATCGGTGAAGATCCAATTGTATTCATAGCGGCGAGATAGCCGAGAGAGTTGGGGCGCGGACTTGGTAATCTGAACATGACTCTCGCGGGATCGATGTTATTTTTGGGGTGAGCAGACCTTATTTTTTTCTTCTGTACATGCTTTTTGTGTACACGTTTTCTCATACAATATTACATGCTTTTGCTCACAAAGGTGATGTGCATGCTTTTGCATGCGATTTTACCATCGGATTTTTTGCTGTGTGGTGCGGAACGCGCCATCATTGTCAAGTTCCCCTCTCGGTTCAACCGGATCAGTCAGGTGCTGGGTTGGCCGAAGACCACGATTCCACAGTCGGAACAAGTCGTTGACCCTATAATCACTTAGATGGTCCGAAACACTTCCTCTGGGCCGGACTAGCTTTCTGAAGTACCAAAAATAAAGAAAAAAAGTAAACAACCTGCCATAGCAACGAATATCTTCGTCATCACTGTGAAGAAAAATCACTGTGATGAAAAAATACTGTGATGAAAATAATTGCGCAAGACTCTAGTAATGTGCAAAATGCGTAATACAAAGAAAAGATTTTTTTCGGTCATCATGGTTCTTTCAGCATTGATTTTGGATTATTTTAAAGAAAGCTAGAAATCTGGGGAATTGAGATTCATTTTTTTTATTGGAGGTTAAATTAATATTGGTCAAATTTGTAAATTAGATTCTCTCGAGGTATATTAAAAAGAAAATTAATGGATGTGTTCATGAATCCATCGATTCCTGATACCTGAAAATTTCTGGAGACAAATCAAACCTTGTTTGTTGTTTGTTGTTTGTTGTTTGTTGTTGTTTGTTGTTTGTTGTTTGTTGTTTGTGAGTGCATAATTGACAAAGGGAGCGCGTGGTCGTAAAAAAATATTCGGAGTGAAAAGTGATTTTTTTGTGTGTGCCTTTTGTTTCATATTTTTGTCGTGTATTGTGCGCTGCGAGGAGAAGATCGCCCTCTGAAAATGCAGCGTCATCAGTGCATAATTGACAAAGGGAGCGGGTGGTCGAAAAAAAATATATTCGGAGTGAAAAGTGATTTTTTTTTGTGTGTGCCTTTTGTTTCGCATTTTTGTCATGAATTGTGATATTGTTTTCGATTAAAACGATCCGAGTTCGTTAGGTTTATCGCGTAACAAAATTATTTTGATTCATCAAGAACGTCGTGTGGTGCGCGAGTCTTTTTTTTTGTGTTGAAAAGACCTTCCCATAGCTCCGTAGCTCGGAGGGCTCGACGTCGGTTGGTTGTGGGTTAAGCCCTCTCCATAGCATCGTAGCTCGAGAGGCAACAAAAAACAATACCTTATCTAGCTAACAGAAAGAAGATCGCAAGGCACTTGATGATTGAGTTCGTCGCGTCTATTCCGTAACAAATTCATGAACTAAATGATTATATAATTAAAAATCAGACTACGCTATCATTGCAGCATTGCGTTTAACACCTCATTTTATAAATAAATATTATTTGGTTTTATCTTTCCACAGCCGGCTGTCTAAGATTATACCATTTCATTAAAAATTTAACAACAGTTAAACGGAAAATGTCTCATCCGCAGCAACCGATTGTTTGCCTTGAGAATAAAATATAATACCTTTCAACAAACACTATGATTTTGGGTCGCATCATCATCTTCTATGATGAATCCTGACCAAAAACCCTATCCTACTAACAAGTTTTCAGGTTCCTGGCGCTCGTGGGGTGTAAGCACAGAGTAAATCAGCTGCCCTAGTAGCAACCTGCGCTAACTAACATTCCCGTCCCTTAAAATCGAGATCTACAAACTGACATGGCGGGCGCCGTTGGTGGCCAATGACTGTTACCTATTCGCAACTGATCTTGTTCTGGAAATCATTATGTTTTATCTTTTCAGCGCATTCATACATGCTGTTGATAAGGGAAATACCAATTGATAGTCGAAGCCTATGATCAGTAGTGCTGAAAGGATATTACGGTTCTGTTCAGCAACGGAGAAGGACAACCATGGGTGGTCTCTCATGCTCATGCTCATGCTCATGCTCATGCTCATGCTGTTGTTTGTTGTTTGTTGTTTGTTTAGTTGACGCAAAGATTCTAGTTTTTTGTTAACACTAAGATTCTACACCCAAAGGAAAAATATATATCAAAATCTTCAACAGTGGATTTGCTGCAGAAAATGTTACATTTTCTAACAGTTTTTGCAGCAAGCTCATAGCTCATTTTTGCCCGCGTGTAAACATGTCAGCGATCTGCAGTTCTCACCAACACATATAATGTCCCCGCGCCCCCGAGCAACACTCCAGAGAGAAGATTTTGTTGGTGCCCTGTCCCTCTCAATTCATCAAGCGTCCATAGCGCGGTGGTAGCGTGTCGGACCAATAACCAAGAAGTTGATGGTTCAATCCTCGTTCTGTTTAGATTTTTTTTCTCCAATACAATCAATCAGCCGTCGGTAATGTCGATAATTGTCGGTAACGGGCAAAAATGTCATACCCCTATATCGCAAAAAATGCATGAGGACAGATTTCATGCAGATTCTGATATACTTTCATGCCGTCATGCATCACAATCATGCGACTGCCAGTTGGGTATAGTTTTTTGTTAACGCATAGTTTTTAGGTTAAAGAAAACCCAAGTTTTTATTCTGAATTAGAATCATTGCTCGATTTTCACTTTGAACTATGAAAATATTGAAGTATCAAGCCATTAGTCCTTCGCAAATTAGATTTCCATATAAAGTTTGCCACACCCAAAGGAAAAATATATCTCAAAATCTGCAACGTTGGATTTGCTGCAGAAAATGTCATATTTTATAACATTTTTTGCAGCAAGCCCGTAGATCATTTTTGCCCGCGTGTAAAAATTTCAGCAATCTGCAGTTCTCACCAACACATATAAAGCTGGCCCGTCCCCGAGCAACACTCCAAAGAGAAGCATATGTTGGTGCTCTTTCACTCACTTTTCATCAAGGTGGTAGCGTGTCGGATCAATAACCAAGAAGTTGGTGGTTCAATCCTCGTTCTGCTAAGTGTTTTTTTGTGAAATACAACCAAAAAGCCGTCGGTAATGTCGATAATTGTCGGTAACGGGCAAAAATGTCATGTGTGTGTGTGGTCCAATCCAATACCCGCTAACCGGTACCGAAAAGGATTTTTTTTTAAAAAGTTGCTCTAGACTCTCGACGAAATATTTCGATTCTCCCAGCAAAATGTCGGGAAGGAACCTCTTTTATGATGTCAATACGACGATACGATATACTTATTATACAATATTCTTTATATATCAATCCTCCCCAGCTACATCTCTGGCGTTCCTCGTGGGAGTTGGTAGAGAACGCTAACCAGATTGGTAGTCATCGCCAGTGCCTTACGCGAGAAAGTATTCGCCGATCCACGTGCTCCGACAAAAATGCTCGTAAATGGTTCGCCGATGAGTATACCGCCCTTCTCGTGATATTAGTGTAATTTTAATGCGTTCTGTGATAAGATAAATGCAATTCGGTGTCGATTCGTTATCAGGTGCTGTACGATGTTCGCGGCATGTTCGGTGGGGTAAATAAATCTTTGCGCGCGTTACACTATCAGTAAACGTGGACCACGCGTCGTCGCTAGTACGAGTTGTGGCACTGATTGTGAACAAAATGTTGGAATTCCCGCGGACCGGAACTCTTGACGGAATTAGCGGGTCGAGAAGTGGCGTCCAGTTACGTTCGGTTGATGCCAAGTGTTGTATAATAGGATTAGCTTCAGTGCGGCGAAGAGTTCCCGGCACCCTTGTTTGATATACGGATTCTCAATTGGAGAGGTACGTGCACACGTGTGTATATTTTTACCTCTACAAAAAATAATACCGCAACCACGATACCGAGCCCATGCCGGCATAGCTAGTGTCCCTGGGCAGAGAGTTCGCCGTCAGCGAAAAAGCTGCGCCACCTGTGTGTATGTTTTTGGGATATTTTCAACACACGGATACCTCGCGATGTTTTTGCTTGCTCTCTGAGCGACATTTGTGGTGACGTTGCAAACTCAATCGATAATGGATTAATGATTGGGCGGCACTTTCCTTTTCGTTGTTTGTTATCAGCAAATAATTGAAATTTGATCGCCAACAAACAACACCTTATGACCGGCTTTACCGGGGAGGGGGGGTTTAATCAAAACAAAGTGCAGGTGGAGGAGCGTGTTGGTTTGTTGAGAGAAATTGATGGATAGTTTCGGTTTGTTAAACAAAAAATAGAAGAATGATAGTAAAATCGTTAGAATTGTTAGAATCGCAATGCTGCAATAGCATTTCAATTCAAAATCTTTAAGTTACAAACCAGTTGTAGATGCTTTTATTGACTTTTTTTTGTTAATTTTTGAAATATTATAGATTAATATTTTTTGCTGCATGCAGAACAAAACGACTGGCTGATGCAATCGAATTCTTATTTTCGTTAGCTAATAGAACGAAACATAATCAGCAAGTGTTACATTATTCAAACTAGGTTGGGTGAGATAACGTATATTATTTCATGCGAGGATTTTGCAACTGGTTCAAAATTCCTTAAGCTGCAAGAGTGGAACCAAATAGAATAAACACATTTTGGCTACGGTTTTCTTTACAGCTGTATTCATCTTTTAAAAAATGCTATCATAGAGTTTAACTCTTTCAGGCCCGTACTAAAATTCGATTATATGAAATTTGTGGAATCATCCTGCTAGGATTCGAGGATTATTTTAATACGCTGAAAGTGTCATGTATTTCTCAATGAAAATGAGTTTGAGTTGGTAAATTTACTGCATTATCGTTTTTTATTTATATACACAAAGAATAGTTAAAATTATTTGCAAAGTTACAAGTTTTCATTCTTATTGAATTTGAATTTAAAAATATTTTCAGATTTGTAGTAATTTTCATTAAAAAACAGGTTTCTTAGTATATTGTTTATTCGTGCTACAAAATGGTTCTTGATGGCTACACAAATTCATAAAATTATTTTCAAATTTATATGATCACTTTCCATTTTTATTTTAAATCAAACTTGTATGTTTTTATTATCTTTTTTCAAATTTGTATACAATTATTTAAAGGTAATAAAAACTTAGATTTACAAAATCAAAAAAAAAGATTTACAAAAAAAAACCCTAAATTTTAGAAATGAAACATTAAATAAAAGTCTTAAAAAGTTCAATTTAACGTGACCAATTCAATTTGCAATTTGGTTTTTATAGAGCGTCCAATTTCCCGGGAATTCCCAAGATTTCCCGAGAAAAAATATTTTCCGTTTCCCAGGAAATTTGTAAATTTCCTGGGAATTCCCAAAATTTAAGCGGAAGTATACATTTTCACCACTTAATCAAACTTTTTGAAATAAAAAGAAAAAGTGAACGAACTCAACTCACTGATAAGTTCAATAAGTTAATAACAGTAAATTGAATTGAACAATTCACTATTCTTATTGAACTTAGAAGTTCGTCTAAAAAAATCATTGTTTCAGATGACATTTATTTCTTAAGCAATCACAACTGTAAATAGATCTTGTTTATTTGTTGGGCAACAAAAATTACGATATTAGGCCGATGCAAATATTTAAAAAAGTTTTTGTCCCTCGGCCCTGGCCGAAGTCAAGGGGGGGGGGGGGGGGCAAAAAAATAAAAAAATATAAAAATTTAAATAACAAGCCAAAGTCTTCACATTTAAATGAAAAAAATGTTTTAAAATGCATTTTACACTAGTTGAGTTGTTTTACAATCATTAGTTTTCAAAAAATCTAAGATCTGACAAAAACAAAAATTGTATCGAAAAAAAAGATTTGGCATCGAAAATTTTCAAAAAATCTCAATAAAACCAAATAATGCTAAAAATGATTTTAAACGCAGAAGAATGTATTTTAATTTGATTTCAGCTGGTTGCACTTGAATTTTCATTGAAATTTTGAAGTTGATTGTAAAAATATTTTTTTTGCCCCCTGATTTTTCGGGCCAATTTTGAAGGGGGGGGAGGGGGGGGGGGGTGACAAAAACTTTTAAAAATATTTGTACCAGCCTTATGGAATTTAAAAAAATATTATTATTTTGGTAGGTTTTTCGAAGGAAAATTGTTGTTATACCAGGTAAAAAAAGTACATCATCTTCTACAGTTCTATGTTTTTGTCAACTATTACCAAATTGGATGAACATTGAATTGGTATCATTAAATGTCTCAAAGAGGGTTGTGCTAGAAGAATTAGGTTAATTTGATTTAAAGTGTACGAGAAATTATAGTTTAAAGTTGAAAATTTATAGAACACTACAGCTTCCAAGGGCGTAAGAGGTTAAAATATGAAACTACTAAACTATTTATTTGCTATGATTTTTTTAAACCGAAGTCATTTATTAGGCTGCATCATAAAAAAATCAATGAAAAACCAAACCTTAAAAAACTCGCTCCAAGTATTTGAAAATTTTGAGTTGTGATTGCATAAAAATGGTATTTCAAGTGAAAAAGATGATTTTTATGCAAATTCAATGCTTATCTATTTATTCATGAGCTCAAACAGGTAAGATTTGGTCTGGACATATCTTCTGCATTATTAACCATTGCTATTAAAATTCTATACAATTTTGTTGCAAAATAATAATCAGAACCAGGATCAGATCAATTTTCGATAAATTTCAAATTTCCCGGGAATTCCCGGGAAATTTGTTAAAAATTTCCCGTTCCCCGAAAATTTTGTAACCCCGGGAAATTGGACGCTCCAGTTTTGAAATAACAATTTCTAACAAAACTATTGAAAAAACCTTTTTTGAATAAAACGTACATTGACACACAGAAAAAAATCCGATGGCAAAATCCCATGCAAAAGCACCTTCGTAAATCACCTTCGTAAAAAAACGCTTGATATTACACACTGCATGTACAATTTTTGCTAACACAAAAAAAAAAGTTGCATCCAATGGGATTCAAACCCAACACCTACAGAAAGGACTGGCGCCTTGGCCCATTCGGCAATCAGACCAATGAAGAATTAATAGGATAAACGCATATATGAACTTGACATTTCGGTCAAGTAGGTTTCCCATATAGGGACTTGGCGTTACATCGTGCTGCCATCTGGATTTTTTAAGTGCAAGAGTGGAAAAGTGCTGAGTCATTGCCTAAAAATAGATGGCGTCCAAAATGAAGTCGATAAAGTAGTCGATTTAGATGGAGAAAAAGTGGAAAACGTGGTCTAAAAATAGCGACGCCATTCCCCTATTGATAAGCTACATATTTCAGGGTGTAATATTACTTAGAATTTCCGCTCTCTCGGACTCGTTACAAAGTGTCTTTTTTGACGAAGGTGATGTGCATGCTTTTGCATGCGATTTTACCATCGCATTTTTTGCTGTGTGCCAACAGGATTCTAACAAAATTTCGATCGTGGTCCTCTGTGTTTGGCATCACTTTTAACTCTTAGAAAAACTTTTGGGATTTCCTCCAGAGTTTCCGAGAATACAGATTATGGAGTTTACCGCCGTCGTTACACGATTCGGTTCGATCATAGGGACGTGGCGTTACATCGTGCTGCCACCTGGTTTTTTAAAGTGCAAGAGTGGAAAAGTGCTGAGTCATCGTCTAAAAATAGACGGCGTCCTATCTCGCCCAGCAAAATGAAGTCGATAAAGTAGTCGGTTTCGATGAGAAAAAGTGGAAAACGTGGTCTAAAAATAGCGACGCCATCCCCCTATGGTTCAAATTCAGTGATGTCCCGGGTCCCTTTGACATCAATTTGAACTTTTGGGATGTTCTGGGTACTCCAAAGAGTCCTGGAATATAAATTCTGGATCGGCAGTAGACTGTTAATAATCGATCTTCTGAAATCTTGAATATCATGTACCGTAAACTGGGGTGACTTTGATAGCCCGGGGTGACATTGATAGAAATTTGATTTGGCCACTAATTTTGATACATCCAATGTAACAGTCATATTTTTGCATATATGTTCGATAATAAGCTATCCCTTAATGTTTGCATACTCAAAATTCTCAAAAATGTTTAGATATTAATCTGACGGGCATTTGAAAAACCTATCAAAGTCACCCCGAGCTATCAAAGTCACCCCAGTTTACGGTACTATAAGCACAAGTTAAATATTTGTTTGCATTATTTTTTATTAAATTACAATTGCACTTTTTAAAATAGGAAACTCGCATACAATAAGTTATCAGAATGCAACAGTTTGTTTCATTTCATCTCGTGTTGGTCGTTAAAATTTCCCCCACGCTTTCACTCCGCTAATAATAGGTTAAAATTTCGCACAACAATTTCTTTTTATTATAGAATCACTTTCTGTCTGGTGACTAAAACATCGAAAGATCGGTGCGTGAAGACTGACCGCAAACTGAGTGGGTGTGTTTACCCCCCTCACCAACACGTGCGTTTGTCTCTTTTCCGAGTTTTGTGGGTGCTCAACAAACATTTTTCCGGCTTCCCACCTACTTGCGGTTTTTGTGTGCGCAGACTCGTTGGATTTGCGAGATTGGTTTAAGGTTTTTACCATCTCTGCAGACATGGTTTCCTTTAAGTCATGTTTTAATTGCAGTCACTTTCGCAACTCAGGTGGTCAAATACCTGGAACCAATTTCAACGGTAATATTGAGTTATTTGATCCAATTCTCTATTGTGACTCAGTGACCTGACTCACCGCACCAAGCACATGGTTTACAAAACGATTCGCAAAACGTAAACATAACGTTACGTTGATAGCTTTAAACTGGCGTTTTTCATCCGCTAACAAATCAACCGAAGACTGTCGAGTGAAGCACGTGTATTCTCAATCGTTTGAACATCTCTCGATTCTCACGAGCCGGCAAATATTTACTCAAAATGTACTACCACAATCCCTGAAACGAATGTGTTAGTAGACTTTTTTGCAATTCCGTCGTGAAACTACTTACTTTTCCTGTCATTCTTGAACGACGAAATAGCCTTCTTTTCTGTACCAAAAATAACAGAATCGAATAGCAACACTTTTCAAAATAAATGCTGAAAAGTTCTACTTTTCAGCACTGAAATGAGTGCTGAAAAGTTGAACTTTTCAGCACTTGTTTCGAAAAGTAACACTTTTCAACATTTTTTTGATTTAAACGATTTATTGACAAAATACATGAAAATTCGACTTAAAATTTCACTCAAATGGTGTTTTTTGAAATTGCAAAAAATTTTGTATGGAACTCGTTGCAAAACTTGATTTTTTCAGCACTCGTCGTATTTATCCAACTCGGTGAACCTCGTTGGATAAATGTACGACTCGTGCTGAAAAAATCCTCTTTTTGCAACTTGTTGCATAAACTACTATTATTGCTCTCTCACGACAACAGAGCGCATAGTTTTTCCGAGGTTGGTCGTGATTTGCTCTCACTCTTTCGCTCTCTGCCAGGGTTTGCCTTGCCCGTTATCAGGCTTTGGCGCGAAACTTTCTCGGGTGTCGATTTTCGGTCCGATTCATGGCGAAGATCAGTCATGCGCTTTGCTGGCGGCAAGAAAAATACACATAAAACGGAAGGTTTACGACGGGCAGTGGGTACAGAACTGACGGAAATAGATTGACTTGTGTTTGATGGGAAAGTTATCAATATAATTTATGTACAGCGATAACAATATCATAGTAAAAATAGTTTTAATGATTCTAGAGAAGATTTATTCGTTGCAGTTATTTTAAAATTTTATGGTCCAAATATGGTTATCTTACAATCCAAAGGTCGTCAGTTTGAATCCCGAGGTGGATGGAAGCTAAGGTGTAAAAAGAGGTTTGCAATTGTCTCAACAATCAAGCCTTCGGACACTTAGTTTCGAATAGGAATCTCGCAATCGAGAACGCCAAGGCAATGCTGTAGAGCGAATAATATGATATGATGGTTATCAACAAATTTGAAACTTTGCTTGAGTTTCAGTCAAATCTAATGAAATTTTAAGTAGGTATAAGTAGGCTGGAAGTTGCAGGCTGGAACGTCAATTGATTTTTGAAGAACTTTGCTATACATTATCGTGTTAAAGATATTGTCAATGTTCTAAAAACTACACATTTTTTTTAAAATTTCATGTACCTGGTATCGAAATATGATTTTTGAAAAATATTCACGATGTGGTCTGTAAGCATTCCTTTTCGATTATTTTTAATTTACAATCTAAAAGGGGGAGAACAGCATGAAAAAAAAAATGCTAAAGAAATCTCGTTTCAAGGATAAATCCTGGTCATTCAAGCAGCTGTCTTAAACTTGAGGTACGTTTTGGCCAAAATAACCTCTCGAACCTCACCCTTTTGTTATATTTTTTGAAATTGCTCGAAAATTACTCCATCTTCTTTTATTACTTTTAGACTTGTTTTCTAAAATGTTTTGTGTTATTTTTCATTGCTTTTTCCACACGGAATTTCTGCGAAACAAAACAATTATAAAATTATAAAGAAAAAAAAAAAACAAAATTAAATTTAATAATTATTCTCGCAAAATAAAATGTTCAATTTAACTTCAATTGTGTCCAATTCACCGCACAAAGGGTGTCATTTTTTTAAGTAATTGGAGAAAAGTGGATTTTAAAAACTGTTTAAATTTCCATATTGCCCAAACATAACCATTAGGCGAGGAAAAAAGTTACGAATTTTTTTAAAAAAATTGGTCCATTTCACTTATGATGATTCATAAACAATTTTTTTATCGCGTTTTGTCAAAAAACAACCCCTATCATAATTTTCCCAAATGTTTATCTACTTTTAAACCATTTTTTTTGAATTGATTTGTTTATTTTTCCTTAAGTATGTTTGAAATGCTGGTTGCAAGTTTCAATTATGATGATGATGATTAGGGCTAGTGATTTTTCGCGATTTCCCGGAAGCCGTCAATTACAGTGAAATGCAGCTCATGGCAGTGCGTGGCCGAATGGGTTCGATTCCCATCTGCTCCAACCTTCCATCGGATGAGGAAGTAAAATGTCGGTCCCGGCATTGGTTGTTAGGCCGTTAAGTCATTCCAGGTGTAGGAGTCGTCTCCATGCCATAAGTACAAACAACACACCAAACCAAGCCTACTCCGGTGGAATCGCTGGCGGCGGTTGAACTCACAATCCAAGGGTCGTCAGTCCAAACACTGGGGTGGAAGGTTCCTTGGAGTAGAAAGAGGTTTGGGTGCTCTCCCCATTCAAGCCTTCGGACTCCTAGGTTCGAGCAGAAACTTGCAATAGAGACCACAAAAGACCCGGGGGTCGTTAATGTGGATGGTTTGTTTTTTTTTTGTTTTTGCCGCTCATCAGTGTATTTAAATTTTAATTTTTGAATTCAAATTAATCACTAGATTTTACAAGCATTATCACAGTAGTTGTTGGGATGGTACAAATTTTATTTTAAGTTCATCCCCCATTTTTCAATGAACATTCAAGTGAAATCATTGTTATATACATTACCCTGCGTTTTGAGTAATTTTTAACAGGTTTTGGTTAATTCAAAAATTCTTTCGAATTTTAGTAAATTTTCGATGTACAAAATTGCAAAAAGTTTTTTTTTCGCATTTTTTTACAACATTTTACAACATTACACCTTAATTGCTTACCAACTGTGCGGGTGTACAATGCTATTTCCAATAGTTTTTTCATTGAAATTTTCCGGCTTGTAATTTCAATTATCATTTTTTTTTGCCCCTCCCTCAACCTCGGCCAGAGTCGAGGACAAAAACTTTGGAAATCTCTGCATCGGCTTTATAATAAAATTCATAACAATGTTCCAACGAAATTAGATTTGATTGTATCGTTGTAATATTTTAAGAACATCATTCCAAACATCAAGAAAGTGCAAATCTCTGTAAAATAAGGATAATAAATTTAGAACGTGGCGAAAATTTGAAAAGAGATTCGAATGTTTTAGCTTCAAAAAGTTGAAAAGGCATTGGAGGGTTGATATTTTATTTTTAATGAATTCCTTGGAAAATTTTCCTATAAAACGCAACCAGAAAAAAGTCTTTTGATCTAATAGTTGTAAAATTAAGAAAAAAAAAGTTTTTTTTGAAAATCGTCATAGAAGAGGGTGGTGCCAAAGAAAGAGAGATCATTGCTCCGGCAGAAGTCTCAGCGGTAAGTCGTGTTTTTTCGCGGTGTGTTTGGCGCGTTTTTCACGGCGATTCCGAGGCGTGTGCGAGCGGACAAGCCCGTTCCGGTGGTCAGAGAGGCCACAATCTGGTCGTCGTGGACACGGCGGCGGTGCAGCAGCGGAAGAGGAACGAGTTCCTGCATCCGAGCAGCAGCAGCAGGAGGAGTGAGCAGCAGCGGCCGCGGAGGCAGCTGAGGCGAGAGACGGTCGTTGGTCGGTGGAATCGGCCCCGGAGAGTCGACTGCGGTCGGCGGACCAGTTTTCGGCCAGGCCAGGTCGGAGACAACCCCGTTGTTTACGTGGCTGGCAGCAGGCAGCACAACAACAACAACAAGCGCGCGAAAACGAGCTTCCCGCGCATCCCGCTGCGGGCGGCAGCCAGTGCGGCCAATTCGGCGGTGAGTGCGAAAGGCGAGTTTTTTGTTAGCGTTTAGTTTTTTTTTTTTTTTTTTTTTCTCATAGTTTTTTTTCGGTTAGTTTTTTTTTTTCTTTCTCCTTTTTTATTTTTGCGATTAGTTTCATCACTTTCATTTTCGTTTAGTTTATCGCGTTTCTTCGCAAACATGGATCCGACCGAGTCGGACCATGAGGAATTCGACTCCGATTCAACCCTTGAGGGTGACGAGGACGTGGAAATGGAGGACTCTGTTTTGGGAGTTCCTTCAAACACCACCAACAGGGACCTCTTCCTGAAGGATAAGGATCCTGGCGGTAAAGGGGGATCCTCGGACGGGTCTAAGAGGACGAAGCGAAAGCGTTCTAAATCAGATCCGAATCCGGTTCCCCCTCAACCACCGATTCCTCCCTTTAATCCAGACCCGATTCCTCCCAATCCAGATCCAATTCCTCCCAATCCAGATCCAATTCCTCCTAAAACACCGGTGCCGAATCCGGATCCAAATCCCCCCCCGCCCCTGAATCCTCATTCCCAAAAACCGATTCCTCGTCCTCGTCAGTATCAAGAGGGATCGCAAACGGAATGGGTGGTCTTCTTCCGGCCCAAACAGAAGCCGTTAAACTTTGTACAGATCACCAAGGATTTGCAGAAGCACTATCCTGGGGTGGTCGAATGTACCAAGCTGAACAAGAGCAAGCTCCGCGTGATCGTGAACTCCGCGGTGCAAGCTAATCAGATCGTAACTGATCTGCGGTTCAGCATTGAGTACCGTGTTTGGATTCCGGCCCACAAAGTCGAGATCGACGGCGTGGTGACCGATGACAGTCTGTCGCTTGTCGACCTCTCAAGGGCGGTGGGACGCTTCAAGAACCCTAAACTTCCAGCTGTGGAGGTACTCGAGTGCCGGCAACTGGGCAACGTCACCACCGAGGGTGGCCAGAAGAAGTTCATTCCTTCTGCCTCGTTCCGGGTGACTTTTGCAGGGTCAGCTCTGCCGGACTACATTGAGCTGTACAAGCTTCGGCTTCCAGTTCGATTGTACGTTCCGCGAGTGATGAGCTGCGAAAACTGCCAGCAGTTGGGACACACCAAGACCTACTGCAGCAACAAGAGCAAGTGCTCAAAGTGCGCCGGCCCCCACAAGGACGTGGATTGCCAAAAGCAGGCTGAAAAATGCCTGCTTTGTGGCGGGGAACCGCACAAAACTCGACAGTGCCCAAAGTACAAGGAGCGCGAGGACAAGATGAAGCGATCCTTGAGGGAACGCTCCAAGAAGTCCTTCGCGGAAATCCTTAGTCAGGTGACCCACCCCAATCGCTTCGCTCCTTTGGCGGACGAAGATTCGGGGGACGAAGATTCCGATGTGGAGGTCCTCTTCCAGAGAGACGAGGAAAGTGACTCTTCCGGGCCAAACCCGAAGCGCAACAAGGCTTCCAAGTCCAAAAAAGCCGCTGGCGTCAAGGGTAAGGAAAGTGACTCGTTGAACTTCGAGGAGGATTTTCCTTTCGGTCCGTCGGGTAAGCCCGCTCCGAAGCCGGCACCGAAGCCCGTTCCCAAGCCGCTGAAGCCCGTTCCCAAGCTGCCAAAGATCCCCCTGAAACCGGTTCCTCAACCGAATCCGATCACCGATGCCTTCAAAGGAGTCCTTCCTTTTTCCACAATCGTGGAATGGCTGTGCTCTTTTGTGAGTGAACCGACACGTTTAATCATAAAGCGGTTTGAGCCTCTCGCTAGACACATCGGGAAACAGCTTGCTAGCACGATGCCCCTCTTGTCGTTCATTTCCTTTGATGGGTAATACACCAAAAACGAAAAACGGCATCTCCTTTCTACAATGGAATTGTAGAAGTTTAACCCCCAAGTTAAACGATTTTCAACAATTCGCATTCGAACGGGACTGTGATGTGTTTGCGCTGAGCGAAACGTTTCTTATCGGAGATGAGACGCCAGCTTTCCGGGGGTACAACATCATCACAGAGAGCAGGGCAGGACCAAATAGAGGTGGAGGCGTACTGATTGGGATCAGGAAATGCCACACTTTTAGAAAGGTCACGCTCCCGAAGCTAGGAGGAATCGAAGCAGTCGCAGTACAGGCCAGGATCAGAGGACTGGACATTTGCATTGTGTCCGTCTACGTTCCTCCACAGGTGTCGTTAACTCGACAAAAGTTGTGGGGTATGCTTGAGCTGTTGCAGGCACCGCGACTGGTTCTGGGTGACTTTAATCTTCACAGCACCGAGTGGGGAAGTCACAAGACAGACCCTCAAGCATACCTGATTCATGAACTGTGCGACGACTTCCAGATGACCCTCCTAAACAGGGACAAGCAAGTTACGCGCATTGCAACACCACCAACGCCAACCACGTCCGGTACGAAGGCGAGTGCCATCGACTTGTCGCTCTGTTCCAACAGTCTGGCAGTTCTCTGTGACTGGAACGTGCTCCAAGATCCTCGTGGCAGTGATCATTTGCCGATCGCTATTCTGGTTAGCCATGGCCCACAGCATTCGACAACGGTGGAGATGCCTTACGATCTGACGCGAAATATCGACTGGAAACAGTACGCGGAGGCAGTCTCCATTGGAGTTGAGTTGCGAGCAGGGTTGGCACCGCTTGAAGAATATGCGTTTTTGGCTAATTTGATCTATGACAGTGCGTTACAAGCTCAGACAAAACCCGTCCCGGGACCATACATCCGAACGCGCCCTCCACTTCCCTGGTGGGACAAGGAGTGTACGGATCTCTCGGCGGCCAGGTCAGAAGCTTATGTGGACTTCTGCAAGTGTGGAATCCGAGCGAACTTCCAAAAGTACAGAGCTCTTGATCGCAGGTACAGTAATACTCTGAAGCGAAAGAAGCGAATGTACTGGCGGGAGTTCGTTGAAGGACTACCAGCAGATACGTCCATGAGCACTCTGTGGCGCGTTGCGAGGGCCATGCGTAGAGGTTCCGTTCCGAACGAGAGTGTGGAAAAATCGGACAAGTGGATATTGGATTTCGCCAAGAAGGTGTGCCCGGACTCGGTGCCGACACAACCATCATTCGACGTTGTTGATGGGAGCGATTCTAATCCTCCCTTCTCGATGGTAGAGCTCTCCATAGCACTATTGACGGGCAACAACACTGCTCCTGGTCCGGACAAGATCAAGTTCAGCTTGCTGAAGAATCTTCCGGACATCGCCAAGCAGCGTCTGTTGAATCTGTTCAACACGTTCGTGGAGCAGAACGTAATTCCACACGAATGGCGACAGGTCCGGGTGGTTGCCATTCAAAAGCCCGGTAAGCCGGCGTCCGACCACAACTCGTATCGTCCAATCAGCTTGCTGTCATGTCTACGAAAGTTGCTGGAGAAGATGATCCTCGACCGCCTCGAACCATGGATGGAACGAGAGCACTTGCTGTCAGACACGCAGTATGGCTTCCGGAGAGGCAAGGGAACAAGCGACTGTCTAGCCTTGCTGGCCACAGGAATCGACATAGCCCGTGGTAAAAAACAGCAAATGGCTTCTGTCTTCCTAGACATCAAGGGTGCATTCGATTCAGTCTCCATCGAGGTGTTGGGAGTAAAGCTGCGGCGGAGCGGTCTCAATCCGACGATGTGCAACTTCCTCATCAACCTGTTGTCTGAAAAACACATGCACTTTGTGCAAGGTGATCTGGCAATCACCCGGATAAGTTACATGGGTTTGGCACAAGGCTCACGCCTTAGTCCATCCATGTATAACTTCTACGTCAGCGATATCGATGATTGCTTGACCGGAGACTGCACCCTTATACAGTACGCAGATGACGCAGTGGTTTCAATCGCTGCCAAGAAGGAAGCCGATCTGCTAGAACCCTTGCAAGATACCCTGAACAACTTGGCCCATTGGGCAGTTGAAAAGGGTATTGAATTCTCTCCGGAGAAGACGGAACTGGTCGTTTTTACGGGGAAGCATGAACCGCCGCAGCTCAATCTTTCTCTTTCGGGAAAGACTATCGAGCAGTCGGACCACTTCATGTACATGGGTACCATCTTTGATCAAAAGGGAACATGGGGGAAGCACATTAACTACCTGAAGCAAAAGTGCCTGCAAAGAACTAATTTTCTGCGCAGCGTCTCTGGCAACCGGTGGGGTGCTCATCCTTCTGACCTGCTTCGACTGTACAAGACAACGATACTCTCGGTGCTGGAATATGGCAATTTCTGCTTCCAAACAGCTGCGAAATCACGCTTGTTGGTTCTCCAGCGGATACAGTACCGAAGTCTTCGCATTGTCTTGGGATGCATGCACTCAACTCACAACATGACCCTCGAGGTCTTGGCGGGAGTGTTGCCTCTGCGAACTCGTTACTACGAACTGTCTTACCGGTTCCTGATCCGGTGTGATTACAGGAATAAACTGGTAATTGACAATTTTGAAACGTTGCTAAACCTTCACGTTGAGTCTCGGCGCATGCTTCTATATTATGACTTTATGTCATCGTGGGAGCGGAACCCGAGCACAACGGTACAGCGCACGCCTCCGTTAACCAGCAGCACCCTGATTGGCTTTGACACGTCCATGAAAGCCGATACTCGCGGTATCCCAAACCATCTTCTGCGGGGAGTTGTACCGTCGATCTTCGCATCAAAGTACAACCATGTTCCTCCAAACAACAGATTCTTCACCGATGGCTCCAAGCTTGACGGCTGTACGGGCTTCGGTGTATATCATGAATCTTATCAGCTGTTCTTTAAGCTGAAGGACCCGAGTTCGGTTTACGTCGCAGAGTTAGCCGCGGTTTACTGCGCACTGCGAATCATCGAGACCATGCCACCTGACCACTACTTCATCTTCACCGATAGCTTTAGCTCTGTTGAGGCTATCCGGACTCTGAAGCCGACCAGGGAGTCTACGTTTTTCCTCACGGAAATACGCAAGACTTTAAACAACCTGGCGGCTCAGTCCTTCAGCATCACGGTGGTATGGGTCCGCGCTCATTGCTCGATTCCGGGTAATGAGAAAGCGGACTTGCTCGCTAAGAAGGGTGCTGAGAGTGGAGACATTTTTGAAAGGCCAATTAGCCTACAAGAATGCTACGGTTTTCCGAGGCAGCGTGCGCTTCTGGATTGGCAAACACAATGGGACGGCGACACCAAGGGACGTTGGATGTATTCCATACGTCCTAAGGTGCAAAGAAAGGCCTGGTTCAAGGGGATGGACTTGACGCGTGGATTCATCAGAACGATGTCCCGCCTTATGTCGAACCATTACTCGTGCAAGGCTCATCTTTACCGTATCAACATGAGTGATACGAACCTTTGCGACTGTGGGCAGGGTTATCAGGACATCGACCATCTCGTATGGGCGTGTCCAGATCACCAGGCTCACAGAATTAAGTTGAAAGATACCCTCAGGGCCCGAGGAAGACCACCAGAAATCCCGATGCGAGACGCGCTATCTCAACTAGACCTTGATGTTCTCTATCCTATCTATCAGTTCCTCTCAGATTCCAAAATATCAGTTTAGTTTTCTTCCAGTTAGTTTTCTTTCAGTTAGTTTTCCTTCAGTTAGAATAACTCGCCTTCACACAAAGCCGTCGTTTCTGGTTTGCACCGGATGCAAAGCAAGATCGCCCCAGCAGCTGGACACCGAGTTGCGGCTGAGGACAAAACGCAAAGGCCAGCAGAGCCAACCAAGACCCCTACACAATCCCCCTTCCCTTCCCACGCCTTGTCTTTAACATCAATCCCTTCCCTACTAACCCCGAGTAGGCCGCGGGTAATCGGCTCCCCTCCCACTAACATTTACACACAAGATCCTCTGTAATTATTAAGTCAAATGTAATTACAAAAGCCGACTCGGTCCTAACCAGGTCCCAGTACCGAAAAGGACCTAATAAAAATAATTTTATGAAAAAAAAAAAAAAAGAAAGAGAGATGGTCCAATCGGCACTAAACTTGGGATTTCTGTTAACTATCGATAGATGAACGTTCCCGAGAAATTCCAAGTCAACTAGGGAATCGGTTGTACCCGACCCTCTCCGATTTCAATGAAACTTTATAAACATGTTATCCTACGCTTATATAAGCCATTTTTGTGTATATGGCGCCAGTTTCACTCGATAATGACATTTAAAAAGGGCGTAAGCATTTTAAATATTTTTGTATTTCGTAAGCTAGCTTCATCGTATCAAAATGTGGTCAAAGACAAACTTGTAGAAAGTTTGACGGGCTTTCCGAAAAAAATACACAGAGAGAAAAAACACTCCACTTTTATGAGATTTTTAGATTTTTAAGATTAAAAGTCAAATTTGAAGGTGAGCCAACGATTTTTTTTCGTTCAATTTTTTTGTGAATATCCAGCTTTTTAAGCGAAAATGGCGTTCGAATGGTGAACGCCCGAAATGTCAAAATCACGCAGTGGTACCAACATTACGAAAAAAGTGTGCCATGGCATGACAGTCGCATTTTTTTTTCTAATGTTGGTGCTACTGCGCGATTTTGACATTTCGGACGTTCAACATTCGAATGCCATCTTCGCTTAAAAACCTGGATAGCCTAAAATGTTACAAAAAGACTCACAAAAAATGCCGGATGGAGCAACTCATCTAAAAAAAAAATGCAAAAATCATTTACTTAAACTTTTTTTTTCAAAAGTGCTCTAAACATCAAAATTTTCAAAAACCGAACACGAGATTCGATTCTCCAGACAATTTTACATAAAAGTCTCCATGTTGACCATTGTCCTAAGTCCAATCCTTGTAAAGTTACAGCGGTTTTAAAAATAAAAATGTTGAAAAAACAGGTTTTTTTCATGGATTTTGGCAATATTTTTACCGGAAAACACGTCTAATTTCCCATAAGATTGTCTTTGAGCACTTATCAAAATAACGCGTTTTTTATGATTTAAGCTAATTTACTATCCAGGTTACAATACTACACTGAAAAAATATTATGTTTTTTCAGTTATGAGCAATGTATTTAGCTTATATCTGTAAGCCAATACATCAAATTGCCTAATCTTTTTGAAATAGTGTTTTATGCTGAAAACTGACAATATTTATTTCACTTCTTTTACGGATTTAATTTTTTGATTTTCAATATTGCGTTTAAAATGTGCTTCGTTTTTGAGGTATTTTAGCATATCCTAGTTTCGTAAAATGTCCGAAAAATTCCAAGCAGATTTAAGTACCGTGAATCTGCCGTCAAATTTAAATGTTTTGAAGTTCATTCAAAAAAATTTTTTTTTTGCCGTACATTCTTGGCAGCACGGAAGCATGAGCGTCGCTCATCGGAAGCTCCTCCGGTCGGGGACCTAGTATACTGACCGAACCGGCAACAACACCCAACACGTTAACGTCTTAGTACACAACCACACTAACTTCTGAGCGGCTCAGCGACTATACTCTCGACCGTCCACCAAACTCTAACTCAGTTTCAATTTCTATTTAAAGCAGCTAGGACGTGCCACCGGCAGCAGCAACAGCACAGAGGCAGCGCGCCAAGACCTCGGGCCGTTTTAGTTTCGGTCAGTTCGGTTTGTTCGTGACGATCACCCAGTCAGTCATTACGGCGGTGACCATTCTCCGGGACGCACGTGTGTGTCACAGGACTTCCCGGACATTCATTTGCCTTGGAGAGCGAGAGAGATCAGAACAACGCCGAGCTGAGTTACAGTGGCCTCTGATGAAGATCAAAGTTAAGGACGCTCTAGATTGCTGTATTGTTGGGGCGTGAATGAACGCACCGTAGACGCGACTCAAGCAGCCCTTTCTTTCGTTCGTTGCCTTGCCTAGTGATAAGAAGTGACGATTCTGGTTGGGGTTTGCTCTCGGCAGACTTCAGTATCGGCTATAGGATTGAATAATAATATTTATACAGCCGATTATCACCCTCCGGGTATCTGTTTGAAGTGGCTGACCCGCGACGACCTGGCGCAGGTTCTCCAAAGCCAATCGGTTCGAACAAGTGTGTGCAAATGGTGTGTGAACTGCTGGCTTCCCACATTTAATCGAGGAAAACGTCCAAAGTGTGAAAGTGCAATGGAAGTCGGCCGATAACCGGTGCATCAATTATTCTTTGTGTAAAAAAATCGAAGCAAAACAAAAACCAACTCAATTAACAGAACTTGAAGACCTTTTCGACAATGGCCGAGCAGGTGAAGATGGTCAACGGGAACGGGGCTCCCGGGACGATCGTGAATGGGTCCGCCGTCAACGGGCACGTCCCGGCGAAGGCCAAGGAACTCTCAGCTCCCAACGGGGAAGTTTCCCACGAGCCACCGGATGGGGGAACTCGCGCGTGGTTGGTCATGGTGGGGGCGTTCCTCTGCAACGGAGTGCTCTTTGGCGTTATCAACACCTACAGTGTGGTGTACCTGACTCTGCGGAAACAGCTGCAGGATGCCGGCGACGATGAAGCGTCCAGCAAGGCAGGTGAGCCAAACTCACTTTTGAAACTTCTTACTATTTTTCCCAAATAGCCAAACTCATCACCTCTCTTTTGCGTCTAAGACAGCAAAAATCGGATGAAATGGGGCGGAGATAAGATTTTTTGAAAAAAAAGGTTTTTGCGAAAAATGACGAAAATTGCCATTTTTTGAACCACCCTAGCACGATGTAGGTCACCCTAATGGCCAAACAAAAAAATACGGGTCTAATTATTTTGGCAAAGGAACCCCCAGAAAAATTTTGAGCCCGATCGGAGAACTTTTTTTGGTTTAGGCTCTTTTCAACTGGAATTGCTGTATATTGGACCTATAAAAAACTCCCAAAATATATTTTCATAGACTCGACGTTTTGTAATAATGTGTGGCTTGTATGGAAATTATGTAAAATTTCATTCAACACGAAAAGAACCAAATTATTTACACTGTTTTTGAATTTATTGCCACAAAAAATTAAAAAGGTTGGACAAATTGAAATTATTATATTTGTTTTTTTTCCTAATCTTACCAAACAGAAACGCATTATTAGTTTTTTCCGTAAAAAAATCATTCGATTAAAATTTGTCTGATTACTGAAAATGTCTTCAGAGTCTTGAATTTCAAATTTTAAAATATCAACATCAGAAATTTCAATAAAGTATCTATACTTTTTATGATAACATAGGGAATATTTTACCTAAGCTAAAGTATACTTTTGTAATGTTTGTCATCTATTTTTCTGAGTTACTTTCTTTTCTATTTAACTGTGTACATGTTTTTCTGCGTCAAAATGAAAAAAATGGCTGGACTTATTCCGACATAATTTTTAAACATTTTATTGCTTTCTTGTTAAACTGTAAAGGCTTGTATTGCATCATTGGTTTTTTTTTATTGCAGGATGCAAGTAGGATGCAGGATTTTCATTAAATTTTGAACAACTTTCCCTAAGAATTTTTAATGCAAAATGTACACAAAATTCTTTATACATTACATAGTTTTGTGTCTTTTTCCGATCTGTAGTATTAAAATTCAAAGTAAAATAAAAATCTAGAATTTCTAATTATGATTAAAATACAACCAAAGTGTTGTTACAATGTTTTTAAAATCATTTACAATCAATTGTACAAGTGCTTTTTTTTTCAGCCCAAAAGAATAAAAAATGACATTGGCCTTGTAATATTTGGCAAGTAACTTTGAACTTTAAGTTTTTTTTAATTCGGCTAACCAGTTTTTGGTTGTTAAACATAGTAAAATTGTGCATTGGTATTATGAATTGCATTTGGGTTTCCGGGTTGTTAATTTAATTCTTAGCATTACGGTTATTCACTCAATTAAAATGCTCCCAAAAATAGAAACATCAAAAACTATAGAAAAAAATACGCCGAAAATCGAATCCTACTCAATTGATGATCAATTGGCATCAATTGAGCCTTAGTCTTCGCTTGTTGTTGTTTCCCCTAAAAAAAATTCACGGCCACATGCCGTTCTCAACCTAAACAGTTCAATTAGTGAAACCCGTCAGACAATCGATCGTGATCGAAAACAGAACGACGCTGCGACTGCAGCGCATATCGCAAACCGAGATGCGTAATAAAAATAGATTAATCTGCGGGCAAATACACTTTCAAATGCAGCGGGACGGGGAGAGTGGGTTGTGGTCACTTGAGTGGAGGGTCACGAGGAGCAAACTTAGACCGAGTCTGGCCACGAGCTTTCCACTTGCTTTCACAGGGGCTTTTCTTCTTTGATGGTTCGTATTTGCATAATTGACCGAGGAAAGAATGAGGAGTGGGATGGATATTTTCAATAAGTTGCTTCAAATTTTAATTAAAGTGTTTGTCACCCCCCCTTCAAAGTTGGCTCGAAAAAATTAAGGGGCAAAAAAATATGTTTTCAAAAAACTTCAAAATTTCAATGGAAATTTCTGTGCAATCAGCCGAAATCAATTTAAAATGCATTCCTCTTCGTTTAGTATCATTTTTAGCATGTTTGGGTTGATTTGAAAATCACCTGAATTTTTGAAAATTTTCGATGTTCAGTATCGCGAAATGTTTTTTTCCTTCGTTAATTTTTTTGTTTTCGTTAAAACTTACATTTTTTGAAAACTCATGTTTGCAGAACAACTGAACTAGTGTAAAATGCATTTTAAAACATTTTTTGCATTCAAATGTTGAGACTTTGCCTTGTTATTTCAATTTTTATATTTTTTTTTATTTTTGCCCCTCCCCCCCCCTACTTGACCCCGGCCAGAGCCAAGGGACAAAAACTTTGAAAAATATTTGCAAAAAAAAATCAAACCATCCACATTAACGACCCCCGGGTCTTTTGTGGTCTCTATTGCAAGTTTCTGCTCGAACCTAGGAGTCCGAAGGCTTGAATGGGGAGAGCACCCAAACCTCTTTTACTCCAAGGAACCTTCCACCCCAGTGTTTGAACTGACGACTTTTGGATTACGAGTCCAACCGTCGCCAGCGATTCCACCGGAGTAGGTTTGGTTTGGTGTGTTGTTTGTACTAATGGCATGGAGACGACTCCTACACCTGGAATGACTTAACGGCCTAACAACCAAGGCCGGGACCGACATTTTACTTCCTCATCCGATGGAAGGTTGGAGCAGATGGGAATCGAACCCAGAATCATCCGCTTACAAAGCGGACAGCGTAACCATTCGGCCACGCACTGCCATCGGCCTTAAATTTTAAAAAAAGTGTAGCAATAACTACAATGACTAAAAAAATGCTTTTAAAATGGTTAATAAATAATCTGATCTTCATCTTCTCAAATGTTTCGTGAACCATTCATCTTCTGCTTTCAACGTAATTGCGTATGGTTCGTATTTTTAAATAGACGTGCCTCCGCGCAAAAACGCAAAACTTCACTACGTAAGACCGTCAAAACGGACGACAGACGTGTTTACGTTACTCACCGAGGGGAAAGTTGAAAATATTTATCAGTTTTTTTCCCTCCCAGCAAACACAAAGCATTTCCATTGCCATCCATCCAACGCGGTTTCGACAGGGAGAAGTTGTCAATCAAGAGCATCGAGAACGGCCCAGTTGGCGACAAACAACAACTCCTCCAAGCCCCCGTCGAAAAAAAAACTGACGCAAATGGAGACGCATGGTCCATCAACGCTGGTGACGACAATTAACCGCGGTTGACTTAAATTTAACCACCCCATTCCAAGCTGACCGCCGTCGTCAAACGTCGTTTGAACGCCATCAAGAGCAAATCGATCACTGAACTGCTGCTACTATATGTGAATGAATGTTTGCCAATTGTGGACCGTCTGGCTTGGAGGCTGGGTTAACCTTTGCGATGCTGGTGGGGTCAACCATAATTTCTTCAATTTGATCGGCTTGATCGTGGGAAATTGGCGGAAACATAATTGAAAGGAATTTAGTTCCTCATAGATATTGTTTGATCAAATTTAATTAATTTCCTTTGAAAAAACGCCAGAGCAAATTGAAATTGGACGAATTAACGAATACTAAGTTTTCCATTTTGAAGCACTGCCGAGTTAGGTAGATACGAGGAGTGCTGAAAAAATCGAATTTTGTAACGAGTTGCATGCAACAGCAAAGCATTTGCTTTCCCTGTAAAGTTTGGCGTCCATGTCAACTGAACAACTTTATATTTTTTTGGTGATTTAGATTACACAGTAAAAAATGTGTAAAATTGGAAGGTGTAAATTTGGAATGTTGAATATTTCCTCTTTTATGATGTAATTTTACCTCATTTTAGACTGATGATAATTTTTACTCTGTAGAAAATCATGACGCCAGAATTGAACTAAAGTTACTAAAAGTTCATTTTGTGTGAGATTTTAACAGTCTGATAGCTATCACGATCACTTTTCCTGTGCGAAAAAAGAGAAGGCAAAGATCACAATCACACCATACCTGGCATAAGTATAAGCCGAAAAAAAGGAAATGTGAGCAATTCTCTTCCAAAACCGTAAATGGATTTTATTTGTATTTTTGATTTGGCTCAAACTTTGGGGGGGGGGGGCCTTCCCTATGACCAAATAAATTATTTTGTGTGATTGGTTCATCCATACAAGTCTCCATACAATTTTGGCTGCTGTCCATACAAAAATGGTATGTAAATATTCAAACAGCTGTAACTTTTGAGTGAATTTTCTGATCAATTTGGTGTCTTCGGCAAAGTTGTAGGTATTGTTGAGGACTTTTGAGAAAAAAAGGTACACGAAAAAAAATTGCAGATTTAAAAAAAAAAATTAAAAAAACTCAATTTCCACTCGTTTTTTTTTGATTTTAGAGATTTTTTGATATGTTTTAGGGGACAAAAATCCGCAACTTTTGAGACATAGAGAAACATGGTCAAAAAATCTGCCGTCGAGTTATAATTTTTTGAAAAAATGGTGATTTTGGAAAAAAATGAAGTTTTATGCGAAAACAAGTTTGACATTATTTTTTAATGCTAAATTGAATTTGCAATCGAAAAGCACTTTATAGATTTTTTGATAAAGGGCTCCGTTTTCAAGATATAGCCACCGAAAGTTTGATTTTAGCGAAATATTTGCAGTTTTTCAATTTTTAAAAACAGTGACCATGAGTGACCATTTCCAAGAATATTTTTTTTTGAAAAGTTCAGAAAATTTGCTATAAAATTGTCTAAGAGACATTAAATATTGGACCTCGGGTTGCTGAGATAGAGCCGCTTTAAGAAAAAGAAACACGAAAATTGAAGTTTCCTTAATCTCACCAAAACAACCCATTATTTTCTAATGTCCATATCTCAGCAAATAATGGTCCGATTTTCAATGTTGAGATATTCAACGAAATCCGAAAAAAACTCCGTGCATTTTTGTCACTTTTCATATGAAAGTAGTTTCAATCTTGTCGTGCTATTTTGTCACTCCCTGAAAATTGATGTAAGTGCGGCAATTGGCCAAAGGGATTTCAGGTCAGAACGCGTTTGACGCACGTACAAGTTAGACTACCGTAAACATTTGTGATTATAACTCGCGATTTTCTCGAAACGTTGAAATGGCGGGTGCGACAAGATAGCACGATGACGTCGAAATCACAACACCGTGACCGTGGTCCGTATAGGGCTTCCCATTCTTGTTGGTGTCAGAAACAGACAGAAAGTGTTAGAATGTTGGTAGCATAACACGCTTTACAGCTTTACAGCTTAATCGTTTGCATATCGAGTTTCATGCACTCATTTCAGAAGAAAGATTTATAATCAAACTTGTTTTGAGAAAAAGACAGACTGTGTTTTCAAGCTTTACAGTTTCTTTCGACGTTTTGTTAATAATTTCTAAACTTGCAACATTGTAACCATTGCAACATGAAGGGTTTCCCTGTCTAGACCGCGCTTCTTCTAGCGAAAAAAAGCACCTGGTAACAGTATCCGGAAAAAACCAACGGAAATGTCATAGATTATGCGAAGTGCGGTGTATACGAGCGGATGCGCCCAAAGTGCCGAAAGCAAACGGTTAAGCTGGCCGCGTTATTATGTTTCATCCAATTAGTGCTGCAATCAATCAACGACTGACTGACGACACTTCATAATTTGCCCCTGGCTGCGTTGGTGGTGGGAGCAACGAAAAAACGAAAAGAAATGTATTTGTGAGTCATTCCGGGTATTGAACTCTCGGGGACTTCGATGCCAAGTTGGTGAAGGAGCAGCTTGGAAAGAGGATTTGCAGCATGTGGAATTTTGTGATCTTAGGACTTGAGTTGGTAGAGCTTCAACAACTCAACATTTTGAACATTTCTATTCATTTATTTCAAGTGATAACAACATTTATAATGTAAGGTCAGTACTTGAATTTCGCAAGAGTCTTTTTTGATAACTATGTCTGTCTATTGTTTGGGTTCATCGCTCTAATCAGAAGACGATGACCTCTACCAAAGTTGCACTCTAATTGGCGATAAGACGCTCAAAATTCTAGAACGAGGAAATTTACTAGCTCATTCAGCGAAATGTGATCATAACTTAGAGTTTAAATCTTGCACTTGAATTTGTTTTTCAAAACATGTTTCTAAGTAAGATTAAGAGTAAATAGCCACCATTTCTGATATCACGAGGCTCTCACCACAAATACTCAAAGTAAACACCTCACTTGAAAAACACCTGTTCAGAGTGCAATTCAGCAAAGTCATACTTCAATCCCGCAGGACACTTTAAACCACCGCGTTGAGGCATGATTAAAGCAAATTCCTCCTGATACTGAAAGCCCCCCGCGAACCGTTTTTAAATGGGCTCATAAGTTAATCTGCATAAGCGTACAAATATGTCACTCAGGTGGCCATGACCGTCTTTTTACAGCCCCCACCCCGGCTGGATTGCCCCGACTCTATCCTTCTCTTATCGGGCACACGTCTTGGGACAGAACTGCAAGCCTGCACGATGTCATGTCTGCGGTGCCGTGAGGTGATAAGGTCGTCGGGGGATATCATCTTCACCGGCGGGGTAGGAAAATTTTCTTAACATTGCTGCAAATTTTGGTTGTTACCAAGCCACGTGTTGTTGGTTTGGCCCCCCGAGGCAACGACGCAGGGGCCATTTGAACCTGTTTTTAAACCGCCGTTCCATCAGCAGTGCAAATAGATCGTATTGTTTTAATGACATGCAAATAGTTGTAATTTCCTGCAGGTTTGCAACTTTGCCGTAGAGTACCGTTGCACCTGGGTGGGACGTCAAGTTTAGTTGCCAATAGGTATTCGAATTTAAATGATGTTTACTTAGAGTACTCGTGAATTCTTAGGTGGGAGGGATAACCTGTTGTGGAAATGAACTAGCCGTGCAATTTATTCTAACATTTGCCGGGGTGGTAACTGTAAACAATTAGCGGGTTATTTGCACTCTTGTTACGGATTAATTACTTCATTAGATATTTTAACTCAACTTTTGTGTCTTTTTTTTTACAATTATAAAAGTCAATCTTTGTTGGAAAATTTTGAAAAAATATTTACAAAAGCTTTTTCCTTTTTTACGATAGTGTCTCAGTTTCCATTAATCATGTTTAGGCTTACTTTTGTCTGATTGTTTTACACATTTTAGCATATTACTCTTGGTTTTAGTCATTTTCGGCCTTTTTGTTGCATCCATGAAATCTTTCTTGCTTGAAATGAAAAATTTTGCTTTTAAATTAAAATCAATAACAAACAAGTTTTGAAATTGCATCACATTGCGCTTTGAAAAATAATCCAGGGCTTAATAAAACATACACTTTTGCAAACAAGAGTGTATCCATCTCACACCTTAGGGACCATCCACAAACCACGTGGACACTATTTTGGAAATCTCAACCCCCCCCCCCCTCGTGGACTTTTTTGTATGGATCGTGGACAATCGCCATATCCCCCCCCCCCCTAAAGTGTCCACGTGGTTTATGGATGGTCCCTTATGCAAACTGTCATTTGAGTGAAAGGGATACACTATTGTTTACAAAAGTTTTGTGCCCTTTTGAAATATTAGGCTCCAATTGTCAATAACACTGTGGCAGTGCGTGGCCGAATGGTTACGCTGTTCGCTTTGTAAGCGGATGATTCTGGGTTCGATTCCCATCTGCTGCAACCTTCCATCGGATGAGGAAGTAAAATGTCGGTCCCGGCCTTGGTTGTTAGGCCGTTAAGTCATTCCAGGTGTAGGAGTCGTCTCCATGCCATAAGTACAAACAACACAACAAACCAAGCCTACTCCGGTGGAATCGCTGGCGGCGGTTGGACTCACAATCCAAAGGTCGTCAGTTCAAACACTGGGGTGGAAGGTTCCTTGGAGTAAAAGAGGTTGGGGCGCTCTCCCCATTCAAGCCTTCGGACTCCTAGGTTCGAGCAGAAACTTGCAATAGAGACCACAAAAGACCCGGGGGTCGTTAATGTGGATGGTTTGATTTTTTTGTCAATAACACTGTCAAAGTTGACCATAATATAAATTACATTTTTTTAAACATTGGAAGGTTACCTGGACCAAGTAAAACTATTAGAACCCCAAATTGATGGGATTCTTTCTTATGCATTTTGAAGTAAAAAAGTAGCTTAGTCCACTCATGTGGTTGATGCCTTCCAAAAACAAACAAACAAACCATCAACATTAACGACCCCCGGGTCTTTTGTGGTCTCTATTGCAAGTTTCTGCTCGAACCGAGGAGTCCGAAGGCTTGAATGGGGAGAGCATTTAAACCTCTTTTACTCCAAGGAACCTTCCACCCCAGTGTTTGAACTGTCGACCTTTGGATTGCGAGTCCAACCGCCGCCAGCGATTCCACCGGAGTAGGCTTGGTTTGGTATGTTGTTTGTACTTATGTCATGGAGACGACTCCTACACCTGGAATGACTTAACGGCCTAACAACCAAGGCCGGGACCGACATTTTACTTCCTCATCCGATGGAAGGTTGCAGCAGATGGGAATCGAACCCAGAATCATGGTGCCTTCCAGTTTACATAAAAAATTCGAAAATATTTTTTTTTTCAATTTATTAACTTCTTGGAAATCAACTTGGTCCAACTTCGATCCGTCCGCATGTCGCATGTCAATTTCAATTATGTGGTTACGACTTGAAACAGTGCACAGTGGGAAAAATCGAGCCAAAAAACGGTAAAAGGAAAAGGTATGTCAAAATAATTAAAATTAAATAAAAAACAGTGAAAACAGGGAAAATCGGCCTTAAACGGGCATTACGCAAATTTCCGCGGGTTCTTCCCATCACCAATCGATTTTTGGAATTTTTCACATAAGAAAAGTCTTGGTTGAAAGTTTTAATTGACCGGCATCATTAAGTCCGTTTTTTGCCTCAATTTTTCCCACTGTGCAGTGTTGCCAAATCTTCAAACTCCTTTAGAACATATTTCGATAACCTATCTAATGATAGGATGGATGATGGATCCGGACATAGTTTTCAGTCTGATAAGAGTGATATGGATTCATATAGAAGGACATAAATATCACATAACTTGTCATAACTTCGAACATGGTTGCCAGATCGTCAAAGTTTTAGAATCGTTAGGAAGGTCGTTACCTATCCAACAATAGGCCGGATGATTGATCCGGACAGAACCTTCACACTGATTAGTGTGAACTGGTTTCAAAAAAGTACATATAATAGGGAAGACTTGATTCCTAGTCTGTATCTCGTCAGCATGTTAGTAAAAAAATAGCTTTGTTCTAGAAAGTTGTGTGAAATTGATTCAAACTCTTTGTGAAAAATAAAGAAAAAAATTAAAATATTTATTTGACTTTCACACATTTTTTTAAAAAGTGCTGCAAAACACCTCCAACAGATCTTTTTTTTGTTTTGAATTGTATAGAAAACACTTAAAATTTATTCAAAAACATATTTTTATACATGAATTGTTTGATAAACTTGTCATCTACAAAACCTCACGGAAACAGCCTCAAGCCTAATGAATTGGTTTGGTATTTCGTACATGGTTTCCTTTAGTATAGTTGTAGATGGCTTACTGCAGTTTGAAACACTTTTCAAATATTTTGTAAATACAAATTACCAGCTTTTGTAAGCATGCTCAAATTTGGGCTTTAATGAATTTTTTAAGTTTTAAAATATTTTACATACTTAACATGTTATATTTTTAACAAAAATTTTCAGAAATAGCTGTAACCGACAGAAAATCAATAGTTTGGATGAATAATGGGATCGTTCTTTTATTACGTAACGCAGTAAGGTTGATAGGTTGATAGGTTTTTCTATCACTCATTTACAACACTAATAATTGAATCAGTTGCTTAAAATCAATGTTTCCAGAAACATCTTGCTTTCTTTTTACTTTTTGTCATGTTTTTTTTTGTGGAATGGAGGAATCTTTTAGCTTTCTTTGGCAATGTTGCTTCCTGGAACACGAACTATAAGCTCACGAGGTTTTTGAAAACCTCCATCATGGTTCAAACAAGAAAAAAAAGTAAATCTTTCCCAGTTCCTGAGGGGAACACTCTTGAAGAGTATCGGGGCCGGCATTTACAAAGCGGATTCAGTGGCAGTTTCTTTCTCAACTTAATGTTAACATGGTAAGGTTAATGTTAACATTCCATAGGTCGCCTCCCTAAGGTGTCGTGATAAGGTCCAGTTTGTGACGATACACTACCTTCCCTTTACTAAGCAATCGAATCCAGAAGGGAAAAAGATCACCAGTTGTGTTGGTCCGAGCCGGGATTTGATCCCCGATCTACCGCTTACGAGGCGGAAGCGTTACCAAGACATCTCATCTAATTCTAGCCAATTTTCTCCTCCACAGCTCTGGTCGGATCGCTCACAATCGGCACAACGTTCCTGCTGTCCCCAGTGTCGGGTATCCTCACCGACAAGATCGGTCTCCGGCGGACAACACTGTGCGGCGGAGTTCTCACCTGTGGTGGAATGTTCCTGTCTTCTTTTTTCACTGAAAACGTTACCGCTCTGTACTTTACCTATGGAATCATGTTCGGACTGGGTGCGGCCTTGGCATACACACCTTCGCTGGCCATTTTGGGACACTACTTCAAGAAGTACTTGGGACTGGTCAGCGGCGTTGTGACAGCCGGGTCGAGCGTCTTTACGGCGATCATGCCAATCTTGTTGGAGAAGTTAGTGGCGAAGACGGGACTGGCCACTTCGTTCCGTGTGTTATCTGTGATATCGAGCTTTGTGATATTCTGTGCGTTGCTGTACAAGCCACTGCAGCCTCCACCACCCCCGCCGAGGGTGAAGCCGGGTCGTTCCAGGTTCAATACGATGATGCGATCGTTCATCAACTTTGACAACTGGAAAAAGAAGAAGTACATCATTTGGGCACTGTCGATCCCGATCGCGCTGTTTGGATACTTTGTGCCTTACGTTCACATGGGCAAGTTCGTGGAGGATTCGTTCCCGGGAGAGGAGAAAAATCTGCCCGTCATGTGTATCGGAATCACTTCCGGACTGGGTCGGTTGTTGTTTGGTTACATTGCGGATCTTCCCCGCGTGAATCGAGTGCTGCTCCAGCAGATGTCGTTTGTGTTGATCGGTACGATGACGATGTGTCTTCCTGCGACTGGTTCTTTCCCACTTTTGCTGGCGATCGCCCTGGCCATGGGTCTCTTCGACGGATGCTTCATTTCGCTGCTGGGTCCGATCGCTTACGACATCTGTGGACCACGTGGTGCGACTCAAGCCATCGGATTCCTGCTGGGGCTGTGCTCGATCCCGTTGACCGTTGGACCTCCGATCGCGGGACGGTTGTACGACCACACCGGCTCGTACATGATACCCTTTGTCCTCGCCGGCATTCCACCACTGTTTGGTGCCTCGACCATGTTCCTCATCAGATGCGTCAAAGACGACGCTCCGGCCACTCCGGAAACAGTATTAAAAGATCCCACTCACCAGCCGCTGGCGCAAACTGCATGGGACAGTGGTAAAGTCGAATGTGATCAGTTCAAATAACCCCCGAATAATATTGTAAACTTTTCGTAGAAAATCCGGCAGACGCGAGGAACGGCAAGCTGAACGGACACATACGGGAAGAACGTCGAGCCACGCTGGCCAGTTCAGGTATAATAGATGTCAAGTCTCCTCTGCTTACTAACGTTGCCGTGTCCTCGCTGGTGGTAGATTCCTTCTATTCGGACTATCCGGGCAGCTTTCGCGAGCGCAAATACAGCTATAGCTATCTGTAGGAATTAACCAAAAGAGTGCTTTCTTGCTTTCATCCTCGTAGTTAGTCACTAATCACCATTCGTTCTTCATTCGTCTAGAGATGCTACTTAATCAGTAGTACAATTTACTTTGGTAGCTTCACATTATTTAATTGCCCCGTTTGGCCGTGCCATGCCCTCCACGCATGTGGCCAGAAGAATAAAAGAGTGTGTACTAGGGCAAAACGCTATTATCATCAACATTACGCTTATGTATTATTTACTGCCTTACTTGGGTCAAAAATGGGTTCGTGAGCGGTTTAATTCCAACGCTTATGCTGAGCAATTGTAAAATACTTTTTTTGTGATCTAGACAACGTCAAGCCTTAGTTTAAAATAAATTTGCTTGTTTTGTCCTTCAAAGTGAGTTTCAAAGCTTTTCCGTATTTTTTATTTTTCTTATTTTTAACATCAAATTCGAGTTCTGTGACCCCATTTTATACAAATTTGAATGATGGGGTAATATTTCATCACCGCCATTTTGGCCGCCATCTTGGATTAAAAAAATCTTAATCACTTTAAAGTTGTTTAGGGGTCATATTAAGGCTCAGCAATAAAAAATAAGACATAGAAAATAGTAGTTTATGCAACATGTTGCAAAAAGAGGATTTTTTCAGCACGAGTCGTACATTTATCCAACGAGGTTCACCGAGTTGGATAAATACGAAGAGTGCTGAAAAAATCAAGTTTTGCAACGAGTTCCATACAACATTTTTTGCAATTCCAAAAAACACACACTGAGTGCAATTTTATGTCAAATTTTCATGTATTTTGTCAATAAATCGTTTAAATCAAAAAAATGTTGAAAAGTGTAACTTTTCGAAACAAGTGCTGAAAAGTTCAACTTTTCAGCACCCATTTGAGTGCTGAAAAGTAGAACTTTTCAGCATTTATTTTGAAAAGTGTTGCTATTCGAT
Organism: Culex pipiens pallens; assembly: GCF_016801865.2. Taxonomy (NCBI): domain Eukaryota; kingdom Metazoa; phylum Arthropoda; class Insecta; order Diptera; family Culicidae; genus Culex; species Culex pipiens. Next base: position 108,864,575 of record NC_068938.1, read on the forward strand.
TCTGTTATTTTTGGTACAGAAAAGCAGGCTATTTCGTCGTTCAAGAATGACAGGAAAAGTAAGTAGTTTCACGACGGAATTGCAAAAAAAATATTTTTTTGTGATTCGATTATCCGAAGTGAAATTTTGCCAAGACCTTCGGATTATCGAGTCTGGAATGTACAAGCCATGGTAATATTCCAATGAAAAAAGTAATTTGAAATTTAATATACTTTAGTTAAGTTATTTTACAATAATTTCACAAGAAGTTAAAATATGTTCAAACTGGTTTAATCATGTTAAATTGATTATCTCGTCTACTTCCATAGAAATTATAAAGTTTTTGGGAAAAAACTTATCTTTCTCTCGTGAATATTTGAAGTTTACATAAAATACATTATCAAAACAAAAAAATAATACTAAAAATGTGTTAACTTGATAGGTCAACTCCTTTCATATTTTGTTATCCATGGTAAAATATATTCAATATTGTTTTGGAAAATATGCATCCATTATTGACTATTTTTTGTTCAATTTTTAATTAAATATTGAAAATAACATCTTTGAAAATGTAAGCATAATATTTAAAAATAATATCCAGTTGACTTAAAATCCAAGTCGAATATTTCAAAAATCTCAACAGTAAGGTTAAAATTGATATAGCTGATAGCCTTACAGTAAACCAAAACGTGTAGTTTCATTTTAGTCTTTCCTTATGTGTTTAAATAAAATCATTACCCCTCCCTTGTTTGGTAACGATCACAATGCGTTATCTTTGTTTACTTGTTACACACTCTCACTAGCGAGTGTGGGATGTTCCGCTGACGCTGACGCTCAACAAAGAGTTAAGCTTAACGCGCTTCCTATCGCAGCCGTTGCACTCTAGTTGCTGTGGAGTGTCAGTGAAGGATTCTTACTCAATCGCGAATCGGCTCCTCCCTGCGTCCATACTTTGTCGTTGGCCGGTTCCATAAACAATCTGCTCCACGAACCCAGTGACCCGCTTGACTCTCGCACCATCACGCAGTAATGACGGGATTAGTTTCGAACTGATTGCCAGATTGCCAGTCTGGAACTGATAGATTTAACACCATTAATGGTATAGCTAATAGTGATTATTTATTCAACCCATTGTAAATACCTCCTAACGCTTTTAGCTGCTTCGCTGTGTAGTTAACTTTCAATGTAGCTAGAATGAATGTGCTTTGCTTTGAGAAAATAAAGTAAGTATAATCAAAAACCAATGATTCAATTTTCCTTGCAAATTTTTCAGAATCACTTACTGCGGAGAACAATTAAGACAAAAAAAGAGAAGTGTTAGTCGTACTTTAAAACAATGGTCCATGGAAAATAAATGGAGCGATTTCAGTACCAACAAAACCAAAATTATCAGGTATCGGCGTGAACGTAGAGCTTTGTAGAACCTTGGTAACGATGCAGCGTTACGTGAGGAGTGATTTTAAAATGTAGTTTTAGAGCAAACTCAACAACATGCAACACGCAAGTGTGTGTGTTGCGCAGAATATACGATAAGCATAATCAAGACTATTTTCTAAGGAATTAGAAACTCACTCAATTGTGCATTTCATGTAAAATCTGTCGCTAGGAGCAAGTTCAAGCAGGATGTTATTATTTTAGAAGGTTGTACAATATTTATGTTTTAGTAAATAGGTAGTCACTGAATGGATCTTTGAAGTAGATTTCAATTTAGGTAAACAAATATGATACAATTATACATGTACTAAAATAAAAAATATATAAATCTGAATAAAATCTTTTTGTCGAAAGAAAGCCCACATCAATTCTCATGTAGACATGAATTATAGGGTGGGGTAGTCGTCAATGAGATAGAGGAACAATTATTATTATTTTTTTTTTAATTTATATTTATTCAAATTTCTTTTCCATGTACATTCATTCAGTTAAAATATTATTGAGTGTCCAATCACAAACGATGACTTTTCACCTCAATTTTAAATACTAGCAACTTTCATTTATTCATGAAATATTGTAGCTTTCGCTATTCAGTGATTTCAAATGTAGGAGGTCCTACATGTACAAAAGGGAAAAGGGATACCTTAAAACTAACTTATAAACTATATAAAGAGCGGATCAATGCAGCTGAAGACTGCAATGATTTTAGTCGAAATGCATCAATTATCTTATTGGACATAACATCCAAAGTGTCAACTTCGGCTAATTGATGAAGTTCACTGGTGCTGAACCAGGGAGGAAGTTTCAGAATCATTTTCAGAATTTTGTTCTGAATCCTCTGAAGTTTTTTCTTCCTGGTTAAGCAACAGCTTGTCCAGATCGGCACAGCATAAAGCATGGCAGGTCTGAAAATTTGTTTATAAATTAACAGTTTATTCTTGAGACAAAGTCTAGAATTCCTGTTTATAAGTGGATACAAACATTTAATATATTTGTTACATTTAACCTGGATACTTTCAACGTGATCCTTGTAAGTAAGGTTTTTGTCAAAACCAAGTCCAAGATATTTCACTTGATCCTCCCACTTTAAATTTACCTCATTCATCTTTATAATGTGATGACTTTTTGGTTTAAGAAAATCAGCCCTTGGTTTGTGAGGGAAAATAATAAGTTGAGTTTTTGCAGCATTTGTAGTAATTTTCCATTCTTTCAAATAAGAATTGAAAATATCCAAGCTTTTTTGTAATCTTCTTGTGATGACACGAAGGCTTCTGCCTTTGGCGGAGATGCTTGTGTCATCAGCAAAAAGTGATTTCTGACATCCTGGGGGCAAATCAGGCAAGTCAGAAGTAAAAATATTGTATAAAATTGGACCCAAAATGCTTCCTTGAGGGACGCCAGCACGTACAGGTAGTTGATCAGATTTGCTATTCTGATAACATACCTGCAGAGTACGATCCGTCAAATAATTTTGAATAATTTTCACGATATAAATCGGAAAATTAAACCTTTTCAATTTCGCAATCAAACCTTTATGCCAAACACTGTCAAATGCTTTTTCTATGTCTAGAAGAGCAGCGCCAGTAGAATAGCCTTCAGATTTGTTGCTTCGAATTAAATTTGAAACTCTCAACAACTGATGAGTAGTTGAATGCCCAAGGCGAAATCCAAACTGCTCATCAGCGAAAATTGAATTTTCATTAATGTGCGTCATCATTCTATTAAGAATTATTCTTTCGAATAATTTACTAATAGATGAAAGCAAACTAATGGGCCGATAGCTTGAGGCTTCAGCAGGATTTTTATCCGGTTTCAAAATCGGAATTACTTTGGCATTTTTCCAACTACTGGGAAAATATGCCAAATCAAAACATTTGTTGAAAATTTTGACCAAGCAACTTAAAGTTGCTTCTGGTAATTTTTTAATTAAAATGTAAAAAATGCCATCCTCACCAGGGGCTTTCATATTTTTAAATTTTTTGATAATAGATTTTATTTCATTCAGATCCGTATTAAAAACTTCATCTGATGAAAATTCTTGTTCAACAATATTCTGAAATTCTATTGAAATTTGATTTTCAATAGGACTCAAAACATTCAAGTTGAAATTATGAGCACTCTCAAACTGCTGAGCAAGTTTTTGAGCTTTTTCCCCATTAGTTAATAGAATATTATCACCATCTTTTAAAGAAGGGATGGGTTTTTGAGGTTTCTTAAGAACCTTTGAAAGTTTCCAAAAAGGTTTGGAATAAGGTTTAATTTGTTCGACATCTCTTGCGAACTTTTCATTTCGCAGGAGAGTGAATCTGTGGTCAATAACCTTTTGCAAATCTTTTTGAATTCGCTTCAGTGCAGGATCACGAGAACGTTGATACTGTCTTCGGCGAACATTTTTCAGACGAATCAGAAGCTGAAGATCGTCATCAATAATGGGAGAATCAAATTTGACTTGGACTTTAGGAATAGCAATATTCCTAGCATCCAAAATTGCATTAGTTAAAGATTCCAAGGCTGAATCAATATCAGCTTTGGTTTCTAAAACAAAATCATGATTTAAATTATTCTCAATATGATGCTGATACCTGTCCCAATTAGCTTTGTGGGGATTAAACACAGAACTATTGGGTCTGGTAACTGCTTCATGGGAAAGTGAAAAAGTTACTGGAAGGTGATCAGAATCAAAATCAGCATGAGTCACTAAAGGACCACAATACTGACTTTGATTTGTCAAAACCAAATCAATAGTAGATGGATTTCTAACAGAAGAAAAACAAGTTGGCCCATTCGGGTATAAAACCGAATAAAGACCAGAAGTGCAATCTCTGAACAGAATTTTACCATTGGAATTTACTTTTGAATTATTCCAAGATTGGTGTTTGGCATTAAAATCACCGATAATCAAAAATCGAGATCTATGCCGAGTAAGTTTATTCAAATCCCCTTTGAAATAATTTTTATTTTCCCCAGTGCATTGGAAAGGCATATATGCCGCTGCAATCATAATTTTCCCAAAAGAAATTTCAAGTTCAATGCCCAAACTTTCAATAACTTTTAACTTAAAGTCACGTAAAGTGCTGTAAGTCATACTACGGTGGATAACTATTGCAACTCCACCACCATTTCGATTCATTCGGTTATTAGTTATAACTTTATAATCTGGATCACTTTTCAAATAAGTGCCAGTTTTTAAAAATGTTTCGGTTATAACAGCAACATGCACGTTATGAAATCGTAAAAAGTTGAAAAATTCATTTTCTTTCGCTTTTAAAGAGCGAGCATTAAAATTCATAATATTGATGGAATTACTTAGATCCATGATTAAACTTCAGGGTAAGAACAACATCATTCGCAAATTTTAATCCAATCTGGATTGCTTCCATCATGGATGTAGCATTACTCATTGTTTGAATCAAACCAAACAGTGAGTTTTGCAAAAAAGTCATTTTTTCAAACGTAACATCGCCGAGATCAGAAGATCCCAAAGCGTTGCCAGCAGAAAAAATTTCAAATGAGATTTGAGGTACCTGCCCAATTTCAGAAAGATTGGTAGAGGATTTAAAATTCGTGGATGAACCCGAACCCGAAACGACGTTAGCATAAGAAATGCCATTGTTGTTACCTAACTTTTCCACGGTAGGGGTATTTCTAGAATTGTTCGAGTGAGACAGCACGAACGTTTGATTTAAAGATGCAGGTACAACCTGACTTTGAGAAAATTTCGGTTTGGATTTCGGCTGATGCTTAGCACGAGAATCCAAAACCTTTTTTCTGATGGGGCAATCCCAGAAATTTGATTTGTGATTTCCACCACAATTTGCACATTTCAATTGGGTGACTTCTTTCACGGGACAATTGTCCTTGTCGTGAGAAGAATCCCCGCAAACCATGCATTTTGGAACCATGGCGCAATGATCAGTACCGTGACCGAATGCCTGGCAACGCCGGCACTGGGTCAGATTCTGGCCATTGCCGCCATGTTTCTTAAAATGCTCCCACTTTACCCGTACATGGAACAAAAACTGAACTTTGTCCAAAAGTTTCAAATTGTTGATTTCATTTCTGTTGAAATGAATCAGATAAAATTGTGAAGTCAAACCAAAGCGAGGAATATTCCCGTTTGATTTTTTCTTCATTGGTATTACTTGGGATGGGGCAAAGCCAAGCAACACCTTAAGTTCGTTTTTGATCTCATCCACCGACAAGTCGTTGGAGAGACCTTTCAAGACCGCCTTGAATGGCCGAGCATTCTTGGTCTCATACGTGTAGAAATTGTGTTTGTGGTTTTTCAAATAACCAACAAAAGTTTGGTGATCTTGTAAAGATTCCGTCAACAAGCGACATTCTCCTCTTCGACCAAGCTGGAACGAAACCTTCAAATTGCAAGTTTCCTTGCAATTCTTCAGTTGCGTTCGAAAGCTGGCCAAATCGGAGACGGAAGTCACTACAATTGGCGGAGCCTTTACTCGTTTCTCGACGGCAGAAGGCTCAGTACGAGGAGAAGGTGAGGAACAATTATAAAATGGCTCTAACAAATCGTAGTTTCATCTAATCAGGCTAATATTTGGAAGAAAGTTATGTCTACTGGATTCTCTTTTGCCATTAAAGAGGCTTGGGTATGGACGCTCCCTCGCAAAGTTATTCATACATGTTCGATTCTGGGGTGTAAAAGTAAATTATGATTAAAAATTACAGTTTCGCTCATAGGCTGCCATTAAAACAAAATAATAATATTTCTCCAAATTTCTTCAACACATGCATTGGAAGTAATTTCGACAAATTTATCGAGTTTTAAATTAATTTAACCAAAGATATAAAGACTTTTTAAACTTTCCAATGAGAATGTTACAGAACAAATGCCATCGTCCCTCAAAACTGCAACTTTTTGTTGAAGATATTCTGACAGTTTTACCTGATTTCTTGATAGTAACGCTGACTCCAATAATTTCAGCAAAAGTAGCAACTTCTATGACAATGCGTATTAGAGTAGAGTGGGGCAAAGGTGCGCACCTAACGACAATCGTTCTGTCACCGGTGACCATACAATATTTTGGATTCGTTGTATATACCAAATGGTACCCTTATCCATGGCCTTCAAAACGTATTACTAGGATTAACCTCAACTTGCTTACATCTCGAGGACCAGCAGTTTGCTCTAAAAAGTGGCAAAGTGATTGTTGAGTTAATTTTTGTGTAAAATTTAACTATGCATCATGCAGGTCAAGTGCGAATGATGCTGATGATACCTCTTCAGTTGACGCTCAGGCGAGGAACATCCTGGAAGGAGCGTCACTGACTACGTCCGTAGTCCTGTTAGATCATACTTGATCAAGACAGTATAGCTCTGGTTCCTTGCAAGTGTCCTATTTTCTTACCTCCACGTTGGCTTGGTTTTCATGATGACCTAGCTGGTGGCCTGTGGAAACGGATCGTAAACCTTTGACCACCGTGGGTCAAAGTCGAGACGGCTAAAAGAAAGGGGCGCGACAATGTGGGAAAGGGAAGTAATTTGTGATTGTAGACGGTATTGTTTTTGATTCGCAGTATGTTGAGTCAACTGCTGTGGATGTACCTGAAACATCGCACAACGGGGTTTCTCTTCTTTCCATTTCATCTACCACCTATCTTCTGTTTATTTTGTTTCACTGATTTTCTAACGCGGCTCTGTTTACTATCCTCCATTTCGATTGTACTCATTTGATTCTCTTATTTCTCAACGCTTTTTCACTCTATTTTACCAATTGATGCTGCTGTAACATACTTTCTGCTTTCCCCCTTCCCAACCAATCAATCAATCAATCCTTAATTTGGCAGTAAATTTTGTTTATCATGTGCTTTTTCTTTATTTGTCTATTTGAATAATTCAATATTCATTTTGGGCCAATATTCAAATTTGAGCCTATAAATTGCCCTCAATACAATCTAAGCTTGTTTTTTTACCTCTATTTATTAATTATTGTTAATTTCTTTATCTACTTTATAAATTACTATCTTTCTTTTACTATTGATTCTTCAAATAGTATATTTCTTTCACTGTCCATTGTTTTCAATCTTTACCCTTTTCTTCAAACAAATGAGGTTCGAGCCCTTACTCATTTTTTGGAGTGATCAAAGAATTAACACAAATATTACTATTGTACTTTTGAAAAACTTTTATAAAATGCTTAGGACCAAAATTGTAACAAAACACCGCGACAAAAGAAATAGCAACATAAAAACACGACTCAACACTAGGAAAGATTTCAGGAGAAAACAAAACACAGTAAATAACAACTAGTTTTTGAATTCAAACTAAAAATAAAACAGTTTTTGCTTTAATGAAAGTTGTTAGGCACACTATAAATGGTTAGGCGCTTATACTTACATCAAACCCTACGTAATGTACCACCCCCGGCCGAGTTAAAATGCGTAACCGGAAAAGAAGGTGTGCATGCCTGGCACGAACACTCAAAGCGTGTTCTAGCGTGCTGCTCGTACTGACTCAGAGCAAGGGTGAGATGTAGGTGTAAGGGCAGTGCGTGTTTGTTGGGAACCTAGTGCATAAGATCGGTCAAGGCCCGTTCTTACACTGAAAATTGCGAATTGCGAATTGCGAAAAAGTTAACTATGCATCATGTTTTCAATTGGAGATTGTTTTTTATCCCAAATGAAGATAGTTTTATTGTATAGTAACTAATTTAAACAAAGTAGTAGTTGTATAACTAAAGTTTCACTTTTCGGGTTAAAATTCTTCCTATTTTCGCATAAGTTATATTTTTTCATCCTATTTTGGTAGAATTACATTTTTTTGTGATTTGAATCTATTTTATCAGAAATAAAAGTTATCCAATGTGTTTGATTTTTTTCACACAAAAATGTATGAATTTTAGTGCGCAAATGGTTAAAAAATAAGAAGAAGTGGAATTTCAAAAATTCTTTAAGGGTTAGCAAAGTAATTGGCTAGGCTAAACACTAGCTAAATGGTTTTAAAGATTTCGTGAACCTGAAGTTTTGTAGACCTTATTTTGTAAATTTCCAATATTAGATCAAAATGCATGAAATTGACCCTAAGACAAGTCGAAAACCCAAATATGAGCTTTTTAAGTTGAAATTAAGTATTTAAAAGGTCGGTGCGTACTTTTGCCCCATACTACTTTATATCTTAAATTCAGCATAAATGAGTGTTTTCATCAATCTTAATCAAATTTATTGCATTTTTTTTCTACCAATATGCAATATGGCGGTCAATCACATTCAATCAGATCACGCGTTTAGCGCCATATTGCATTGCTATTTGACTAGCAATCACATACAATCCAGACTTGATTATTAAAAGGTTGGTTGTCCAAAGGATTCTTAGGAACTTCGGATAATCGCATAATGAACAAAACATTTTTATCGTATTTTTTGCATGGACAAACTTCAGATTATGTACAAATTGATATAGAACAGTTTCAAGAAGCTTTTCAAATGCGCGAAACCTTAGATGTAAACAAACTGTCTATCTCTTTTGCTTTAGTGACAGCTCACTCTAAGTCTGGAGCAACACGAGAAAAGGGCGGATAAGCATTTTGACAGCTGGAACTAATTTGCAAATTCCGAGCCAACAGGTATTTTTCTCATAAAACTCGATGTGTTAAACAAAAGCTGGCTTTCCCAGCTATCTTCTAACGCTGCGGGTTTTGCTAAAAAGTTACCTGTTGTCTCGGAATTTGCACAATAGTTCTAGCTGGCAAAATGCTTATGCGCCCTTTTCAAATGTTGCTCCAGAAGTGTGAGTGTGATAGGCTTCTAGATAAATCCAAGGTTTCTACGGATCAAAAATAATAATTTAGTTTGCATCAAAAAGAATCAAACTCAATTTTAAACCAATTGCTTTATTTATCTGATAATATTACAAATATCGACATCAACATTTCCATTTGTGCTGCCATCGCCATTAAATCATTTTATTTCAATGAAAACATAAAAAAAAATAAAAAAAAATGAGACGTTGTCATTCATGCGAAATACGAAATAGCGAGTTAAAAAATTATCACGATTTAGCACAAAAAATAATCCTGCAAACGGTTACCAATAAAATTGGAAGTATTAATTTGCATGCGAACGCCCGGTGTTTCATCCCTTTTGAATCCAATCAGGCTTCCCCTTCCGAAGAGTTTTTCTAGCGGCCATTGAAAAGCACGAAAAGCTCTCTCGCTCTTTGCTCTCCTCTCTCGCCGTTGGTAGGACGCACCCGTCACTGAAATCAACTTCGTCGCTTCCACCAGTGATGCCAGATGCACATATTTTGTTGTGTTTTACAGATAATTAAGCTTGTGTCAGAATTTAGTTGAGAAGCATGAGACTTTTCAAAATTAACTTAAAAAAATTGTGAAGACACTGGGCAAAATTTGCTTTGCTAGTATGGGTTAAAGTTTAGTTAAAAAATGTAATTATCTAATTTGTTAGATTTTTTGCATGCTGTTTTTGAATGATGTTCATAGCCTAGCACAGACTTATCAGCCAAGCCTGTCCAAAACCATATGGCATCCCTGGCTGCCGCTCTCACGCACACACTCGCACTCTTCAAACTTCATTCAAACCCGCGACTGACACTTTTGAATGGTTCGTTGTTTTGTGTTTTGTCATTCGCAGTTGAGTGTTCGTCGCGAGCGGTCGTGTATCGTGTGTGCGTTTTCGTTGTTGTGGCTCTCTAAATTTTTGAATTGTCGCATTGAGCAAGCAAAAAGAGAAGCGAAAAAGTCGCAAAAATTAATTCACACCGATTTTGCAGTGGTTTCGCCGTTTCGGGGCATTCGGGTTTGGAAATTATTCCGTCGTCGTTCGTTCCGAGGGGTCGCGAAAGAAGGGAATTTTTCGAAGAAGGGAAAAACCCGAGCTGGTCTCTTCCGGTCAGCAGAGCGCCCGCCGAAGAAGGAGGTGAGAACCAAGAGGGGGGATAGACAGTGAGAGAGAGGAGGAAGTGGTCACCGTCGGTGTCTTGTCCGCAGTCGTCGTCTGCAGTGGCGTATCGTCCGGGGCGCAAAGGGCGAATAGATGGATAGTTTGTCAAATTCGAATAAATTCATTTGAAACCAGAACAAAGAAAAACTGGAAATAAAATATTATTAAAATAAAATAATAGGATACTTTAAAATAATTGAAAAATATAATGTAATCAAAACGACTATTTTTGATAATATTATTCAAGAAACACCTTAAAGAAGTATAACCGGAAGTAGTTTGCCGTCCCTTCTTTTCGCAGTATTTACATCATCAGCGACATAGTGGCGACATAAAAACAGGAAAACAGGTCGCGAGACCACAAGTGCGTGTAAAGAGTGATAAAAAATAAAAAGTAAAAAATTCTAGTGTTTTGCGGATTTTTTCGGACGTTTCTACCTTTCTTCATTCTCTCTCAAAAAACGACAAGAAGTTGCGAGTTTTGTGTGTTTTTGTGTGTTTCTTTTCCTCTCTCATTTTGGTTCAATTCAATCAAACTCTTCAAAATAAAATAAATAATAAGAAATTCGAATCATTAAAAAATTACCCATATGTAGAGATCGCCGCGCTTTTTCAGTCAAATAAATAAATAATACTCACATAGAGGACGCGTGTATTCTCCTCTCTAATAAATACATAAACGAAACCCACACACACTCACAACGTACGGTCGAAATCGGAACGACCTGCCGCCGAGCGATAGAGGGCGAAAGGTAGAGACCTGCCTGAGACCTTCTCTATTTCGTTATTATTGCTGATGTGTGTGGTGGCTCTTTCATGGCATGCCATGACGATGTGAAAGGAAGTTCACAATTCAGCTGGCCTGGCTTGCTGCGTGCGAGTGTGTGTGTTCGCTTAAGGTTTTGCTGAGAAACGAAACACACTCAAGAAAAACAAAATGTGAAGGAAGAGAAAGCCCCGCGACGGCCGAAACAAACACTGCAAGTGGACACAGTAAGGCATCGATGGTTTGAAGATGATTGTTGTCAAACGAGTGGGATCACACCAACGGGGTTCAATTTGAAAAGTGTCAACTAAATGGTGTCGAACAACTGGGGTCTTACTGTAGCACAGCCGGAGCGGAATAATAATGTTTTAATAAATTAAATTATACTTTGTGTGCTAGTTTTGCCTTGCATTCGAGATTGTTTTTGTTCTAGCAGGCTTTGAGTGTGTGCTTAGCTGCAAAGCAGAAGTAAAGTAAGCCTAGCATATGTTTTCACAGTGGCTTAACCAATTTAAAGCCCTTCCTTCCACCTTTATCGGTTGAACCTTCACCCTTTCGGATGATACCTGATATTATTGAAGGTACAAGCGAAGGACCGACGACCGCAGCAAACACAACGTAGTGAAACACACAGAGAGAATTCTAGAACCACCCGTTCAATGATGGTGGTGCATCGGTATGTGTGCGTTCTGAGCAGCTACACAGAATGTTGAATGAAGCGCAGGGTGGCCAGCGCTGTGGTATGCGCGAAGCGATCAGCTGATTTTGGGTTTTCGGGTGGGGTGGAATTTGGGGAGTTGACATTTACAAATTGTGTTTTTGTGTTTGGTTTTTAAAACTGTTGGATTTTCAAACTGCTGGACAGACTTATCCGGTTATCCGGAATCCTTGTTAAAAATTCTCTTCGGATGATAGAACTATTAGTAAAAATCATATATATTTTATTGTTTCTTGCTTAATTAATTTTAGACCAAAAAGTAAAAAAAAAAAAAATCAAAAATGAACTACAAATCGCGACCACACTTATTTGATTATTTTTTTCCTCTGATACAAATAAAAACTTCATAGTTTTTCAGTTTTTCTGAAGAAAAATTCTAAACATTTTTAAATTTGATTATTTGTAGGGCCTTTTGGAAACTAACCCGAAAAAATGTTATTTTAGATAGTGGCCAGTATGGTGGTGATGGAGTATCGAGAATATTCATTCGGCAATGTACAGAGCGGATCTGTTAATTCGAACGTATTCGAGTTTAAACGCGCTCAAACGTCAAAACCAGTTGTCAAACTAATGATGACATTTCAACCCCATTGTTCGACGGTTTCCGAGCACGTGGTTTCAGGGCAATTATCAACTCGAATTTGACTAATTTGGAGTAGCTTATTTTAAAATTAACGATGAAAATAATAAAATTGATTGAATTGATTGATAATGATTCGAATATTCTATGTTTTTTAAGACCTTCGGATGATTGAACTTTGGATTATAGAAACTTCAGGGTTTTGCCTTCCTCACCTTACTGAGGAAAGGCTATAAAATTACTTGAAAAATGAAATTCTTAATTTGACCTCCTAGAGACACCTTCACGTATACCTATCGACTCAGAATCAAAGTCTGATCAAGTGTCTGTGTGTGGGATGTTGATCAAAAACATTTGCACTGGTTGATCTCGGCACTGGCTGAACCGATTTGGACCGTTTTGGTCTCATTCGATTCGTCTTGAGGTCCCATAAGTCGATATTGAAAATTATAAAGTTCAGGTAAGTATTTCAAAAGTTATTTTTGACCAGTTTTTCGATTTTTATACATCAGAATCACATTCTGAGCAAATGTCTGTGTGTGTGGTGGGATGTTGATCAAAAAAATTTGACCTGATTATCTCGGCACTGGCTGAACCGATTTGTTAAAATATTTGTGAACATTTGTGAAATTTTCCGATCTTTTCGAAAACAATATTTTCAAAATTTTCAAATCAAGACTAACATTTTGAAAGGGCGTAATATTGAATGTTTGGCCTTTTTGAAATGTTAGTCTTGATTTGAAAATTTTGAAAATATTTTTTTCGAAAATTTCACAAATGTTTCACATTTTAACATTGAAAATCGGACCATTAGTTGCTGAGATATCGACATTGAAAAATGGTGGGCTGTTTGGGTGAGATTTAGAAAACATCAATTTTCCTGTTTTTAAACCTTTGCATTGCAATATCTCAGCAACTAAGGGTCGTATCAACAAAGTCCCAAGAAGCAATATATAGAGAATTTTTTTTCAAAAGTGGGCAAACATGTGCACTTATTTAAAACAATGAAAAACAGCGACTATTTTGAAAAAAGTTACATAAAAATGGCTATAACTTGAAATCGGTGCACTTTATCAAAATTTCACTAGAGTACTTTTTGATTGCAAATTCAATTTTACATCGAAAAATTAAGTTAAAAAATTTTTGCGACCAAAATTTCGAATTTTTGAAAAAATCATGACTCGGTCAATGATTTTTTGCACAACCTGGAAATTTCTGAAAAGTTGGCATTTTATGTCCTCTAAAACATTTAAAAAAATTAAAAAAATAAATATAGTGTTTTTTTGCATATCAAGTTTTAGTGATGAAAAGTTAAATAAAAAAATCACCATTTTTTTTTACCGTGTATTATTTTTTTCCAGTGTAGTCCGTATCCATACCTACAACTTTGCAGAAGACACCAAATCGATCAAAAAATTCCTTGAAAAGATACAGTTTTTGGAATTTTCATGCATCATTTTTGTATTGACAGTTTCCAAATTTGTATGGAAAATTATATGGACAAACTAATCAGGCAAAATGGCTTCTTTGGGCATACCGAAGGCACCAAAAATGTTTCAGTCGGATAAAAAAATACAAAAATCAAGGGTTTCCAGAAGCGATAATTACTTGCCAGTCTGCCAATTAATTACTGAAATTACTGGTCCAAAATGATTAATTACATAAATTACTTAATTACTATTCACTACGATAAAAAAAAACATTTAATTTAAATTTAAGTATTCATTTCTACGGTTCTAAACCAAATTATTTATAAATTGCTCATTCGATAGCTCTTTCAAAAATTATGCTGTTTACTTTTTTTTGTACCAATCTAGATATTGTGAATTTCGCGTATAATTTTTATTGAAAATAGCTATATAAACTTTGAGTGATGTTTACTGTATCCTACAGCTAGTTAATTGGTTTGAAATTTGGAATTGTTTAATTTTATTATAAAATTGACATTTATATTTAATCATCCCATTATTTTCAAAAAAAAACTCTAGATATGAACAATAATAATTGTTTCATGGCCAATTTAACCTGTTCATTATCTGATTCGAAATTCCATTATGTTTCAAGTTTCATTCAACCGAACCCTTATCAATCAATTGCAAAAGAAGATTATTTAAGTTGACTTACGTTTTTAAAAGTCGTGTAAAAGCAAGAAATGAATTTTAATAATATTTTCAGTTTATTGGAAGTCGAATGGCATTAAAATATAGAAGTTGTTTGAAAAAAGTCCCCCTGCTTTTTCGAGCCAAACACAAACTTTGATGAATCTTTGCAGCGTCTCTTCTTGAAAATTTTGAAATTCATCAAAATAACGTTAAGTGTGACATTATTTTGCATGTTTTTTTCTCAAGCAAATTAATAAAATCTGTTACTGAAAATACGGATAATGTGGAATGTGACATTTACATTGGATTAAATTTCTGCACTTGAATATTAGTCGATTTTAATTTCACTGAGTTTGATTTTTAACATTGAAACATTTGTCTCAGAAATATTTGGAAAATTTACGGGAAAATATCTTAGCTCTTAATAGAGAGATATTACAGGACTGTCAATTTCTACAGCTGATGAAAAAACATAAAAAAAACATATTTTTTTTATTTTTATTGATTTTTAAATGGCTATCACTTACAAACTTTGTTTTTATCAATGATAATTAAGTACCTTTTGGTTTTAAATATTTGATCCACATAAACTTCAAATAAATTTGACTGCCTATTAGAAGGAAATACATAAAAAAAATATTTCTTGCAAAAAAAACATATTTTTCTAATTACTTAATAAAAATGAATAGATTGCGGATTCACAAAACATTTTTCACTGGGTAATATATCGTGGCCTTTTGTTGTTAATCAGCTTCGATAAACAACACGATGAAAATAAATTTTAAGAGAGTTTTAGGAGAGAACAATGATGAAAAATGCCTTCTACATACAGAATCAGGATTTTTTAATCTTTGTGTTTCACTCTTATTTTTATATATTATATATAAAAAGTAAATAGTTTCGTTGAAGAAGTACAATTTAAAAAAAATCAATTACTTTTATTACTCAAAAATTACTTTAATTACCAATTAATTACTTTAAATTACTCTAATTACCATGAATTACTAAGTAATTAAAGAATTAGCTAATTACCAGCTAAAAATCAAAGTAATTATTAATTACTTGCCAGTCTGAGGCATTGCTGGAAACCCTTGACAAAAATTAAAATTGAAGAAAAAGGACCGATTTCGTAGAGAATTGCTCATTTACGTATGATACATTCGCTAGAAAGATGAAATATTTTATTCAAAGTTATGTTTATTACTGGTACTGCTAAATTTCGAAATTGTTATCTTTCCCATCAAAAACGCATCGAATGTGCTATAGGTTATTTCTAATATCATGTAAACTTTCTAGAAAGAAATAAAAAATACTGTCTTCTTCCCTAACCTTCCCTTTTAACGATTAAAGTTTAAACTGATGGTAAACATTGTTTACATTGGGCGCACGTGCCGAACTGTTTGCCTGAGCGGAAAAGAACCTCAATAGCAGCGAGTTAAACTAGCACACAACTAAAAGTTTACTAGCTTCAACAAGCTGGTTCGTGCATATAAAGAATACTAGTTGAGGAAGTTTCCTTCCTCCCATTTCACCTGAAAAGAGGTTTTTTACAAGTTTGTTCTTTTTTATTATCTCTTCCCTTACAGAGCAATCACGGTGTAATCCCCGGTGTTGAAGTTTCGTGCGCGCCAAAATTTGCAGTGAATGTTTAGCAGCATCGTTTAAACTATAACAAAGCAGCAAACGTGCCAGGCAAAGTATTTGATTGAAAAATCAGCAAGGTGCGTGCAAAATTTGAAGAAAAAAAGAAGCTGGTGCGGCGCAGCAGATTGCATCTTGCGCCGCCAGGTGAAAAAAGAGGGTAAAAGGAAGTGAAGCGAAATAAAAAAAAAATCAGTGAATAACAACCACACACGAGAGCGCGGAAGAGGCGCACAACCGGAAGCAAAATTTACAAGTTACATAAAACGTCGTCGGCCATGGCGGTGGTGCGGAAGAAACAGGATGATAAAATTTTGAAAACGCTCCGCGAGCTGGTCAGCATCGGCGGCAACAAGGAGTGCTTCGACTGCGGCCAGAAGGGGCCCACCTACATCAACATGACGATCGGCTCGTTCGTGTGCACCACCTGTTCCGGGATACTGTGAGTATTGGCTGTTTGCATTATTTAGCCAACATTTTGATTCGAGACCCCCACAGAACGTATCCTTCTGTGTTTAACCCTCTACAACACAACTCCGCGGGTGGGCTTCGATCTAAAATTTTGCCAAAACCATTTTTCTAGTAAAGCGTCTTCTATTTACTATTTTTGAAATTTGTTCGCGTAAATTGTACAAACAGTAAGAATATACTGATAAGCACATCCCACAGCACTACTGCTCGGTTGGCACTTTCCTGTGTCTTACCACTGGTCGTGGCCGGCGTCGGTGTTGACCTTTGAAAATTGCGAAGGGGTGATGATTGGTTCCTACTTTTCATCTGTGGTCCATGGAGCAATTTTGGGGGGATCTGATCAATAACGAAGCAGCATCTACGAGTAGACACCAATGCTATGCTATGCTATGCGATGCTTTGAACTGCATAACGGATATTTTAACCTCCAAAACACGGAAAAAATAAGCCGTTAACGCGGGGAGGCTACGCCTTATCCTGCACAGCTATCAGGTCATTGATCATGTCCGTTCAAGGTCACCCGCGATGGACACGAACGACGAACCAAAGAGAAACAAAAAAGGTTGAGATTTCCAAAAAAGTGTCCACGTGGTTTATGGATGGTCCCAAATGAAGAAAATAACCCTCTGGGTTATGCAGATTCAAAAAGAACGAAAAATGGCAGAATTTTAGCTTTTTTTTAATATAAAGAATATGTTTTTTTTCGGAATCATGAGTACGCCATCAAATTGAGCTTCCAATTTTACATAAAAGTCCTTTTGACACCAAATTTCCAAACCATCACCATTTCGGGCTGCAAATAATTGAAAATCACGTCTTTTTTCGAATGTTCAAAAATGGAAGGGGTCGTACCGCCTCTCCGGACCCGGCGTTGCAAACAATAAAATCCTAAATTTGAACTTAATTTTAGGGAATAATTACGTGCTATTCAAGCTTATGTCCCAAATCCCAAATTAATACATCGAAGATTTTAAGTAAGAATTTCTATGCTGGCAAACTATCAGCTCAAAATGAGCCCAACAAGATTGACAGTCACGATTTGTTTCGCTTGAAACTGGCGCGTCGTGCATTGAGCGCCAGCATGGCCAAATCGATATTACTCCATCCCAGCGGATCCAACTCCTAAAAACGTGACATCGTCTTTAGAGTTTTGCCAACGTGAAAGTTACAGATTGATTTTTTGTTGGTCCTAAACACGAATATTTTGCATATTCATCACGCGGAAGGTTGCACAACGAACTAATCGATTTACAAAGTGGAATGAACGGATATTTTGACAAAATATTTTGTTTTGAAAACAACTTTTTTTCTCTACTGATAAGGAGTATGTCAACCCCCAAACACGTGCCTTTTCTAATCGATAGAGATAAGCGTTTGTGACAGGGGCGAGACACCACGCTCAACCAGCCAAAGAAGAAGGCAAAGAAGTCGACAACAACAATCCGTTGCGAGTTTTATGCAATCTTCAACCCCCATTTGCTCAAAAACCCACGCAAACTTCCATTCATTCAAGCGGCAAACTAAAAACGGCATAAAGGAACTGAACTCAGCTAAGCCACTACCACCAGCAAACACAAACGGCAGTCCGCGAAATGGCAGAGTGAGTGTGTTACATGGCGACCGTTTTATAAATAAACCAAAACAATGAAAATGTAAAGCAGCTCGGCCATAAACTCACTCGCGGATCCTTGCTTCTCTTTCACTCGCACGCCGAGTTTTTGATAGGGTTTCCCAACGAAGACAGCGCGGCACTTCCTCCTAACATGCCGTGGTGGTCGGACCCTCGGAACACGTAAACAAACGAGCTCTGCTAACTGACCAACTGACGATTCCAAAGGGGTCGTCCATAATCGAAGTTATCTCATACTAGCCATGCTACTTCTTTGAAAAAAAAAAATTAAACTGAAAAAACATATACCATTTTTCACAAGTATCGCGTAGCTTATGGATGATCCCCCTAAAAGAGACAAACTTATTTGAAAACAACTGCGACGCTGCAACCGGCCAACCTGGCCGGCACTGTAAAATATGGAAATTTGAGAAAGTTTTTATTCATCGCTGTTTTTTCGTCGTTATTTTGCATATTCGGATCTCTCGTGGAAGGAAATTTCGCTATAGATCGCCGACCATGTGAATTTCAAAGTGCCTTGCAACACGACCGACTTGCGGCGACGACTTGTCAACTTTGAGTCAGAAAGAAAGAAGGAAAGTGACTACTGAAAAGTGAATTTCTTTCGCCACCACCGTTTTTATCGCATCCTCCCACGCGTTTCAGCGTTTAACTGCTTATCGTGTTGTGGCTAGTTCGGTTGGGAATTTCCTCAGTGCATGATGCGGATGCGGAATGGAACCCGCCGCGTTTGTGGCGTGACGAGGCGTTTGTTTCGAGAGACCGACCATCGTGTGAGTGCTGCAGCTTCCGTTTGGGAGAAATTCCTGGGAAGTAACGAAACGTAACACGGGGGTTTTGTATGTTTACTGTGGAAGGTCGAATAGACATGCGAAGGGCTACACGAGAAAATCTTTTTCGCACAAACTTAACCCTCTACAACCCAACCCCGCCTTTTAACGGGCTTCGCTTTTAAAAATCGCCAAAATAGTTGTTTATGCAACAAGTTGCAAAAAGAAGATTTTTTTCAGCACGAGTCGTACATTCATCCAACGAGGTACACCGAGTTGGATAAATACGACGAGTGCTGAAAAAATCAAGTTTTGCAACGATTTGCATACAATTTTTTTTGCAATTCCGAAAAACACCCATGGAGTGAAATTATAAGTCAAATCTGGAGTTTTTTTTTAAAAGGTCCAATAAACCAAATTTCCAGTTTTTGATTTAAGGGTGTTTTTAGAACCGCCTTGAGTCAGGGGTATTGAACACTCCCAAAAACCAAAAAATAAAAATTTGGTTTATTGGTCCTTTTCAAAAAAAAAAAAACTCCAGAAATGTTCATGTATTTTGTCAATCAATCGTTCAAATCAAACAAATGTTGAAAAGTATTACTTTTCGAAACAAATGATGAAATGTTAAACTTTTTAGCATCCATTTCAGTGCTGAAAAGTAGAAATTTTCAGCATTTATTTTGAAAGGTGTTGCTATTCGATTCTGTTATTTTTGGTACAGAAAAGTAGGCCATTTCGTCGTTCAAGAATGACAGGAAAAGTAAATAGTTTCACTATAGAATTGCAAAAATCAATTTTTCAATCAATTTTCTATCTATAAAAAGCATTGGAAAGAAGAACTCTTAGAATTTTACAAAATTTGGAAGTTTTACTTGTTTTATGTGTCTTTGCAAATGTTTAGAAAAATTTCATTTCTTTAAGGGTCTACTTTGGCTGTTTTTACTAACATTTTCTATATTTTAAGTAAAAAGAAGTATGCAGTAATTTTACTAGTACCCCAGAATATTCCTCTACGCATTTTTTTACAACTTAAATGATAATGGTGCCATTTTATAGCAGAAAATTTGAAAAAAAAACAAGCAAAAAATTTAAAAAGTGACTGTAAAAACATAAAAAATAGATGAAATGATAGGAGGTGGTAGAATAGGCCAAATACTACATAAAATCAAACATAAACTAAACAAGATAGGGGAATAGGATCTAATTACAGCGCGCCTCTATTGTTGCCATATCAGCACTTTGACATTCAATTACAGCTCATTAAAGGAGTGTTCAACTGATACCTATCGAGTGATCAATAGCTTAATAAGAAGTGAGCAAGCAAGTTTCTATCAAAAGTTTTGCAATATTAGCTGTTTAAATAGTGAAAATCAGCAAATTGGATGGAGTTACACAGAAAAAAACGTTTCTTAATCCACCATTAGGTGGTTGGTGCCTTCCTCACATTAAAAATTTAATTCAATTCCGAAGTTTGCATTGTTTCTAAATCAAGTTTCAGCACCGAAAAAGACTTAATGAAAATTAGTTTATGAGTAAAAAAAATCTTCTACAGACTTTTCCAGAAAACATGCAGACTATCATTTGAAGCAATGTGGCAACCGGGCGTTTCACATCTGGCGCGACTCTCGCAAGTAAACAAAAAGATTTTTTTGAGGTTATGTAAAAATCACCCTTTTTAGAATCTACAAAAAAACTTTTTCATGACATAACTTTAAAAGTACTTCACTAAACAGAATAAAATTTAATAGGGTCTTAGGGGACCCCAAAACGAACAGAATAAGGCGGATCCGGCCAAAATCGGTTCAGCCAGTTCTGAGAAAATCGTGTGGAAAAAAAATCATGTCTAAACACATCCCCACAGACATTTGTTCAGAATTTGATTCTGAGTCGATAGGTACGTGAAGGTATATCTAGGAGGTTTATTTAAGAAGTTCATTTTTCGAGTGATTTTATAGCCTTTCCTCATTGAGGAAGGCAAAAATTATGGTGATATTCATCAGGAAATGGTGACAGATTTTGTGTCAAAAAAAAAAAAAAGATTAATTTTATCTCAGAAAATGATGAATTTTCATTAGTGCAAAATGAAGACTTGATTGAAAATATTTTTTTAGCAGTTCCGTTGCGAAACTAATTACTTTTCCTGTCATTCTCGCATGATGAAAAGGCCTTCTTTTCTCTGCTAAAAATAAAAAAAAAACCGAAAAGTAATGCTTTTCGATACCAGAGCTGAAAAGTTCTACTTTTCATCACTGATATGAGTGCTGAAAATTTGAACTTTTCAGCTCTTATATCGGAAAGTTATACTTTTCAATATTGTTTTGATTTTATCGGTGAATCGACTAAAACATAGACAAGTGTCATAAAAAACGATTCAAAGGAATTTTTAGAAATTGCCAAAAAAAGTTGTATGGAACTCGTTGAAAAACTTGATTTTTTCAGCGCTCGTCGTATTTATTCAACTTGGTAAACCTCGTTGAAAAAATGTAATTTTTGAAATGTTTTTCTTTTTGCAACTTGTTGCATAAACTTCTTTTTGATTTTGAATTTGATTGCATAATCTACTATTTCGTTGTACCTTGGTATGGGAGAGAATCATGACGACCTGATTTTTAAAGCCAAAAAATCGAAAGAACCGTCTAGGAACCATCCATAAACCACGTGCACACTTTTTCAAAATCTCAGACCCCCCCTCAGACTTGAGACAAGGTTGCCTGGTACTTTAAGACTCGTTTGGAAGGTCTATCGATTACCTTTTAAGCAATTTTTTGGATGGTTGATCTGGACATGGTTTTCCTAAAGATATGTGAGATCCGGCTTCATAATGGTACAAAAAGAGTTCCCAAAATCGTGAACAAGCGTTCATGAAAATGGGAACCACGAACAAAGAGTTCAAATTTCATGGTACGTTTTTCAAAATCGTACCATGGGATTTGAACACTTTGTTCGAGGTTCCCATTTTCATGAACGCTTGTTCACGATTTTGGGAACTCTTTTTTCTCCGTGTGAAATGTCATTTAAAATTTAATTAAAATTGAACAGATCTAATAACGCAAACGCTATTTTGAAAATTATTTTACAATTTTTTTCTCTCCTGTTCAATTTGTTCTCCTTAGTACCGTAAAACGGGGTGACTTTGATAGCCGGGGTGACTTTGATAGGTTTGCGATTTTTCCACAAAATGAAGAGTACAATTAAAATACGTAAGGAATGGTTTAGATACATATTGACCGTGGTAGAAAAGTGTTCAAACTACCTTAAGCAGAACTTTTCATAAAATTTTGGCAAGTTTAAAAAGTTAGTTAACTATAGTTAAGAAAATGTTGATGAAAGTCATTATTTTAAACTTTTCAAAGTGTCATGATTTTCTCAATGAACATGATTATTAATCGGAAAACGGAATGCATTTTCGGATTCTTTTGACAATTTTCCACTAGGAGAAGGTTAAAAAAGTTTGAAAATAATAAATAATATGTGTTTTTAAAACACAATATAAAAAAATCTCCAAATTTATAGGCAATTTCAGTTGAACAAATTTCATGTAAAATGTGAAAATTTGTGATTCGTGCTTTGAATTCAGTATAGAATGCAATATAAATCGATAATTTTATAAACAAAACTAGTTTTAACAAATTTTAGGCAAAATTCCGACTTTTTAACAATTTTACCTTAAATTTATATGTATTTTGCTAAAAAGATTATACACTTAGTTAACTAAATATAAACATTGATTTTTTCTTAAAAACTATATCAGCTTCTTTAGTGAAGGTACATTTAACGTACAAATAAAGTTTGAACATCTTAAATATGATTTTATCAAGAAAAAACTATGACTATCAAAGTCACCCCGGAAGTAAAACTAAGAATTTTTAACGTAACTATTTTTCTAAACATTATTGAAAAAACTATTTTCCGAAATAGTGCATGGACTTTGTGTAGTCTACCCCAGTACATGTTTTAAAAATAATAATCTTGAGAAAACCCGTACCTGTTGGAAAATATTCTAAAAACAAATTGAAATCCTATCAAAGTCACCCCGGTTTACGGTACCAGTAAACTCTCTCCCCCACTTCAAACAAATCAGCTGTTGAAAGGTAGTCCATATATCAGCTCAGGATAACAACTGCACCAATGTAATTGTTAAAACAACCTAATTAATGGAATAAAACGAATTAGAATAAAACGAAAAAATAGAAAATACAATTTTTATTGTATTTTTTAATTTTTATTCAGCTGTTTATTTTTTTTTTCAAAATTCAAAATTGGCTTGTAAAATACGTACTTGAAAATGCAAGCTTTTCAAAGGTTGCTGTCTTCCTCAAACATTTGAGGATAGGTAAAATTTTGAAAAAAGCTTTTGTTGAAAATTAGCTGACTCTGGCTTCTGAAGATTGGGTGGCTCAGACTCCAATTTAAGCTTTTCAGTATTTGCTGACTACGACTCCGACTCCGGATCCTGAAAAAGAACTCATTGTTTTAAAATTATTTTTCCTTCAATGATTATGTATCTTAAACTACCTGCTAATTGATTCCATGCAGTTCAACGTTCGTCAAAAACCACGAACGAGGTGTGGGATGTCCGTTACCTTCTCCAAAAAGGTGACTTACAACCAGATCCGTTGCACCGCGTATATCAGATGACCAGTTGGGTGGCTTTCACACGGATGTCGACCGCAGCCGACCGCAGTGGTGACCATGTCTGGGTGTATCTTTCCTCTCTCCACGTACGGTTTGGTGGCGTTCGTCATGTTTACGTATCATTTACTGAAAGCTTTCCGTGGTATTAAGTATGACGGCCAGATTGGATTTAAGTTGAGGGAGCTGGCTATTGGGTATATTTAATATACATTCCACAGAGTAGAATTGCCCCGCGGGACAAAAGGAAACATGCGGAATGTGCGTACCTTAAGTGGACAACCGCGCCGGAGTACGCGTAAACGGCACTTCGGCGAAGATTATGCTAATTACGAGACCCGTACATCAGTGCATCAACAAAGATTACCCTCGAGCGCGCATATGAAAATGCGAGGGGAAATTGCAGCCTCTCTGTTTAGTATCTGCAAACTGGGCTAATGAGATTGGATGCTGCTCGGTGGATGATGATGATAGTTAGTTGCTCTCTCATAGCGGATTCAACAACCGGTTTAAGAGGTGCATGAATGATTGATTCTAAACGGGACTATTATCCGACTATAGACACAGAGAAGCCATACATGTGCTGCAAGTCAACCTCAATTTCAAACGGAATGATAAAGCTGACACCAACCAGCGTGGAACACACTTCATAAAAGTCGAAACATCAAACATTCGTAAATGAAAGAGCAAAACCCTTGCGGAATCCTTCCCTTTTTTCCGCGCCAGAAATGAATCACGAACCCGTTGCAACCTTAACGACATGACACGATCAAAAGGAATTTACAGCCAAGAATCTAAACAAAAGCTCTCGAGCGTTCGTTCCCAGCAGCAGCACTGTGAGCCCGTTTAAAAGAATACCTCTTGGCTGAAAAATACGCAAAACACAACAACTAAGCGAAAAAAAAGTAAGCACATCCAACCGCCGCCGCCGCTGTCAGCAGAAAACCGGTATTTCAATTCCATTTATGAAATTCCTGGCATCTTTTTTCCGCAGCACCATGACGAATACGACGACGGTTGGTGGAGCAGCTAACTAATACATGTAGAACGTGGAGTCTTACGAGGGGACTTGGGGATGCGTCTGCGAGGTTGGGTCTGCTGACTTGGGGCCGTCCGTTGTTGTTGTAACTGCTGTAAGACAAACTATGCGGCTGGCATCGGGTTTGAGCACTTTTTTTTAATACATTGTATCAAGTGGGGACTTGAAGAGCCAACCTTTTGGGCATTCTTTGGTGGAGTCCGGGAAGGCGATGTTTGAAATGTGCGTTGATTTGATATGAAAGGATATCTCCTCTATTTGCGTCAAAACAAGCTTATGAGAAATTGAATTCCAATGCATGAGAATATTATGAAATCACTAATTACAAAAATGTCATATAGAGCAATTCCAGCTTAAATCAGGAATTTTTCTGGTATTATTGTACCCGACCCTCTCCGATTTCAATGAAACTTTGTAGACATGTTATCCTTGGCCTATATATACAATAGAAATCTGAGAGAATAGCTCAACAATGACCATCCTTTATTCATCGAACCATGATGGCTGAACAGTAGGGTGCCCAGAATATGGGAATTTTTTTCAAAACCTTTCTCCACAAGTTGAATATTGTTCCTTGATCTATTTTAGGACTCTGGGCCAAATATGAGCAAAATTGGCCATCATTTACCCATTGATACTCGGAGGTGAACTTTGAATAGAAAAATCGAAAAAATGTGTGGAAAATCAATTTTTTTACGGTTTGGCCTGTACAGTGCGCTACTTCCATCCAAATATTCCCAAAAGTAAGATTCTTATTTCAATGCTCTACAAATTTGTAGAATATACCAAAGCTATAAAGCTTGATCCAGAAAAATTATTAGCGATTTAAAAAAGTAATTTTTGTATGAAAAAAAAGTTTTCATTTGTTTTAGGCTCGGGTATCAATGGGTTAATCTCATCCAATTTCGCTCAAAACTTACACAGATGCTTAAAATAACCCAAAAAACCGTTTTTCGCTTGTGGAGCAGGGGGTCATTTTTCTGGGCACCCTACTGAATAGTCAAAGGCGCAGATTCGATAAGTCAAAGGTCTTGGGTTTGATTCCTTGTAAAAAATGAAAAATGTTGAAAATTTAGTGAAAATACACCCCTTTTCGGCACACTAAGCTATCCGACCAATAGAGTCACAAGAAAAACACTTAAACAAATTGTTATCACTTTTTTTTATTTAAATGCAAAAAAAAATCAAAAAAAAAAAATGACGAGACAAAATTTTAACCTGGATAGAGCTTTGACAGTTAATTTTCAAACATGATTTAAAAATCAATGTTGAACCATTTGTAAGTATACTGATATGGGCTGATAAAAATATGTTTTATCGTTATTATTAAAAAATAAGCTCGATTTTTAGACCCAATTCTCATTACTTTTGTAGTTTTCCGTTACCAAAACACCATTTTTATAGAAATCAACATTTTTATTACTTTGAAATAGTCAATTGTGTGTAAGCTAAAGTTTATGGACAAAGGGCCAAAACCACCGAAACATAATTTTTCACCCATTTTTGTTATGTTAAAAGTATTGGAAAGAAGAACTCTTAAAGTCTTGTAAAAAAATTGGCTTGGAGCGTTCAAATGTTCATATGCGACTTTCACGATGTTTTTAAAAGTATTTTTTCAGGGGTCAACATTAGCTGTGTTGATATTACTAACATTTCCTATGTTTAAAGTAAAACTGAGTATGTAGTATTTTTTGTAATGCTCTAGACTTACCTCTACATTTTTTACTATTTGAATGATAATGGTATCATTTCATAGCAGAAAATGTGAAAAATAAAGCAAAAAGTGACTGTAAAAACATGAAAAAAACCTGTGACTTTAAAAAAACATGGGAAAACAATTTTCAAATTCAAATTCAAATAATTTTTAATTGATGAACATTCAATAATTTTCGATCTGATTTTCAATTTTAAAACAAATAACCCAGTAAGAAATTTTAATTTTCTTCAAGGGTTTTTTTTATTTCAAAATCAAGCCTAATGATTCTAAAGGGGCAAAATTTGTGTGATTTGAACTGATTTGGACACTTTAGAATCGACCGTTTCGCAAACTAGTACATCTTTAACTTTGGGTGTTGATTTAGCATAATAGCCGAATCTTCATTTATGGGCAAAATTTAGCATCTTGAAAATAAATTAACTCGTGATCTCAAAATTCATTTTTGAAATAGTTTTTGAAAATCGCATTGAACTTTTGGTAATTTAAGGTTACTTCATATCGTTTTTAGAGTCAAATTTGTGTTCAACGACTATCAATATTCAAACCAGTAGAAAAAAGCAAGCAATAGTTCAATGTTGTGTATTTCTGTATTAACTCTCTGTATTGACTCTATTTTAAGAAGTTCTTGATTGCACAAGAATCTGGCCTACCCGCCCCTGAATGCCCCTCCAAAGAATAATTTTTGTTACATCCTAATTCTTATATAAATTTTCGCTTCTACCATTTGGTTCTTTAAATTGCTTAGAAGTATTTTTTCGTTAATTTTTGTGTTCAATTTAAACACAAAATTAACCTGCTCTATTGGCAACTCTTGCCGCGATGACTAACAAAAAGCTGTCCGCGCATGCTACGATGCACAACCACAAGTCATCAATACAGCTGAGGTTGACGCTGCTTACTAGATACACCATACCTTCTATATAAAACTGCGCGATGTCCGCAGCTAATGTCTCGGAGATTACCTTCGCCGCTTCTCCCATACACCTTTAAGCCTGTGTGCCTGTGAGTTGAGCAATTCCTTCAAGTATTGAGTTTACTTGAGCACACTTGAACGTAGCTCAGTGTGTGTGTGTGTGTTTGAGAATGGCACAAAATCATCTGGTCAGCAAACAAGTCATTTTTTGTAAAGTCGGCAAAGTCCAGCTGAGCTCATCTATGCTAGCTGGGGCTGCGCAAGTCGCGCACTGTGCACACACCGAGCCGAGATCTATTTGTGCTTATTTGTTGAATTTTCTGCCCATTTTGAAGTATACGGTAAATAGCGTTGACGGACTCTTCGGCCAGAGGGCTCTTTTTGCGACTTGAACAAATTAGTATAATTCCGTCGTCTCGGCTCGGTCTGAAAAGCAGAGCGTTTGTAGGGTGAGAGATCCCCAAGGTGGCGAACAAACCAAACGAATACGAGCACCAGCAGTCATTAATACTGTGCAGCATGGAACACATCCATTCGTGTCCTTGAGTTATCACTTGGTTGAGTTCGCCCTGTCGGAAACGGCAAACCTTAACCGCTGCTGCTCGCCGGCGTTGGTTTTGAATTTGTAAAATCAACAATGAGGCGTGCATAAATATTGATCTTTTGATGGTTGTTGGATTTAACTAGCGTTTGCAAGTTCACCACAATTAGGCTTCTATTTCGTTCTGCGGCCATTGTAATCGAAAATAAGGGCCTATTTTTGGACGTGTCAAATTCAATTCCCAACCGGAATCACTCTTTACGAGTTAAAATTAGCCGTCATTCATCGTTGAATGAAAGCTCCCTGCCTGATTGAGCCGAGTTGACTGCTGACAGGACATCGGCAACCCAACCTAGGTTTGAATATTTCATTCGCAACTCGGGGGAATATTGTGACGATTTCAATTCCGCTTTGATGCCCACCTGACAAACACATACCTTGGACCTTGCTCTAGGCAATGGTCATGTTTCATGCAGGAGTAGAACTGTAATTACTCCCCGGAGAACTATTTTAAATTAGGACAAACCGTTACGCAATGATCCCCAGCTATCAGGCTATTTATGGCTGCGCATATGTATAGAGAGCGAGAGGTGTGTGCATATTTAGGGCCAAGGTTGAATCGATTTCGGTGCCATAATATGCAGATGAGTGCAGTTGTTGTAGGTAGGTTGGAGGTGCAGAAAAAGGATGAGAACCGAACTTCGTTTCTCTTTCAAGACGAATGTTTTAGCACGTTTTGAAATCCTACGATGTTTAGTTACTCTGAACCTAAACCAATTTGAATTTTATTTGACACAAAAAGGCGTTGGCATGAAGGTTTTTCTATTCCTAAAATATATGCCCGCCGACGTGCCTTTCGAGCTACAATAGTATTGGAAGG